>NW_027526295.1:48061797-48401797 GCF_048455015.1 Haemaphysalis longicornis | reverse complement strand
CATTCCTTAGCTTCCAGTTCAGTACGCGCCCGCATACCTCCAACCATTTCTCTGGAAATTCATTCCATTTATATTTTTTTGCTCCGCTTTGACTTGTGCCCCGTACGTCACTCTAACTTTATCTTTTCGTTTTTGAGTTTCAGGACAGGTCTGCTCCAGGAATGTTACTGTTGGCGACACGTGCCGTTCGCTTGTGGGGTTATTGCTTTTTCTTTTGTGTGTGTTTCTGTGGTTTTCCTACCTGTTTTCCTCTAGCTTTTCTTTTGACCTGAGGCTTGTAGATAGTTTCTGATAAAGACCCCTCTCACATCCTGTTCTGCTTCCAATGGTTCTGAACCTTTCAGTATGCCGCGCTGCGGGTCAACAAACACCCTCTCCTCCTTTCTCTCTAAGAATATCTGGAATATCAACCCCCGGCTGCCTTCCCTCTGATATACTTCGCGGCTCAAACTATACAACCTTCTTTCCTCTCAACAACTCATCTGACATGCTCCCAAACCACTCCGCTTTCTCAATTCCACTTCCTTCTTTCCTTCTCTCCTCTCACCTGGGGACCTACCCCTATATAAAGCGTGCCAACGAGGCTAGAGTTGCCCTGACGAAGGCAAGTTGGCAACAATCGTGGTTTCTACCTTTTTCGAAGTTTTATATTCTTGTGTTCTCTACCATCTTTACTGCTCCCTGGATTATATATATTGTAGTGCGAAAGACGAGCAAGTGGCGCGAAGCCACCTTGCGAACACTAACGAACGACGGAGAAGCTCCGCAGCCACAACAAGAGACAGCATTGGCCTTGTTATTGGCATACGCCCACTCAAGAGGATGGACCACTCGGATTGTACAGATAACGATGAGGCAACAGGGTGAGCCACCGCAGCGGCATCGTCATCGGCGTGAAGCTCATGGAGTGCGCGAGACATTCTGCCGGTTGGACAACCCATCCGTTTGCCACTTCTGAGTGCCCCTCCTTCATTCTGTTGTCATGGCAATAAACCCGCATTACATTTTCGTGTAGGTGCAGGGTACACGGGGGAAAGCTGAGTAGCAGGACGAGGATGGAATCCGCACACTCCACGAAAATGTGCAGTGTGCGAAATACTTGAATGACATCCTTGTATTTGCGCTTGAATTTGACACCCATGTCAGTCGCCTGGAACAAGTTTTGCAGTGCCTTACCGACGCTGGGCTACAGCTGAATGCTAAAAAGTGTCATTTTGCTGCCACAAAACTAACAATTTAGGGCCATGTTGTTTCAAAGGACGGCATTCTTCCTGACTGTGCTAAACGCCAAGGTGTTGCCGACTTCCGCAAAAGCCCTGTGCGGTTCCGTCGGGCTCTGTTCCTACTTCCGACCCTTTGTGCCTAACTTTGCGTCCGTCATTGCGCCTGTAAGGAAGTTGCTCAGCGGAAGTCAAGACTTGTCGACCTGGTCCCCTGCTTGCGATGAACCTTTGTAACCCTACGCAACTTACTTACGTCACCTCCCATTTTGCCTCATTTTGATCCTTCCGCGCCCACCGAGATCCATACCAACGCCAGCGGCTAAGGCCTGGGAGCAGTGCTTAACCCACAGGGAGGCGGGATTCGACGAGTACGTCGTCGCATACACAAACTATACTCTTACAATGGCGCAACCTAATACTCTGTTACAGAGAAGGAGTGTTTGGTCATCGTGTGGGCTATTTCAAAGTTCCGACTTTACCTCTACGGTCGAACGTTCGATATAGTCACAGACAACTATGCCCTTTGTTGGCTATCATCGCTGAAGGATCCATCCGGTCGCCTCGAACGCTGGTCCCTTCGCCTTCAGGAATATGACATCAGAGTAATTGATTGGTCTGGACGCAAGCACAGCGACGCAGATGCTTTATCTCGTTCCCCTTTATCCAATGATTCATCCGAGATTACAGCCGCTGAGTGCATACAGGGTGTGAACCACTTGAGGACATGGCAGGGCAGCAACGCAAGGGCCCTTGGATATCTTCAATTTCGACCTGATTTGGAAACCTGCGAAACGTACCGCCTCACGGGCACTGCGATGTCAGGCCGTGCATTTTTCCATTCTGGCGGGCTTCTGTATCGCATTATATACCTCACCGAAGGCCGTAAGTGGTTGTTGGTGATCTCTTGTCACGTGATCTCTACAATCTGCGCTACGTTCCACACGAATGCGCAATTCGCCCATGCAGGAGCCTCTAAGAAGTACCGCCGGTTGCGGCTGCGCTACTTTTGGTGAGGAATGTATTTTTTTGTAACGACTTCCATCAAATCATGCTGAGAATGCCAACGTCGCAAGTCTCCGTCGCAGTCACCAACCGCCCCGTTACATAATTCGCCCTGCCCCACGCACCCTTTCGACCAGGTCGAGATAGGCTTATATGGCACTCTGCTCCTGACTGCTGCCGGCAACCGTTGGGTTATTGTCGCCGTCGATTACCTTAGGCGATACGCTGAGACCGCCGGCGCTACCGGCTGCCACAGAACGCGAAGTTGCTACCTTAATTTTGCACCATTTCATACTGAGTCATGGAGCACCACAGGAACTTCTAAGTGTCCGGGGTCGTGTCTTTTTGCCGGAAAGGGTCGAGGCTCTTTAAAAGAATTCACCGTCACCCCCCGCAGCACTACAGCCTAGCATCCCCAGACTGATTTGTTGACGGAGCGAATTAACCGCACCCTTGGCGACATGCTCGCCAAGTGCGTGTTTTCCGACCACTCCTATTGAGTCGCGATTCCCCCCTTTGTGACTCACGCGTACAACAGCGTGACGCGGAATACTATAGAGTTCTCACTGTACGTCCTGATCAATACCATGAAGCAACCTGCCTGTCGACACCATTCTACCCTAACGTCCCGACACTTCCGAATACAAGCCTGTTTCTCTGCTGTACAGCCAGGCTGAGGAGTGTAGTCAGTTTGCTCACAATTTTACCTCCGAAGACCAGTTCAACCAAAAAAGGTGCCCCCGTCGCATGCCCCCGCGCGAGGGACACGAGTAAATGCAGAGCATTGGGGGTGGTCACGTGGCGTAGGTTGTGGTAGTTGGCGGTGGAAGTTGTAGTTGTTGTACGGTTGCGTCGACGGCGCTTGAAGGCCAAGTACGACGAAATGCACGAGGCGTTGGAGCACGGGGAGTTTGCGAGCTTGGACGACTTCCTGCGCGCCTTCGACATGCGGTCTGGGGAGTAGTACTCGGAGATTCTGCGGGCTGGTGCGTCGCGTCCGTGCGTGCTTTACGCGAGGACCCCCGAAGAGAAGCGCGTGAACGCGTTCAACCCTTGGACCGGAAGGGTTCTCTACTCCAACATGGACTTGCAGATCATCCTCGACCACTACGCGTGTGCGGCGTACGTCGTGGACTGAGTCAACAAAGCCGAACGCTCCCGTTCTCGTAACGCGGGGTCCGCCGCTCGCCGCTGACGTTTCGAAGCCGTGTCTCGCTCTCAATTCAATGGATCCGCAGCTCGACGCTGACAACTGGCAGCGGCCTCTCGTTCTCGACGCTCGGGATCGGCCGCTCGACGCTGACGCTTCGCCGCTGCCTTAGCGCGCGCAGTAGAAGGAGAGGAGGTAGCACCTGCTGCTGCAACGCCTCTTTCAGCGCTGGAGCACGCGCATGCGCGCCCGCACCTGTTGTTAAGAGCGGACAACGCCTAGGGACGACGGGTGACAGTGCGAGTTAAAGAAATGCTCTGCATTTAAAACATCGGCGTGACAGTGACAACCCACAAGTAACTTTTTCCCCGGTTCTCTCGTATAGCTTTGATTACCAGCCACTACACCTGGATTTTCTAGCAAGCTCCTTTCCTAGTTTCATGTAACGTACCACGTACTCGAACGAACCTCCCGCGTTATTAAGTTGAGGAGCCACTCACCCCATCGCCTGACCTGCACTGCCGCGGATGCGAAACGATACACGTGCATCGCCTCAAGCCACACTACGACCCTTCCTTCGTGACGTGCCATAAGGTCACCGGGGTGTCTTCGTTCGCTGTGAAGGGCAATTGTAGTGCCAAAGACAAGCAAGTGGCGCGCAGTCCCATGCGAGCACTAACGAACAACGGATAAGCTACGGAGCCACAATAACAGTCAGCATTGTCCTTGTGAATGGCCTAGCCCAACTCAAGGGAATTGACCACTCGGATTGTACAGATGACGACTAGGCAACACGGTGAGCCACCACAGCAGCATCGCCATCGGCGCGAAGCTTCTGGAGTGCAGGACACATTCTGCCGGCTGAACCACCGATTGGTTTGCCACTTCTGAGTGTCCCTCGTAGCTACCGATGTCAAGGAAAGAAACCCGCATTACAATATATGTATATATATATATATATATATATATATAGATATATATATGTATATATATATATATATATATATATATATATATATATATATAAATCTAGAGAAAGATAAACTCACAAAGCGCGCAGAAATAGTATAAGTAAAGAGTCGGATACACCGCAAGAACAATAACAAACAATGTTTACTTACGTAGCGGCAACGGGACTTGCCTTCATCAGAGTAAAGTTACACGATTTTGCACAGCAAAATCGTGTAACTTTACTCTGATGAAGGCAAGTCTCGTTGCCGCTACGTATATATATATATATATATATATATATATATATATATATATACAGAAAGATAGGGCAGCAGTCTAGAACGCCAAAGGAGGCATAGGGTTGTGGTTAGGCTCTTTTCTTTTTCACTACGGTTAATGAAGTAAACATTTTTTTTAATATACAGAAGAAAGAAAGAAAGAAAGAAAAACACCGCCCAGATAGCCGATAGTCGCCCAGTTAGCCGAATTGGTAAGATAGTCGCCCAGATAGCCGAATTGGTAAGGCATTCGACATGTAATCGAAAGGCGTGGGTTCGGTGCCCACTCTGGGCGCGTGTTTTTCTTCCTTTCTTTCTTCTGTATATTAAAAAAATGTTTACTTCATTACCCGTAGTGAAAAAGAAAACAGCCTAACCACACCCCTATGCCTCCTTTGGCGTTGTAGACTGCTGCCCTATCTTTCTGTATTTTCCTCAACGAGCCCCTCATTTCCTTACTGTATATATATATATATATATATATATATAGTATAAGTAAAGAGTCGGATACACAGCAAGAACAATAACAAACAATGTTTACTTACGTAGCGGCAACGGGACTTGCTTTTATCAGAGTAAAGTTACATGATAAGCAAAATCATGTAACTTTACTCTGATGAAGGCAAGTCCCGTTGCCGCTACGTAAGTAAACATTGTTTGTTATTGTTCTTGCTGTATATCCGACTCTTTACTTATACTATTTCTGCGCGCTTTGTGAGGTTATCTTTCTCTAGATTTATATATATATATATATATATATATATATATATATATATATATAAGACAGAAAATAAGGGTTGGCAGTCAAGAAAACCTCGGAACGCAAAGGGGAGGTTGTGGTGGGTCATAGAAAGAGATGAAGAATTTTTTGAGTCGAAAAGAAAGTGGTGAAAAAATGCCCGCCGGGTAGGATCCGAACCCACGACCTCCAGAATACCAATCTGGTGCGATAACCACTACGCTATCGGCGGGGCTCTTTCCCCAGCACTTTCTCGGGTATTTATGTTAAGTAATGTTTGTTTCCTGCAATTCGGGGTGGTAGCCAGCGCCACTCGGACTATATATATATATATATATATATATATATATATATATATATATATATATATATATATATATATATATATATATATATATATATATATATATACAAGAGATAAAAACTTCGGACAAGGTAAAAGCACGATTGTGGCCTACGTTTAAGCAAAGAGAACTCGCTTTCCTCAGGGCAATCTCTCGCCTGGCAGGCAGGGTTTATATAGGGGTAGGACACCAGGTGAAAGGACAGGGAAAGATGGAAGGAAAATTGAGCAAGCTGATTGGTTTCGGAGTGTGTCGGGGGAGAGATTGAGGGGCCAAGAAGGTTGTCTATTTGAAGCCGCGAAGTAGGTCACACGGAAGTCAGCTGGTGGTTGATATTCGTGGAATTTTTGGACAGACAGGATGAGAGGGTGATTATTGACCCGCCGCGGGGTATTGGGAAAGGATCTCAGAACCGCGGGAAGCAGACCAGGCGGTGAGGGTGGGGTCCTTATCAGAAACTATCTGCAAGCCTCAGGTCAAAAGATAAGATAGAGACGGGGGGAAAACTAACTAGGTCAAGAAAAAAAGAAAAAAAAGGAGAAAAAAAAACAGGGAGGGAAACCACATAAACCCACACACAAAAGAAAAAGCAATGACCCGGCAACTGAAATGGCACGTGTCACCCATGGCAACGTTCCTGGAACAGGCCTGTCCTGAAATTCAAAAACGAAAAGATAAAGTTAGAGTGACGTACGGGGCACAAGACCACGCGGAGTAAAAAAAGGAGAAATTAAATAAATAAAATTGAATTCCA
Organism: Haemaphysalis longicornis; assembly: GCF_048455015.1. Lineage (NCBI taxonomy): Eukaryota > Metazoa > Arthropoda > Arachnida > Ixodida > Ixodidae > Haemaphysalis > Haemaphysalis longicornis. The sequence goes on along the minus strand of NW_027526295.1, from coordinate 48,395,356 downwards.
AAAGCAAAGGTTGGAGGGATGAGGGCGAGTATTAAGCTAGACGCTAAGGAATGAAAAAAAAGGGAAAAGAAATTATCTGACCAGGTACGGAGCACAGTCAACGGTCATAGTCTTTGGATGAGGTATATGCACGAAAATGCCTAATGCTGCATTCCCGGTGAATATCGCAAGGATTCCAAGTTGCCCTTAGACGCATTAATTCCAGCAGGTTGCCTGGAGTTGAATTTGTGAATTAAGTAAGATTCTCAGTATTTCCTGTGCCTAGGAGACTAAAAATTTGACGGAAGTATATATAACGTAAGGTCATCAAAATTGTGGCCTGGTTGGTTGAAATGCTGCGCTACAGCTATGGAGGATTTGCTAAAAGTATCTGCCCGGTGACCATTAAGCCGTAGGCTCATATGTTGGCTCGTTTCGCCTATATACTGTTTGTGGCACACTGAGCATTCCAACATATACACAATGTTGGCTGAAGTGCACGTAAAACTTGAATTAATCTTGTGGACATAATTACTGGCTGTGCTTTTTACAACGCAGTCTGTTTGCAGGTGCCTACAAGTCTTGCATCTGGGGCGGGAGCAGCTGGCTATGACTGCTCGGTTAGTGGAAGAGCTTCAATCTGGTCGTTCAAGAGGCTGAGTTGGCTAGTACAGTGCTCTCTAAGAATTTCTAGGAGGGAAAGAGAAGCATTATTCAGAATATCTTGCCACCTGGCAGCTAGTTCAGGAGGGAGCTCACCAAGGGCACATCTAACTTTTAGGCGGAGGCCTTTGGGGATCTTTTTGCTTTGGAGATACGAGGAGTACGTTTTTAGATGAAATCTGTAGTTGGTTTGTTTGCCGGCTAGTTTTCGACCTAGTTAGTTTTCCCCCGTCTCTATCTTTTCTTTGGACCTGAGGCTTGCAGACAGTTTCTGATAAGGACCCCACCCTCACCGCCTGGTCTGCTTCCGGCGGTTCTGAGATCCTTTCCCTATACCCCGCGGCGGGTCAATAAGCACCCTCTCATCCTGTCTGTCCAAAAATTGCACGAATATCAACCACCAGCTGAATTCCGTGTGACCTACTTCGCGGCTTAAACTAGACAACCTTCTTGGCCCCTCAATCTCTCCCCCGACACACTCCGAAACCAATCAGCTTGCTCAATTTCCCTTCCATCTTTCCCTCTCCTTTCACCTGGTGTCCTACCCCTATATAAACCCTGCCTGCCAGGCGAGAGATTGCCCTGAGGAAAGCAAGTTCTCTTTGCTGAAACGTAGGCCACAATCGTGCTTTTACCTTGTTCGAAGTTTTTCTTCTCTTGCGTTCTCTACCATCTTCAAAGTTCTACTACTCCATGTATATATATATGTATATATATATATTTACATATATAAATTTATATACAGACCGGTATTTGGTCGTGGGTTTGGATCCCACCTGGAGGAAACTTTTTTTCAACCTTTCTCTCCAAATTGATTATCTGTTTCAATGACATATCATATCTTCTTCCCCTTTGCTTTCCGAGGTTTTCTTAACCCCCAAACTTTATTTCTGTTTTATATATATATATATATATATATATATATATATATATATATATATATATATATATATATTTAAAGCAGATAGTCGGCGTTCCGGTAGAAGGCTGGACTTGTTTATTCACGAACGAGGCGTCGACGGAGACGGGGTAAGCCGAAACGACCAGGTTTTTGTGAGATTGACACTGAACGAGCGCGTTCTCTTCCTCAAGCGGCATCCGGCGCACCATATCCACGTAGGAGGATTTGGCCATTGTGGCTGATGCTCATCACAGTTCTCATCGGCGCAACATGCTTGCTGTAATACCCCCGGCAGAAAGGGGAGCCGTCCTTGCCACCTACGGGGAAGACAAGACGAGCGGGTCATAGTATGGGTTCAGCCTCTGAGCGTGAACCGTCTCGCGACCATGACGTCGGCGGTCTGAGGTTGACGTTACGGGTTCAACAACCTAGTTCACAGGTGATGTTTCTTCCAGTACTCCGTAAGGCCCTTGGTATTGAGAAAGAAATTTCATCGAAATACCGGGAACCGGGCTCGGTATTGAAAGCGTGACCAGTGATCCTTTTGTAAATGTTGGAGTGGTAATGCAGTCATCGTGACGCCCTTTTTGGCGTTGCTGCTCTTCCGATGTAAATCGTCGGGCTAGCTGGCGACATTCCTCGCCGTGTCGAGCGATGTCAGACAGCGGTGCATACTCGGAGGCGTCATCGGTACGGAAGTACTCTATCCAGCATGCAGGAGGGTTCACGACCATAGAGTAAAAAGAACGGCGAGAATCCTGTGGTCACCTGAGTAGCTGTATTATAAGCATACGTCACGAAAGGAAGAACGAAATCCCAGTTAGAGTGGTCCGAGGAGATGTACATGGATTCATATCGCCAAGTGTGCGGTTAAGTCTTTCGGTGAGGCCATTAGTCTCGGGTGGTAGGACGTGCTCTTTCGGTGGACCAAGTGACACTCAGCTAGAAGGGCCTCCACGACTCCGGATAGAAATACGCGGCATCTGACGCTCACTAGTTTGCGAGGAGCACTGTGCCGAAAAACAAAACGGGGTAGAAGGAAAGACGCAACTTCCCGTGCCGGGGCTGCCGGTAGCCAGCTGTTTCGGCATACCGCGTTAAGTGATCAACGGCGGCGATGATCCAGCGGTTACCGGCGACTGTGCTTGGTAGTGGGCCGTAGAAATCAATGCCTACCCGGTCGAAAGGCTGCGCTAGGCAGGGCAGTGGCTGGACGGGGCCACTGACGTGCTGCGGTGGAGACTTGCGACGTTGGCAGTCTGGGCAAGATCGAACAAACTTGGCGTAGGTATACACCCCACGGCCGGTAGTAGCGAAGTCCGAGTCGCTCGAAGGTTTTAAGTATTACAGCGTGAGCACTTTGCGCATCGGTGTGAAACGTAGTACAAATGTCCTTGCGGAAGTGGCGAGGAATCACGAATAGCCATTTTCGACCTTCGGGGAAGTAGTTCAGGCGATATAGGAGCTGGTAACGAATTGTGCAGTGGGCAGCTTGAAGTCGCAGTGATCGAGGCACAGGAGCTGCCCGTGAGTGCGACAAATATTCTAGGATCGAAGAAACCCAAGGCTCTTTGCGCTGCTCAGCAACCATGTTCGTCATGGCGAGAGAGGTGAGGCTGTGGTCTGCCGCGAACAAGCTATATATATCCGACGCAAGCGGGGATCGAGAAAGACTGTCGGCGTCGGTATGCTTCCGTCTGGATCGGTACACAACATGGATATTGTACCAGCGGCAAAACGGTCGGCGGCATCCTTCAGCGACGATACCAAACACAGAGCATGGTGACTCGTTACGACGTCGAAAGGGCGACCGTACAGGTAAGCACGAAATTTTCTGATTGTCCATACAATAGCCAAACATTTTTTCCCTGTTACGGAGTAGTTGACTTAGGCCTTCGTCAGTGTACGGCTCGCGCCACTCACCAGGTATTTGTCAAATCCGTCCTTTCGTTGAGCGAGCACAGCACCAAAGCCAGCACCACTGGCATCAGTCTGAATCTCAGTGGGTGCATTCGGGTCAAAGTGCCGCAGTATCGGTGGTTACGTAAGGACCCGGCGTAACGTTAAGAAAAAGCTCTCACACTCGGGGGACCATTCGGCAATGTCTTTACTTCCGCCGAGAAGGTGTGTGAGAGGCGCAATGATGGAGGCGAAGTTTCGTCCAAATCGGCGGACATACGACCAGAGGCCGATGAAGCTTCGTAGGTCCTTCAGCGTGGTTGGCTTCGGAAACTCCGTCACGGCACAAAGTTTTCCGGGGTCCTGGAGGACACCGTCTTTCGAGACAAGGTGTCCTAAAATGGTGAGTTTTCGAGCAGCGAAGCGGCACTTCTTAAGGTTCAGCTGCAGACCAGCGGAGGCAAGGCATGTTAGCACTTGTTTGAGGCGTGTAAGCTGGGTTTCAAAATTATGCGAAAACACGACTATGTCGTCTAAAAAGTAGAGACACGTTTTCCATTTCAAGCCCCGCAGTACGTTGTCCATCATTCGTTCGAATGTGACCCGCGCATTACACAGTCCCAACGACATGACGTCGAACGCGTAAAGGCCATCGGGCGTTGTAAAAGCCTTCTTTGAACGATCAGCCTCTTCCATGGGCACTTGCCAGTAGTCGGATTCAAGTACAATGACAAGAAAAACTCGGCTCCCTGCAGGCAGTCGACCGCGTCGTCTATGCGAGGCAGCGGGTAAACGTCCTTGCGCGTGATTTTGTTCAGGCGGCGATAATCCACACAGAATCGAATAGAGCAGTCCTTTTTTTAACGAGGACCACAGGAGAAGCCCAAGGACCCACGGGTGGTTGAATGACGTTGCGTTTCAACATGTCCGCGACTTGTTCATCAATGACACTCCGTTCGGTGGAGGACACGCGATAGCGCCGCTGTCGCAACAGTGCGTGTGTGCCGGTGTCGATCTCATGACACACAGTCGGCATGCAGCCCAAAGCGGTTTCTTAGCAGGCGAAGGATGAAGTGAAGCGGTGTAAAAGAGTGAGTAGCTCGTCACGTTCGGCCGAAGGAAGGCCGTCGTCAATGGCGCTTCTCAAAATGGTGTCATCAGGTGTAGACTGAAGTCCAAGTGCGGCGATGTCAACGGGCGTCGATTCCTTGAATACAGTGACAACTAGACCTGGATGCACGTCTACAACGTCAAGGCATTTGTCGCGGAAATGTGTGGTAGGGAAAGACGTCGGGTTCGAAATAAGCATTTTGCCGGGGCCAGTTGCAATATCAAGAACGGCGAATGGTAGTGACAACCCTTTGCGAGCACAAATAAGACCAGATGGCGCGAAGACGACTGTGGCGTCAGAAATACTGTTGAACGACAACCGCACTAGCACAGATGAGTCAGGAGGAATGTCCGTGTCGTCGTTGACACGCAACGTGGCGGTTGTCTCGTCCTGCGGGTTTTCTACCTCCGGAAACAGCTCAACTTCAGCGCGATCACAGCGAATGATGGCCCGGTGGCGCGACAAAAAGTCCCATCCGAGAACCATGTTATGAGAGCAAGCCGACAAAAGGATGAGCTCGATACATATACAACCCGTTGAATTGTGACCCGAGCAGTGCACGCGGCCAGCGGCTCCAACGGTTGTGCACTAGTGGTTCGGAGAGTAACACCACCTATAGGTGTCGTCACTTTTCGTAGCATTCGGCAGTTTCGCGCCAATGACAGACACCGCAGCTCCAGTGTCAATATGCGCCAGGGTAGCAAAACCATCAACTCACACTTCGAATATATTGGACGGGGAACAATGAGGCCTTTGGCATTTCGACGTTGACGCAGTTTGTGCCTCCGAAACTGCGGCGTCTAGTTTTCCGGGTCAGCATTGGAAGAGCTACGGCGCATCGGGGAGAGGGAGCGGCGTCGTGGGGAAAGCGAGCGGTGGCTGACGAAGTCGCTGTTATCAGACGGAGCAGTCGTCGGCAGCCGGGTCAGAGCGTGCTCCATGGGCGGTGGTGGCTTATAGGGTAAGGGCCACGATGCGTTGCGCGCACCCGTCATGCCACGACGGCAGTAGCGTGCCACACGTCCGGCAATCCCACAGGAATAGCAGATAGCGCGATTATCCACTGTGCGCCAAGGATTCGCGAATGTAGACGCTGGATGCGGAGCGATACGTATGAACCGGGCGCGTCGATCCCCGGCAGTGGCATGACTCACAGGGCTTGCAGCAGGCGCAAAGAAGGGTCCCGGCATGGTTCCAGTGAAAGGTTGTGTCACCGTCTCGGCATAGGTGAAAGGCTTATGTGGCACTGCGTCCACGAAGGTCAAAGAAGCTGCCTTCATAGTTCGCGGCGTTATGTCGGCGTATACCACTAGAGCTAAAGCGGAATTTCGCGGTCGAGTGCTTGGAAGTGCGTCAGCCACTTGTTGTGTAACGCTCCTAAGGGTTGGGACTAAATCCGACTTAGGCGGCTTCGCTACGTCGCTAACGAGAGAAAGCTGACGAGCCACCTCTTCGGGAACAAACTGTTCAATCTGGGTGACGAGAACACCCCTATCCTCAGATGCGAAGCTGCAAAGGGAACGGCCGTGTTCCACTGGCTTACGAGTGTGATCCCGCTCTCTCCGGAGTTAATCGAACTCTTCGCAAGCGTTTATTACTCAAGCAACCCGCCGAGGGTTTTTCGCGAGCAACATTTTGAACGCATCGTCGTCTGTGCCTTTAGGAATGTGCTTGCTTTTGCCCAGTTCGGTCATAGTATTGTTTGCCCGCTTACACAATTCAAGGATGTCCTCCTTGAAAGAGGTAAAAGTTTCAGTCGTGCGCTGAGCGCGTTCGCGCAAACACTGTTTAGCGCGCAGTCTCCGAACAGTGGGGCGCCCGAACACCTTTACAAATTCGGTCTTCAAGTCCGACCACGTGCGTAATTCATACCCGTGGTTCTTCTAACAGGTCTCTGCGACACCGGTTAAGGAGAGACTGACGTTGTTCTGTTTGAGTTTATCGTCCCAGTTGTTATGGGTGCTCTGGGGAGCTCTGGGGAGCACAAAAATGAAATAGACTTCATATTATGCGATAACCCTGGCGTCGTGAAGGATGTGGAAGTGCTAAGTAGGGTAAGGTGTAGTGACCACCATATGGTAAGATCTCGAATTAGGCTAGATTGGAGGAGGGACCGCAACAAGCTAGTACGAAAGAAGCCGATAAATGAGCTAACAGTAGGACGTAAAGTAGAAGAATTCAGGATCGCGCTGCAGAACCAATATTCCGCCCTTAACGAAGAAGCCGAGATTACGACACAGGAAGCCAGCGACAACCTTACACGCATTATCACGGAGTGTGAAGTAGAAGTAGGGGGCACTATGGCTAGACAGGATGCTGGTAAACTTTCACAGGAGACGAAAGATCTAATCAGGAAACGCAAACCATGAGAACCTCTACCGCAGCTGACAGAATAGAACTAGCCGAGCTCTCGAAGTTAATCAATAAGCGTAAGACAGCTGACATACGGAAGTATAATATGGAGAGGATCGAATACGCTGTAAAAAACCGAGGTAGCCTGAAAGCAGTGAAGAGACGTCTTGGCGTGGGGAAAAATCAGATGTATGCATTTAAGGATAAGCAAGGCAATGTCATCACAAATTGGGATAAAATAGTAACAGTGGCCGAGGAGTTCTATAGGGATCTGTACAGTAGCCGGCACATACAGGATAATGCCGAACGAGACAGTAGTTCAGAGGAGATAGACATCCCACCAGTAACGACCGAAGAAGTAAGGAAGCCTTTGAAAGAAATGAAAGGGGGCAAAGCACCTGGTGAGGATCAGATAACAGCAGACCTCTTGAAGGCTGGCGGAGAAATTGTACTTGAAAAACTGGAAAACCTGTATACGCAATGCCTAATGACCGCGAGTGTACCTGAATCTTGGAAGAACGCGAACATCATCCTAATCCCTAAGAAAGGCGATATGAAGGACTTGAAAAATTACAGGCCGATCAGCTTACTGTCAGTCATCTGCAAGGTATTTACGAAGGGAATCGCTAACCGAATCTCTGCAACCTTAGATTTCAGTCAACCTAAAGAACAAGCAGGGTCCCGTAAAGGTTATTCTAACAATTTACCATATTCACACGATCAATCAGGTGATAGAAAAGTGGGCTGAGTATACTGAACCCCTATATATAGCCTTCATAGATTATGAGAAAGCATTTGACTCGGTCGAAGCCCTAGCAGTCATTAAGTCATTACGGAACCAGGATGTAGATGAGCACTATGTAAGAATGCTAGAGGATATCTACAATGGGTCTACAGCTACCATCATCCTCCATAGGGAGAGCAGTAAAATACCTTTAAGGAAGGGTGTCAGACAAGGACAGAAAATCTCTCCAATGTTATTCACAGCATGCTTACAAGAAGTATTCAGAACGTTGGATTGGGAACAAGTGGGAGTAAGCGTTAATGGAGAATACCTCAGTAACCTCAGATTTGCTGATAACGTTGCCTTGCTAAGTAACTCGGGGGACGAATTGCAACGCATGCTTTCCGCACTGGGTGAACAGAGTAGAACCGTGGGCCTGAAAATTAATATGCAGAAAACTAAAGTAATGATCAATAACCTCGGGACAGCACAGGAGTTTGAGATAGGTGGCGAGGCAGTGGAAGTGGTAAGCGAAGATATCTACTTAGGCCAAGTTGTGACCCCAAATCCCAACCATAAGGCAGAGATAATTAGAAGGATCAGAATGGGGTGTGGTGCATATGCCAGACATTCTAAGATAATGAATAGCAGCCTACCATTGTCACTGAAGAAGAAAGTGTATGACAGCTGCATCTTACCAGTACTCACCTACGGGGCAGAAACTTGGAGGCTCACTAAGAGAGTTACACTTAAATTGAGAACGACGGAGCGTGCAATGTAGCGGAAAATGATAAGTGTAACATTAAAGGACAAGAAGAGAGCGGAGTGGGTCAGGGAGCAAATTGGTGTTAAAGACATATTAGTAGAAATTAAGAAGAAGAAATGAACGTTGGCAGGGCATGTAATGCGAAGGCAAGATAACCGCTGGTCATTAAGGGTAACAGAGTGGATCCCTAGAAAAGGCAAGTGTTGCACGGGGCGGGAGAAAGTTAGATGCGCAGATGAGATCAAGACGTTTGCGGGGATGAATTGGTCACAGTTGGCACAGGACCGAGGTAATTGGAGAATAATTGAAGAGGCCTTTGCCCTGCAGTGGGCGTAAATAGGCTGGTGATGATGATGATGATGATGGTAGGCTGTAGTGCTGCGGTGGGTGACGTTGCATTTTTTGAGGAGAGCCTCGACCACTTCTTACAAAAAGACACGGCCCCGGTCACTGAGAAGTTCCCGTGGTGCGCCATGACGCAGGATGAAATGGAGCAAAATGAAGGTTGCATCTTCGCGTGCTGTGGCAGCCGGTAGCGCGGCAGTCTCAGCGTATCGCATAAGGTAATTGACGGCGACAATAACCCAACGGTTGCCGGCAGCAGTCAGGGGCAGAGGGCAGTAAAAGTCTATCCCGACCCGGTCGAAAGGGCGCGCGGGGAATAGCAAAGGCTGTAACGGCGCTGTTGGTGACTGCGACGGTGACTTGCGACGTTGGCATTCTCGGCATGATTTGATGAACTTTGTTACAAAGGAATACATTCTTCGCTAAAAGTAGCGCAGCCGCAACCACTGGTACGTCTTAAATACTCCAGCGTGGGCGAATTGCGCATTCGTGTGAAAATTAGCACATATTGTAGAGCGCAGGTGACGAGGCATCACCAACAACCACTTGCGGCCTTCGGGGAGGTAATTTCTACAATACACAAGCCCGTCACGAATTGGAAAAATGCCCGGCCTGACGTCGCAGTCCCCACCAGGCGCTACGTTCCATAGGGTTCGAAATCAGGTCAAAAATGTAAGATACCCAAGGGTCCTTGCGTTGCTGCCCTGCATGTCCTCAAGTGGTTCAGATGCCTGTGTGCAATCAACGCCTGTAATGTCGGGCGCATAATGGATAAAGGTGAAGGAGATAAAGCATCTGCGTCGCTATGCTTGCGTCCAGACCGATAATCACTCTGATGTCATACTCCTGAAGGCGAAGGGACCAGCGTGCCACGTGACCGGAGGGATCCTTCAGCGACGATAGCCAACAAAGGGCATGGTGGTCTGTGGCCACATCAAAAGTTGGACCGTAGAGGTAAGGTCTTAACTTTGAAATAGCCCACACGATGGCCAAACGCTCTTTCTCGGTGACAGAGTAATTAGATTCCGCCTTTGTAAGAGTGGGGCTCGCGTATGCGACGACGTACTCGTTGAATCCTGCCGTCCTTTGGGCAAGCACTGCTCCCAGACCTAAACCGCTTGCGTCGGTATGGAGCTCAGTGGGCGTGGAAGGGTCAAAATGACGCAAAATGGGAGGTGACGTAAGTAGGTTGCGTAGGGTTACAAAGGCTTCATCGCAGTCAGGGGACCAGGTCAACAAGTCGTGACTTCCGCTGAGCAACTTCGTCAGAGGCGCAATGACGGACGCAAAGTTGGGCACGAAGCATCGGAAGCAGGAACTGAGTCCGACGAAACTGCGCATGGCTTTCCCAGTAGTCGGTTTCGGGAAGTAGGCAACAGCTTGGAGTTTGGAAGGGTCGGGAAGAACGCCGTCCTTTGAAACAACATGGCCCAAAATTGTCAGTTTGCGGGCAGCAAAATGACACTTTTTAACATTCAGCTGCAGCCCAGCGTCGGTAAGGCACTGCAGGACTTGTTCCAGGAGACTGAGATGGGTGTCAAAATCAGGCGCAAATAAAACGATGTCATCTAAGTAGCATAAAGAAGTTTTCGACTAGAGGCCACACAGAATTTCGTCCATCATGCGCTCAAAAGTGGCAGGCGCATTACATAACCCGAACGGCATCACGTGAATTCGTATAACCCGTCGGGGGTAACGAACGGGGTCTTTGGCCGGTCTTCGTCAGCCATGGGCACCTGCCAGTAACCCGAGCGGAGGTCTAAGGAAGAGAACTCGGCGCCTTGCAGATAATCTAATGTGTCGTCGATGCGTGGCAACGGGTAAACATCTTTTTGGGTGACCTTGTTCAGTCGTCGATAATCGACACAAAAACAAACAGACCCATCTTCCTTTGCAGCAAGAACGACCGGTGAAGCCCACAGGCTGTTAGACGGCCTAATGACACCACGCTGAAGCATTTCATGAACGTGCGTTTCGATCACGGAACGCACTTTGGTTGATACGCGGTATGGTCGCTGCCTCAAAGGTGGATGAGAGCCAGTGTCAATGCGATGTGTGACTGTCTGCGTGCTGCCCAGGGACGTGCGCTGGCAGTCGAAGGTGGATCGGAAACTGTGAAGAAGAGTGAGCAGCTGGTTGCGCTGGACAGGGTCGAGGTTGCTATCTACGAAGGGAACGAAAGTGGCCGAATCAGATGCACGGGGAAGAGTCGGGCTTAGCGAGCTGAGCGACAGAACGTGCGACGCATCCGGGAAGTCGTTTATTAGGAGAGTGTCAATAGCTGCGATGCGTCCAAGGGACTTGCCACGATGCACAGTTAAGGGTGAAGAGGAGGTATTGCAGATAGAGATCATGCTAGCGCCATTTTCGATTTAAAGAATGGCGTAGGGGAGAGGGGCGCCCTGTCCTCGCATGAACAGATTAGACGGGGTAAACACAACAGTTGCGGCAGATACCATATCACAGATTACTGGTACGATAACGGCAGAGGCTAGAGGGATTGTGGAGTCTTCGGTGGCGCACAGCTTAAAAGTAGTGGTTACCTTGTTCATTTAAGTACCACACATCGGAAATAAGGCGACCTCGGCGCGGGCACAGTCAATAACAGCGTGGTGACGCGACAGGAAGTCCCACCCCAAGGTGATGTCATGGGAGCATGAGGAAAGAACGACGTACTCGAGTACATACATCGCGTTTTGTACAAAGACACGGCTTTTACAAACGACTGAAGGCTCGACGTTATGCGCCGTAGCTGTGCGCAGACGGAAAGCGGATATTGGGGTCGTCACTTTTCGTAATTTGCGGCAAAGTTTGGCAGCTATAACGGAGATGGCTGTTCCCGTGTCTACAAGGGCGTATGTGGTGATTCCATCAATAACGACTTCAATCGCATTCGTAACAGACAGGCCAGGGCTTTGGTATTTCGACGGCGCCGCAGTTCTTGCCTCCAGAACTGCGGGGATCAGTTTTCCTCCTGGGCATTCGGACGACCGCGCAGCGGCGAAAGGAACGACGACGTGGGGAGAACGACCGACGGGTATCGGGAGCTTTGCGAGGGGGTGAGTGATAGGGCGGCTCGACAGGGGCATTTTTGGACGAATGCGGAGAAGTGTACACGTCAGCAGCAAAAACTGGTCTTCGGTAAGCGTTTCCGGGCGGCGTAACTCGACGTCGGCAATAACGCGCTACGCGACGAGGAACTCCACAGAAATAGCAAATCGGCCGGTTATCCGGCGTGCGCCATGGGGTGCTGTGGAGCGGAGCCGGAGGTGCCGACAAAGCCGGAGAAAGGTAAGGCGGTGGCTGCGGGCGGCGTAAAGGCAAGTAAGCAGTAGGCGAAGCTTGCCGTGCCGTAACTTCACCGTATAGCGGCGCCGCTACAGGCAACGGTGGCGGAGCAGCTGGTGTGGTCGGTAGAACTTCAGCGACTTCTTTCCTAATAATTCGACGAAGTGGCGACGACAAGCAAGGATCTGGTACTGGCGACGATGTACAAGGCAGGAGAGAGATCTGCCGCTGCACCTCTTCACGAACAAGCTCCTTGATGCGGTTCAGTAGCGACGGATTTTCACCAACTGCCAGCTCACAGAGCGGCTCCTCACGCTCCAAAGGGCGGCGACGAGTGAGGCGACGCTGCCTGCGCAACTCGTAATAACTTCGCAACAAGCTGGTGACGTCTCGGACACTCTGAGGGTTTTTCGCCAGCAGCATCTGGAACACGTCCTCATTTATTCCTTCGAATATATGCTTGATGGTGTCTTGCTCAGGCATGGAAAGATCCACGCGCCTGCAAAGGTAGATTACGTCCTCGATGTAGCTGGTAAAGTTCTCGCCGGCCTCTTGATCTCGCTCTCTCAAAAGCTGCTCCGCGCGAAGCTTGCGAACCGCTGGCCGGTCAAATACCGCCTAAAAGACCATTTTGAATGCGTCCCAGGTTGAACGATCAGCTGGGTGGTTGAGAAACCATTTTTCGGCAAGTCCCCTCAAGGAGAAACTGACGTTATTCAGCTTCATAACATCGTCCCACTTATTGTGCGCGCTTACCCTCTCATAAGACGAGAGCGATTCTTCGACGTCCTGGTCATCTGCACCAGTGAACATCGCCGGCTCACGCTCACGGATCACGCCGGAGCAGATGACAGCCGATGGCGAAGGCGACGTCGTGTTTCAGGCGTTAGTAGTCATGGCTGACACAGCGGTAGAGGGCAGGGTGTGACACCGGAGCTTCAGGCTTGCGGGTACGCTTGCGGGGTGAAGCGGAGGAGCAGGACGAGGACAGAATCCGCACATTCCACCAAACTGTCATCATCATCATCATCATTACCAGCCTATCTACGCCCACTGCAGGGCAAAAGCCTCTCCCATTATTCTCCAATTATCTCGGTCCTGTGCCAACTGTGACCAATTTATCCCAGCAAACTTCATCTCATCTGCCCATCTAACTTTCTGCCGCCCCCTGCAACGCTTGCCTTCTCTAGGGATCCACTCTGTTACCCTTAATGACCAGCGGTTATCTTGCCTTCGCATTACATGCCGTGCCCACGTCCATTTCTTCTTCTTAATTTCTACTAATATGTCTTTAACACCAGTTTGCTCCCTGACCCACTCCGCTCTCTTCTTGTCCCTTAATGTTACACCTATCCTCTTCTGCTCCATTGCCCGCTGAGTCGTTCTCAATTTAAGTTGAACCCTCTTAGTGAGCCTCCAAGTTTCTGCCCCGTAGGTGAGTACCGGTAAGATGCAGCTGTCATACACTTTCTTCTTCAGCGACAATGGTACGCTGCTATTCATTATCTGAGAAAGTCTGCCATATGCACCCCACCACATTCTGATCCTTCTAATTATCTCTGCCTCGTGGTTTGGGATCTGGGGTCACAACTTAGCCTAAGTAGATATATTCGCTTACCACTTCCACTGCCTCACCACCTATCTCAAACTGCTGTGCTGTCCCCAGGTTATTGATCATTACTTTAGTTTTCTGCATATTACTTTTCAGGCCAACGGTTCTACTCTGTTCGCCCAGTGCGGAAAGCATGCTTTGCTAAGCACCAAAATGTAAGGCGGGTTTACTGCCTTGACAGCGGAAGGAAGGAGGGGCACTCAGAAGTGGCAAACGGATCGGTGGCCCAGCCTGCAGAATGTCTCGAGCACTCCACAAGCTTCATGGCGATGACGATGCCGCTGCGGTGGCTCACCCTGTTGCCTCGTCGTCATCTGTACAATCCGGGTGGTCAATCTCCTTGAGTGGGCATACACCGTTGTTGTGGCCCCGTAGCAAATCAGTTGTTCGTTAGTGCTCACATGGTGGCTGCCCGCCGCTTGCTCGTCTTTCGCACTACAATATATATATATATTATATATATATATATATATATATATATATATATATATATATATATATATATATATATATATATATAGCGAATTAGAATAGGAAATGAGGGGCTCGTTGAAAATAACACAGAAATAAGGGTTGGCAGTCGAGAAAGCCTCAGAAAGCAAAGGGGAGGATGTGGTAGATCATTGAAACAGATTAAGAATTTGGAAAGAAAGAAAGAAAGTGAAGAAAAAATGCCCGCCAGGTGGGATCCGAACCCACGACCTCCAGAATACCGGTCTGGTGCGATAACCACTACGCTACCGGCGGGGCGATTTTCCCATTCACTTTCTGGGGTATTTATGTTAGGTATGTTTGTTTCCTGTGCTTGGGGGTGGTAGCCAGCGCCATTCGGACTAATCGGGGTGAAGGGGACCTTCTTTTTAACCCCCGGGTCGTGACTCGAGTGTCTACGACATGTCCAGAGTGGTCGACCAGCTTTGAACCCTCTTAAGCTCCCTTTGGCAACAAGACTGCCAGAACAGAGGCCCTCGCTATGCATGTAGCGAATCAGAATAGGAAATGAGGGGCTCGTTGAAAATAACACAGAAATAAGGGTTGGCAGTCGAGAAAGCCTCAGAAAGCAAAGGGGAGGATGTGGTAGATCATTGAAACAGATTAAGAATTTGGAAAGAAAGAAAGAAAGTGAAGAAAAAATGCCCGCCAGGTGGGATCCGAACCCACGACCTCCAGAATACCGGTCTGGTGCGATAACCACTACGCTACCGGCGGGGCGATTTTCCCATTCACTTTCTGGGGTATTTATGTTAGGTATGTTTGTTTCCTGTGCTTGGGGGTGGTAGCCAGCGCCATTCGGACTAATCGGGGTGAAGGGGACCTTCTTTTTAACCCCCGGGTCGTGACTCGAGTGTCTACGACATGTCCAGAGTGGTCGACCAGCTTTGAACCCTCTTAAGCTCCCTTTGGCAACAAGACTGCCAGAACAGAGGCCCTCGCTATGCATGTAGCGAATCAGAATAGGAAATGAGGGGCTCGTTGAAAATAACACAGAAATAAGGGTTGGCAGTCGAGAAAGCCTCAGAAAGCAAAGGGGAGGATGTGGTAGATCATTGAAACAGATTAAGAATTTGGAAAGAAAGAAAGAAAGTGAAGAAAAAATGCCCGCCAGGTGGGATCCGAACCCACGACCTCCAGAATACCGGTCTGGTGCGATAACCACTACGCTACCGGCGGGGCGATTTTCCCATTCACTTTCTGGGGTATTTATGTTAGGTATGTTTGTTTCCTGTGCTTGGGGGGGGTAGCCAGCGCCATTCGGACTAATCGGGGTGAAGGGGACCTTCTTTTTAACCCCCGGGTCGTGACTCGAGTGTCTACGACATGTCCAGAGTGGTCGACCAGCTTTGAACCCTCTTAAGCTCCCTTTGGCAACAAGACTGCCAGAACAGAGGCCCTCGCTATGCATGTAGCGAATCAGAATAGGAAATGAGGGGCTCGTTGAAAATAACACAGAAATAAGGGTTGGCAGTCGAGAAAGCCTCAGAAAGCAAAGGGGAGGATGTGGTAGATCATTGAAACAGATTAAGAATTTGGAAAGAAAGAAAGAAAGTGAAGAAAAAATGCCCGCCAGGTGGGATCCGAACCCACGACCTCCAGAATACCGGTCTGGTGCGATAACCACTACGCTACCGGCGGGGCGATTTTCCCATTCACTTTCTGGGGTATTTATGTTAGGTATGTTTGTTTCCTGTGCTTGGGGGTGGTAGCCAGCGCCATTCGGACTAATCGGGGTGAAGGGGACCTTCTTTTTAACCCCCGGGTCGTGACTCGAGTGTCTACGACATGTCCAGAGTGGTCGACCAGCTTTGAACCCTCTTAAGCTCCCTTTGGCAACAAGACTGCCAGAACAGAGGCCCTCGCTATGCATGTAGCGAATCAGAATAGGAAATGAGGGGCTCGTTGAAAATAACACAGAAATAAGGGTTGGCAGTCGAGAAAGCCTCAGAAAGCAAAGGGGAGGATGTGGTAGATCATTGAAACAGATTAAGAATTTGGAAAGAAAGAAAGAAAGTGAAGAAAAAATGCCCGCCAGGTGGGATCCGAACCCACGACCTCCAGAATACCGGTCTGGTGCGATAACCACTACGCTACCGGCGGGGCGATTTTCCCATTCACTTTCTGGGGTATTTATGTTAGGTATGTTTGTTTCCTGTGCTTGGGGGTGGTAGCCAGCGCCATTCGGACTAATCGGGGTGAAGGGGACCTTCTTTTTAACCCCCGGGTCGTGACTCGAGTGTCTACGACATGTCCAGAGTGGTCGACCAGCTTTGAACCCTCTTAAGCTCCCTTTGGCAACAAGACTGCCAGAACAGAGGCCCTCGCTATGCATGTAGCGAATCAGAATAGGAAATGAGGGGCTCGTTGAAAATAACACAGAAATAAGGGTTGGCAGTCGAGAAAGCCTCAGAAAGCAAAGGGGAGGATGTGGTAGATCATTGAAACAGATTAAGAATTTGGAAAGAAAGAAAGAAAGTGAAGAAAAAATGCCCGCCAGGTGGGATCCGAACCCACGACCTCCAGAATACCGGTCTGGTGCGATAACCACTACGCTACCGGCGGGGCGATTTTCCCATTCACTTTCTGGGGTATTTATGTTAGGTATGTTTGTTTCCTGTGCTTGGGGGTGGTAGCCAGCGCCATTCGGACTAATCGGGGTGAAGGGGACCTTCTTTTTAACCCCCGGGTCGTGACTCGAGTGTCTACGACATGTCCAGAGTGGTCGACCAGCTTTGAACCCTCTTAAGCTCCCTTTGGCAACAAGACTGCCAGAACAGAGGCCCTCGCTATGCATGTAGCGAATCAGAATAGGAAATGAGGGGCTCGTTGAAAATAACACAGAAATAAGGGTTGGCAGTCGAGAAAGCCTCAGAAAGCAAAGGGGAGGATGTGGTAGATCATTGAAACAGATTAAGAATTTGGAAAGAAAGAAAGAAAGTGAAGAAAAAATGCCCGCCAGGTGGGATCCGAACCCACGACCTCCAGAATACCGGTCTGGTGCGATAACCACTACGCTACCGGCGGGGCGATTTTCCCATTCACTTTCTGGGGTATTTATGTTAGGTATGTTTGTTTCCTGTGCTTGGGGGTGGTAGCCAGCGCCATTCGGACTAATCGGGGTGAAGGGGACCTTCTTTTTAACCCCCGGGTCGTGACTCGAGTGTCTACGACATGTCCAGAGTGGTCGACCAGCTTTGAACCCTCTTAAGCTCCCTTTGGCAACAAGACTGCCAGAACAGAGGCCCTCGCTATGCATGTAGCGAATCAGAATAGGAAATGAGGGGCTCGTTGAAAATAACACAGAAATAAGGGTTGGCAGTCGAGAAAGCCTCAGAAAGCAAAGGGGAGGATGTGGTAGATCATTGAAACAGATTAAGAATTTGGAAAGAAAGAAAGAAAGTGAAGAAAAAATGCCCGCCAGGTGGGATCCGAACCCACGACCTCCAGAATACCGGTCTGGTGCGATAACCACTACGCTACCGGCGGGGCGATTTTCCCATTCACTTTCTGGGGTATTTATGTTAGGTATGTTTGTTTCCTGTGCTTGGGGGTGGTAGCCAGCGCCATTCGGACTAATCGGGGTGAAGGGGACCTTCTTTTTAACCCCCGGGTCGTGACTCGAGTGTCTACGACATGTCCAGAGTGGTCGACCAGCTTTGAACCCTCTTAAGCTCCCTTTGGCAACAAGACTGCCAGAACAGAGGCCCTCGCTATGCATGTAGCGAATCAGAATAGGAAATGAGGGGCTCGTTGAAAATAACACAGAAATAAGGGTTGGCAGTCGAGAAAGCCTCAGAAAGCAAAGGGGAGGATGTGGTAGATCATTGAAACAGATTAAGAATTTGGAAAGAAAGAAAGAAAGTGAAGAAAAAATGCCCGCCAGGTGGGATCCGAACCCACGACCTCCAGAATACCGGTCTGGTGCGATAACCACTACGCTACCGGCGGGGCGATTTTCCCATTCACTTTCTGGGGTATTTATGTTAGGTATGTTTGTTTCCTGTGCTTGGGGGTGGTAGCCAGCGCCACCGTGGGTTCGGTCGTGGGTTCGGATCCCACCTGGCGGGCATTTTTTCTTCACTTTCTTTCTTTCTTTCCAAATTCTTAATCTGTTTCAATGATCTACCACATCCTCCCCTTTGCTTTCTGAGGCTTTCTCGACTGCCAACCCTTATTTCTGTGTTATTTTCAACGAGCCCCTCATTTCCTATTCTGATTCGCTACATGCATAGCGAGGGCCTCTGTTCTGGCAGTCTTGTTGCCAAAGGGAGCTTAAGAGGGTTCAAAGCTGGTCGACCACTCTGGACATGTCGTAGACACTCGAGTCACGACCCGGGGGTTAAAAAGAAGGTCCCCTTCACCCCGATTAGTCCGAATGGCGCTGGCTACCACCCCCAAGCACAGGAAACAAACATACCTAACATAAATACCCCAGAAAGTGAATGGGAAAATCGCCCCGCCGGTAGCGTAGTGGTTATCGCACCAGACCGGTATTCTGGAGGTCGTGGGTTCGGATCCCACCTGGCGGGCATTTTTTCTTCACTTTCTTTCTTTCTTTCCAAATTCTTAATCTGTTTCAATGATCTACCACATCCTCCCCTTTGCTTTCTGAGGCTTTCTCGACTGCCAACCCTTATTTCTGTGTTATATATATATATATATATATATAGAGAGAGAGAGAGAGAGAAAGTTCCAGTAAATATAAATACACAAGAAAGTGAAGAACACAGTCGCCCAGATAGCCGAATTGGTAAGGCATTCGAGCTCTCATCGGAAGACGTGGGTTCGGTCCCCACTCTGGGCGCGTGTTTTTCTTTCTTTCTTTCTTTCTACGTAAATTAGTAAAAAATATAACTTCACTAACGGTCAAAAAATAGTCTAACCATTCCCCTATACCTCCTTTGGTGTTGTAGACTGCCGGCATTTCTTTCTGTATTTTGCAACCTAGCCCCTCATTTTCAAATCATATTGTCCTGCAAAGGCTTAGCGAGGGCCTCGGTTCTGGCAGCCTTGATGCCAAGGTAGCATAAGAGGGTTTCCCACCAGTTACCCGCTCATAACAGGCTGTAGACGTTCGAGTCACGCCCCGGGGTTCGAAAAAGAAGGTGGCCTTCACCCCGTATAGTATGAGTGGCCCTGGCTACCACCCTCAACCGTCAGATACAGTTGTAGCAAATATAAATACCCCAGAAAGTGAAGGAGAACACAGTCGCCCAGGTAGCAGACTTGGTAAGGCATTCGAGATCTCATTGAAAGGCTTCGGCTCGGTCCCCATTCTGGGCGCGTGTTTTTCTCTCTGTCTTTCTTTCTACGTAAATTATTAAAAAAAACTTCACTAACGGTCAAAAAGTAGTCTAACCATTCCCCTATGCCTCCTTTGGCGCTGTAGACTACCGGCATTTCTTTCTGTATTTTCCTAAGGAGCCCCACATTTCCAAATCCTATTAACCTGCGAAAGCTTAGCGAAGGCTTCGGTTCTGGCAGCCTTGATGGCAAGATAGCATAAGAGGGTTTCCCGCCACTTACCCACTCACGACAGGCTGTAGACGTTCGAGTCACGCCCCGGGGTTCAAAAAAAGAAGGTCCCCTTCTCCCCGTATAGTCTGAGTGGCGCTGGCTACCACCCTCAACTGTCATATACAGTTGTAGTAAATATATATACCCCAGAAAGTGAAGAACACAGTCGCACAGATAGCCGAATTGGTAAGGCATTCGAGATATAATCGAAAAGCGTGGGTTGGGTCCCACTCTGGGCGCGTGTTTTCCTTTCTTCCTTTCTTTCTACGTAAAGTAATAGAAAAAATATAACTTCACTAACGGTCAAAAAATAGTCTAACCATTCGCCTATGCCTCCTTTGGCGTTGTAGACTGCCGGCATTTCTTTCTTTATTTTCCTTATGAGCTCCTCATTTTCAAATCATATTATCCTGCGAAAGCTTAGCGAGGGCCTCGGTTCTGGCAGCCTTGATGCCAAGGTAGCATAAGAAGGTTTCCCGCCAGTTAACCACTCATGAAAGGCTGTAGACGTTCAAGTCACGCCCCGGGGTTCGAAAAAGAAGGTCCCCTTCTCCCCGTATAGTCTGAGTGGCGCTGGCTACCACCCTCAACCGTAAGATACCGTTGCTGTAAATATAAATACCCCAGAAAGTGGAGGAGAACAGAGTCGCCCAGATAGCTAAATTGGTAAGACATTCGAGCTCTCATCGGAAGACGTGGGTTCGGTCCCCACTCTGGGCGCGTGTTTTTCTTTCTTTCTTTCTTTCTACGTAAATTAGTAAAAAATATAACTTCACTAACGGTCAAAAAATAGTCTAACCATTCCCCTATGCTCCCTTTGGCGTTGTAGACTGCCGGCATTTCTTTCTGTATTTTCCTAACGGGCCCCTCATTTCCAAATCAAATTATTCTGCGAGAGCTTAGCGAGGGCCTCGGTTCTGGCAGCCTTGATGCCAAGGTAGCACAAGAGGGTTTCCCGCCAGTTACCCGCTCATGACAGGCTGTAGACGTTCGAGTCACGCCCCGGGGTTCGAAAAAGAAGGTGCCCTTCACCCCGTATAGTCTGAGTGGCGCTGGCTACCACCCTCAACCGTCAGATACAGTTGTAGTAAATATAAATAACCCAGAAGGTGAAGGAGACCACAGTCGCCAAGATAGCCAAATTGGTAAGGCATTCGCCATCTAATCGAAAGGCGTGGGTTCGGTTTCCACTCTGGGTGTGGGTTCTCCTTTCTTTCTTTCTGCGTAAATTAATAAAACAAAAACATCACTGACGGTCAAAAAATAGTCTAACCATTCCCCTATGCCTCCTTTGGCATTGTAGACTGCCGGCATTTCTTTCTGTATTTTCCTAACGAGCCCCTTATTTCCAAATCATATTATCCTGCGAAAGCTTAGCGAGGGCCTCGGTTCTGGAAGCCTTGATGCCAAGGTAGCATACGACGCTTTCGCGCCAGTTACCCACTCATGACAGGCTGTAGACGTTCGAGTCACGCCCCGGGGTTCAAAAAAGAAGGTCCCCTTCTCCCCAAATAGTCTGAGTGGCGCTGGCTACAGTTACATGATTTTGCTGTCACAAACATTTGGAACACATTTCTTATATAGCTTTGCAGAAAACGGCGCGAAGGAGCAGAAGATGTTTTGGAAACGGAGAGTATTGATGAAGTCGGGCTACGCCTATGTTGCAACAACAAAAACCCCCCAAAAAAGAGAAAAAAAGGGGAGGACTGAGAGAGAGGGAGAACGGGGTCGTGTTAAAAAAGCCGCGTTCAATGTTGCACCATGACGGGGTAGAGTATGCGGCGTCGGCAGCAAGTTCACACAATGCGGAAAACTGGACAATCGCGGTTTCAAAAAAAAGGGAAGAGTATACAGTAAGGTATTCCTTGGCTGGGGAGACTGGTTGGGGCGGAAGCGAAGATGGGTGTGCGCCCCGCGGATGAAGAGAATACATACGGGGCACAAAAGAGCCTTGCACAGAAGCTTGCTACTGAACAGAAAATAGGTAGGGCCTATAGATCACAAAGAGTTAAACATTCCGAATTGATTATGGGAATGAGGCCTCCTTCCCAAGGACAAATGGCATTGTTCAGCCGCATTAGGCTAATAAAGCTTTTGTATTTGGAGAGTTTCTGCGAATTGTGATGGGAAACTCAAGTGTAGGATTAATGAACATTGTTATAAAAATTATGAGGCCACCAATTTTAATCGAGGGATAAGCGCGTTAGTTTTCCGGAACTTTCATTAATCCAGAGCACGGCCTCCGCGATCGGCGTCCGGCGGCGCGCCGTTGCTCCGGCCGTCCCAATCGCCCGGAGAGAGCGTAAGTTGAAAAGGGGGCGTGGCCGCGTATGCGGCCGCACCGCGGCGCGCGCAGCCGATGGTTGGAACGAAAGCCATGTATGCTGGAACGCTCATCGAAATGGCTTTTCGTCAACTTTCGCGCTTCCTATCACAATAAAAAGAAAGCATAGCTGATTTTATGGGTGCAAAGCGGCTCATAGAACCTGAAAATGCATTTATTTTAGCTGCGATTGCAGCAATGCGACTTATTTAACATGGGCTGTGCGGCTTTATGCCCTCGACGCACGGACAATATTCGCTACCACCGATGGGAAATTTCTGGCGCCGAAATAACGTTCGGTTCGCTAAAATGTCATTATTTTTTCGGGTATTTCTTATCCCGGCTTATGTATTTTATATAGTCTGCATGGATAATGCAGTTCAGTAGAGCGTGGGGCGCGATCGCGTCGTACCCACGACAGATGGCTGTGCTCTTATCTAGCCTTCGAATTAATGCCTGTTTGGCAGAAAAGCACCCGCCTTATTTTTAGAATTAACGCGTTTAAGGAGATTACGTTGAGCGATAGCCTCAAGGATGCGGCAATCTGCTCTACACATGCGCGTTAAGCAAGTAATGGTTTCAATTTCAGTCGCAACAAATTTAAAAAACTTAGTCAGGTGCACTCTGATTTCATTGTATTCTTAAACGTATTTCGGTGGCCACAGGCAAGCCCATTTTTCCTATTTTGGAATGAATACCCGGCACATTTAAATTTTCAATTACTGATTCCAAAGCACGTCTATGTGCTAAGCAATGATGAAAGCTTTCATGTTTGTTTTGGACATTAGCCACTTATGTACACACTAAAAGTTGGAAACCGAATGTGTACTGCACACTCGTTCAAGAGCTCCATAGTTTATTAAACAGTTATTTACAAACTATATTGCACTTACATTCACAAATCTACACTTTCAAGGCATCTGCATGTCTTCAAAAACGGAACAGTTCACACACGAAGCACTTTGCGATGCAGGGGCTTGGGCACCAGTTTTTTGCGGTACGCGGCTTTGTCCATGACAGTTGCACCAACATTGGCAAGCAGTGGCTGAAAAAAAAGTGTAAAAGTCAAACGATGGTTTATGCCGAGATTTCGGTAAAAAAATTCATATTTTGCACCAACGCCAGTTGCATTGAATCCTTTAATTAAAGTCGGATGCGGCGCTTCAATGAATGCTATTCGGGATATTCGAAAGCTATTCTAAGCTTTTTCTCAGCCCATCGCTGTCGTTTTTCTCGATTACATAAATCTAGATCACGCTCCAGCCTGCGAGCAACGAGTGCTCGCAGGCTGGAGCGCCGAAAGCTTCACAATATTTTGCACGCCATTTCAGCAGTGTAATATTCAGGCCAGCCTTTACAGCTGCTTACATGCACGGGTTCTTCAAATGACTTACAACGCGCCGCAAATAGCTGCATGCCGCAAACAACGAATATAAATATCTTGTCGTAAATAAAAAAAAGCATGGGCAAAATCATATAATCAATAGGCTGCATAACACGTGTTCCGTGAACGAGGCTTCAAACACGAAATATACAAAAATTAAATTTCTAAAAATAACTGCCGAAAATCAAACACGGCACCTGTATAAAAAGGCAATCACTGCGCTTGATTGTTGTCCATAACCCACCCTACGCGGAAATAAAAATATAACGGCTGTTCTAGCAGGCAGGCACCCGATAATTCGCTCGCCGAAAAGTTCTCGTCCCCAAATGTCCCCGCACCGAAATGTCATGCACTGATCACAGCGCAACAATCACAGCGCGATTAACTTTTCACGGCACAGTGACATACCTGGGTTTCAGTGCTGTTCCTCGAAGCTCCTAGACAAGCGGACTTCATGACCTGGTCGTTCGGTTGGTCAGCTTAACAAAAATAAAGCTGCAACACAGTTCTGCCTGATCCCGGCAGCGAAGAAACGCAGCAACAAAGGCTCCGCAAAGCCGTCCAGGGGAGCCGGTGCAAGCTTCCCAACCATCGGCTAACACCGCCATCTCGCGGCGCGTTCAGGCGTTAGCCGCATTACATGTTTTTGCTGGGGGACGCGCCGAATGGGACGGCCGGAGCAACGGCGCGCCGCCGGCAGCCGATCGCGGAGGCCGTGTCCAGAGTGTCACTGACCCAAACCTAAATATCAGATAAGATTCCCGAACCTCGCGGTCCTGCTGCTTTTTGAAGGCGGATTCTGAACTGGTTGCTTTAGGATGTTCAAATGCATGCCCGGGACTGTTCACATGTCTTGACAGGGCAAATAAAGGCAGCTTTTTGCATGACAGCGGTGATTATTGAACCGTAATCGGAAGGGCGTTTCAGTTTAGCCGATGTATTGTTGCCTGCAAACAGTGCACTCTAGAAGGTATACGACATTAGCGGAGTCACCGGTAAAGTTACCTTTTATATTTACGTTGTAGTCTGAAGCCGTGTTGTGTGCGCGCTGTGTGGTGGTCATGTGTGGGCATACTTTACAACGGGGTTTATTACAGGGCATGCAGCCAGTAGTTCCCGGTCGGTTGATACGAGAGTCAGTGAGACAGTCGCCTAAATTTTTATTACGCCGGTAGACAACGCGTGGTGGTTTGGGGAATATGCTTTTTAAGCGGTCACTTTGCATTAGCATATTGTGATGTTTTTTAAGTACGGTTGATACTCTTGGAGCGGAGGATGGGTGGGTGAAAACTAAGTTATGTTGCGGTTTACCGTTCGGGGCTTTTTTCTTACAGATTTTGTTGCGGTCTAATTGGTTGGCTCGCACAAAAGCGTCGTCGATAACGTTTTCCAGCTATTTTTTATTCAGGAGGGTGGTCTTAAGTTCTCGACAGTTTTGAGTCAAAATTGGCTTGGTTTCAGCAAATTCTGCTAAATCGGTGGGCTTGGCTGTGCGGTATTGCTGGATTGCAGTGTCTGACTTGCCTACTTTGGAAGTGCAAATTCAAATACAATGGGGCGCCCTGGGTTGTTCACCTCGTGAATCTTTGGGAGGAGATAGAATTTACCGGGTACTGGTCTGAAGAGGATCAGGGAACGAGCCGTGGTTTCATTTATTGTTTTATTTTTAACAAGCTCAGCAAGTTTATCTTTGACTATTTGCTTATTGTCTTGAGTGGGATCATTGGGTAGTGCTTTATAGAACGTCGATACCGATAGTTGCTTATTGGCCTCGTTAACATAGTCGGTTTTGTCAAGGATTATGATTGCGCCTCCTTTGTTGGCAGGTTTATAAATATGTCGGGACAGCTTGCGAGTTCCCGTACTCTAGAGCGAGGTGTTTTGGTGTGTCCTTAAAACATCATTCACATTTTTTCACAGGCCGATATGTCAAAATCAGATTTGTTTCTACGTCGACGTGGAGGTTTAGGTGCCACTGATAAGTCTAGAACGATCCTGTTATGATGCCTTCCTGATTGAATCTTCAATGAGTGGTATTGGGTATTCATGTAGTGCGGGATCAGTGCGGAGCTTTTCACAATTTGAAGCGAAGTGATTTTGTTTAGACCAAATTTTGCAGCGAAGCCATACGCTTCCACAAAATATGGTCCAGCCAAAATGACTTCACTTTAAATTGTGCTCAGCTCCACACTGCAGGTAGTTCTCCCTTCTTTCGAGTGAGAAGCACAGAGCCCCTTCGTATTTGTGTACTTTTCTTTATATTGATGCCCATGGGCGGGCGGTGGCAAAAGGCAACATACTGCCTCAGTACCTCACTCTTTCTTTTTACCGCGTTGTATATTGAGATGGGTAACCTGCGAGCCCAATGCTGCTTTACGTCTCTTCATTTTTCCCTTGTCCTCACGTCGTAAACACTGTTATGTTTTATGTGGTGATTTCATTATATGTGTATATATATACATATATATATATATATATATATATATATATATATATATTTATATTGATATATATATATATATATATATATAGAGAGAGAGAGGGAGAGAGAGAGAGAGAGTATACGTAAAGAGTCTGATACACAGCAAGAACGATAACACACAAGGTTTACTTACGTAGCGGCAACGGGACTTGCCTTCATCAGAGTACCGTTACATGATTTTGCTGACACAAGCATTTGGAACACATTATTTATATAGCTTTGCAGAAAACTGTAAGAAGGAGCGGAATATGTTCTGGAAACGGAGAGTTGCATGCAGTGGGGCCACGCCTATGTTACAACAACAACAACCAATAAAAAAGGGGGGCAGCGAGAGAGAGAAAACGGTCGTGTTACCAAAGCAGCGCTCAAGGTTGCACAATGACGGGGCAAGGTATGCGGCGTGGGCTGCAAGTTCACACAATGCGAAAAACTGGACAATCGCGGTTTTAAAAGAAAGGGAAGAGTATACAGTAAGGTATTCACTAGCTGGGGAGACTGGTGGGGGCGGAAGCGAAGATGGGTGTGCTCCCCGCGGATGAAGATTATAGATACGGGGCAAAAAAGAGCATTTCACAGAAGCTAGCAACTGAACAGGAAATAGATAGGGTAACAAAGGGTTAAACGTGAATAGATCACAAAGGGATAACATTAAGTTGTGGTGGGAACAAGGCATCCTTCCCCAGGACAAATGGCATTGTTTAGCCGCATTAGGTATATATATATATATATATATATATATATATATATATATATATATATATATGTGTGTGTGTGTGTGTGTGTGTGTGTATTTACGATATAAACTTTGGCATTTTACAACATGCTACAAAAAAGTGTTTGCAGTTCCTAATCGAAACGGCAACCTGCACCTGTTGTTTTTTCTACTTCCTAATAGCAGCATCACTATCCTATTCAGGTCGAGCTTTTAAGGAGCCTAAACTAGATGCAGGTGTCGATACATGTGGAGCTAATTGGTGTATACATGTCACTGGTAAACTTTGTTTGAAGGGCCATTTTCTATGTTGTTTTGTTCATAATTTCTTCTCAGAAAATTTTAGCGCCTTGAGCGTTGATTTCTATATTATTTCCAGCATATCAATCTATCCATGAGTAAAAAAGTTACTGTGAACTCCCATTATGATGAACTCGAAGAGAGCATGACCATTTATTCCTCTTATCAGAACATCGTCTCATCAGAAGCCCCGCCCCCCCCCCCCCAAAAAAAAGGCAACGCGCCTAGGTTCATGTAAATATCTTGCTTGAAGAAGAAGATTCACATACGCCATGACTTCGTGCAACGCAAAATATCAAAGACCAAGGGAAGCGACGGCGCAAGCGCTAACGTTTACCTAAGCTTTACTGATAAAAGCCCGAATTATAAACACTAATGCGCGACATTATCATAAAAAACCAAAATGCAAAAGAACCTTATAGACGTAAGCCATCATACAATTTCACAGAAAATTATTCGCACAACAATGTGACATCGAGAAAAGGCAGCTTCAGGCATTGACTAAGGTGGCACGCACCCTCCTTTTTGATAGTAAATCTCCTTGTCGGACAAGGGCACGGATTGTGGGGACCCGCAACAACCCTCCAGGCGGGCAATTTCGGCTGCCTCAATTATTTACTTTGTCTTCTGATTGGCGTGTCGAGCGATGATGGCAAAACTGTTAAAGAGGTGTGTACAATCGCAATCTCAGCAAGGAATGTTCAGGTGACCCTTGACCACCCTATGAACATTGTAGTCATTGTCGCACAGCCGTTCGTTCAGGCAATGACCCGTTTACCCGAGATATACTTTATAGCACCTCAGTTAAATGGCGTGCACACATGTTTATTATGTATGAAACGAACGGCTTTCTGTGGTTCTTCTCACACATTGGCTGCCGGGGATCTCCACGGTCATTTATGCTGCACAGACCTAACCGTTTTCTTTGGGTTGGAAAACACAACTACAACCTCTGCTTTCTCACCAGTCTTCTTCTCACCAATCTTCTTCTCCCCGAAAGCCAATGTGTAAGCAGAATCACAAAAAAACGGTTCATTTCTGGTATAGAAAACGTTGTCTACGCCATTCCCATGAGGTGCCGTAAAGTATAAGTCAGGCAAACGGGTCGTTGTCTGAACGTCCGGCTGTGTCAGAATGACTACAACGTTCACAAGGTGGTCAAGGGCACATGAACATTCCTTGCTGATTATGCGATTATACACACCTATTTAGGAGTTTTTCCGTCATCGCTGGACACGCCAATCGGAAGAGAAGGGAAATAAGTGAGGCAGCCAATATAGCAGCCCTGGGCGATCGTTGCGTGTCCCCACCATCCATGGCCTTGTCTGACAAGTAGATTCATTATCAAAAAGGAGGGTGGGTGGCACCATAGTCAATGCCTCAAGCTGCCTATTGTCGATGTCTGTACTTCTGTACAGTTATTGGCATCTTTGTTTTTTGTGATAATGTCCCGCTTTAGTGTTTATATTCGCGCTTTTTCAAGTACAGCTCAGTTGGAAGTTAGCGGCGCTTGTGCCCCTCGCCCCCCTCTTTCCTTGTCCGTTTTTTTTGCGTTAAACGGAGTCATAGATTACTGCTGCCTACTAGCCCAAACCCAAAATCTGCTGAATGAAGTGCACTTGCGACGGAAGAAAAAGACAAGTGAATAATTTCTTTCAGTGCGGAACTTGATAGAAGAGTGTCTTCAATTGCTTTTGATGCATCCATTCCAAGCGGCTGCGGAGAGCACACAACCGCTACCTAAAGCGACAACAGAGCATAGACAGAGCGGGATATCTTCACTTCCTCGCCGGTGAAGCGGTGGTACTCGCGGCGCGAACCGAAATGAACTCTCATCACCCGCTGAGAACGCATTGGTCCGAAGAGCTGCTACGTTCGGGAAGAGGAAGTCTTTGTTGTCACTTTGCTTAAGTTTGTATCCCCTTAATCTTCCGCTTATCTCCTCCAGAGCAGAACGGCCACAAAACTAACCCCCGGTCTTTTTTTCTTTGCTTCGCCACTGAGTCCGCGCGTTGAAGGGTTGGAGAAGCGATAGCTCTACAACCGTGGTTTTATTTTAGCCCCCTCCGTTCTTCCGTGGCGCGAGTTCGCTTCCTGCGGGGGTTTTTGTTTAGATATTACCCCCTAATGGCCAGAATGCGCCGCGGCACCCAACCAAGACTACCATATTCACAACCCAGAATCCCCAGCAGTGGCGGTCACCCCGAAAGCAGTTCTTCTTTATCGAAGAGTAAGTTCAAGGCTGTTCCTCTCATGCGAAATGTTTTTTTTTTTTGCGTCGAGTCTATGAAAAACCAAAAAAATGGTTCAACGTTGTTCAGCATAAGCGAGATTTCTTTTTAATCGAGTACGTCGAAATGGGAGTTCACTGTACTTCGTTTTGATAACGCTTTGGTTGTTTGCCATTTCAATAACTGAGATACTCTTTTTCAGTGCTATTTCCAAAACAGTATAGATCCTTGCCCGAGAGAGTGCCCTTGCAAGTACAAAAACGACTCGACATTGGCGCATTGCACCTACACCGAAACACGACATCCTACCAGAGTAGTGTAGCTACGTTGTTTCCAAAGCATCGTACCAGTCATTGAGAGCAACCGAAAGTCTTGAGTGACAATATTTCGTTCTTACAATAAAAGTTAAAATAAAATACATAAAGGGTGAAATAAAGGTGAAGTCGTGTCAGTTGTACGGTGCTCTTAACGAGTGTGGCTTTTGAAGGCCTTAATTGACATTGCGCCTTTTCCGACGTCAGCGGTATTTGGACTTGCAAGCAGACAGTGGTTGGGAAGCAAGCAAAAAAGGTTTCCTGCCATGGAGTGAAGATGGATGACCTGCGAGACTGGACGCAGTCGACGGAGTGCACGAAACAAACTACATGTGTTTGTTATTGGCGATTGATCATCTGAATGAAACCGGGAAAGTGTCGAGGTTTATTGCAGCGAGCAAACATGGATCTGGCTAATCCTTTTCCGCGTAGCAGGCACCGTAATCTTTGTGTAACACACAACCCAATCTGTTCAGCGAGGGAGAACGCCGGAAAGGTAGATTTGGCTGTTGACTGCCACGTGTAAGCCTACCGCTAGCAGAAAGGACCCGTCACCAGTGAGAGCATGAACCGTAAAAGTTCGTGTGCATGCCCCTATTTCTCCCTTCACTTCAACCACATTCATGGATAAACCAGCAACCGCTATGTGAACGTGCTTAAACGGACAACACCGTCAATTAGAGTTATGAAAGAGGGGTGGGGGTAACGAAAAGAATTTCCGGAGCGCCGCCAAGTAAAGCGGCTTCGCCGGAAAGAAAACTGGGGGTACACATATACTGCTTCACAGGACAAGCGTTTCTAGGCCGTTTTGTACTTCATGCCCTCTTCCTATGGGCCGTTTCAACATGCACAGCACAAGCATATTTTAGGAAAGTACACTTCATGTGTTTTTTAGTGAAACTTTAACATGCATGAGCCATTCATTACAAGTTAAGCTTATTTCGGAAGCTTTATTTTCAACTTGAACCGCTATTCCCCCAGCTGCAATAACTGTAGTTTCAATAACTGAAAATGACATTATCATACTATCGCCAAATCAACTCAACTTCTCAAAGTACACCACCTCTTTAAAAGAGTTTTTAAAAGAATGATTTGTTTTCTAATAGTCTTTATTTACCCAGAATAAAATATAATTCAGCATCTAGTAGCGAACTTTTATGAACGCATAAGACTCCCGCGTGCGTACATGAGCCTCGGCCGAATACGCACGTCTTTATCCGGCTTCTCAAAGCTGCTGCCCGCAGCGTCACGGACGTCTGTTGCAACACTCCTTACGAACCCTCCTTGCAGTCATCCTCTTACACTCAGGTTGACTTGTTTAGCTGTGGCCTTGTTGCCCCTTTTCCACCAATATTTGCTTTTAGTCGCCGTCAGTCGCATTTCTTTCTCTTATTCCGCCCGCTCTGGCTGCTGTCTCGATACTGTCACTTCAGGTTACTTCGAGAACAACGAGACAGACACACGCAGAGACTCCTTTCGAGCAGCGCTTCGAATTTTCGCCTCCCTAGTAATGGCAGTACTGTTACAGCGGCATTTTTTTCCTGTCTGAAACGCAGTTGTCTCCACAAATTAGCTCTTGTTTATCATGAATTGTGGCTCGGTAACGCTCTCTGTTACTGACCCATGCCTACCGACACAAACGGTTGGCTGATATGCCCCATCGTAGCCCGGGCTCTAATAACCACGGCACGTAAACCCACTGTATGATGCAGGGAAAGCGAAGCTATACTACCCGATTCCCGATCGTATCTCACAGTTTTGTGGGCATCGCCTTAACGCCCTGGCTTTCGCTTGACTGCGTCGTTTCCTCTTCTTAGCCCACGAGTTCAATGCGTAACACGGATTATGCTGAAATTAATAGTACCTTCAGATTTATCGTCATAGTCATTTTTTATTTTCGTTTTTTCTCTCCAGTAATATAAATGAGAGACTGCGCACACGAACCCTGCTGCCTTTATATGTAGGCCTGAGGCCTACATGTTAGGCGGGCCATCTTCTATTCTACAGACTCTTTCGTAACGGTCCGACATTTTAGGTAGGCTTCACGACGTTACAAGCATTGTAAAAATATTTTATCTAAAACTAAGAACACCACAATTAAACGTTCGTGCTTGCTCAAAGCTACCGTTGTGTCTAACGCGAGACCCCCTCGCACAAGCTTCCGCTTCCAAACGCAAGTAGGACATCTTACACAAACGGTATTTGGTACTCGCCAAATATTTACCTGTGTAACTACATGTTCGATAGATTTAGGGTAGTCTGAGTGTTTGCCTTAAAGGAGTACTGACACGAAATTTCAAAGCTGAGATAACTATGTAAAACGCTTCCTTTTTATCAGGAGATATCTCCCAGCAAGTTTCAACAGCAACCGTTCAGCGAAACATATTTAAAATCCATTTTAATCTTCGCCCGCACGAGAAAGCCCAGAGCGGGCCGACGTGACATCATCTGCTACGTGCCCCAAACTGCCGACGTCGGGGCTCCCGTGACGAAGCCGACGCGCTGGCTGTGGTTGGCGCGCGCTGCTCGGGCGTGTGTACACGTCATGGTTTTGGGACTGACGTCATGCTGCCCGGGCCTGTGGGGACGGCGAAAACCTCGGCCGGTCTGGGCGCGCGCGAGCGCTCGCTCGCGCGCGCTTCCAGAGAGGCAGCGATACGGCAAGAATGGTGACGTCATGTTATACATGCTGTCATGGCGGCCGCTCGGCGTTTTTCAGTCGAAACCGAAACTGGCACGAATAAACGACGCCGTAAATGAATGTTTACGCTGCGCTGGACCGTCTAATCTGTCATTCTATGATTAGTGGGCTGGTAGGCACGCATAGCAGCGAAAAAAACGTCACATAAAAATTTCGTGTCAGTACTCCTTTAAACGCACGTTTCTTATGCCACGTCTCCCAGTGGGCTCTCCCAGCGCCGTGGATCAGTAGTGCATTAATGGAGCGTGGCTGAGTAGCATTTTAAAGTACCCGTGTGTTGTCCTCATCTGTGCTGAACGGAATCCGGCAAAGTTTCTGTGCTACGGTCTTATTGTGCAATAACGGCGCCGCAAGCTAGTTCGTGCGCCTTTTCTTAATCTCTCGCCCTTCTCGAATTCCCCACTATACGTAGAATTTTACATTTTTTTCTGGCTTCAAAGCAATTAGCTGCCATTTGCTAATTGTACAAGAACGAGCCTCTGTAATGCACAAGCGCTTCATTTTTTCCCGCTTAGGCTCAGCGCATATTGCATTATTCGAATACAGGCTAACCTAACTTCTTTACTCACAAATCCTTCGGAACATTTTACTGATATACTACGTATATAAGCCGTGTGAAAGGGAGCGTAAAAAATCCAAATTTTGGTGCGGGGGAGCAAGAACATGGTAGTATTGAAAACCTTTATTCAGTTATCAAATGCGTTGCGTTTCTTTCTCTATCCAACTGGGAAAGCGCTCTGTCCATCTGCGACACTTCATGCATCATAGGTTAGCTGCGTGTAAAATACCATTAATAAAGGCTTCGGGACTTCAGATTTTTGAAAACAAAAGACATAGATTTTTTAGGAAATTATAACCGAGCTAATGCATTTTTGTACAGTTGTTAGGTTAATTTATAAGGATGTGGCTTTATGACACACTATTATGGCAAATGCTATCATACGGAGCTATTTATTAAAATATTACTATATTGGTGCATAATACTAGCATTGAAAGGCGCGTTCGAAAAAAGTGTTTGTATAAGTAATGACGCTGAATTCACTGCATCTCGATGTATAGAGGTCTTTGTGGTTTTTTAGATGTGTAAAGGTATTTTGGGAAAGGCGGAAATTTTGGGGTTCTCAGATATCGGACCTCTTATATTGGCCTTCAATTTTTTTTCGTAAATGCGTTTGATATGTAGGGATGAGGCCTACGTCACAAAAGGTTTATGTATACTTTTTAAGCTAGAGTGCTATAGTTTCCTAAGCTTCTTTTTGAAACTCATTCGCACATATCCCAGCTAGCACAAAAAGGTGACAAAATGCTTAAGCTGCGTTTATCCCTGACAAAATAATGGCTACAAAACTACTCAAAAAAGACGCCCGTTGTCGCAAGAACTGATTATATCTCTACTAATGTCCGGCTGGTTCAACCGTTTCTAGGTGATCTAAAACCGGTTTTGTAAACGTCAAAAAAATCTAGTTTAGTATACAGATTGATAAGGAGCTCTAAAATTTGTTTTGGGTGTAGTAGTGAATCGGTGTATTAAACATATTATAAACGCCGGCAGTATGATTTCTCTGGTCGTTGGGATGCCACTAATATCTCTCACTTGTCCTATTGTAGGTGTAAAGGTAGCCTGATGAACGACGATGACGTGCTTCTTGCTCTCGCTCTAAACACCATTGTCAAACGAAATAACGAAAAGACTGGCGTGCAACAGAAAATAACACGCAACGCACTCCATCCGTATGTGAGAAAATCTTCAGAATATTCGAAACACAATACCCCCAAAGAATTTATTGAATTCACTGCAACCCACTGGAATATAGGATTTACGGTTGGATTTTGACTAAGCAGTATTAGTGTGAGAAGTCTATAAACTACTTCCGAAAATCCCCGCCTTTCTTGCATCGGTCTCTTGCTGGCGTATGAGCGGTGACGATTCATGAGATGTTCCTTTGAAAAGAGGGAACGTAAAAACACGAGAATCAGCTTACTGGGGTGCGACAACATGAGAACTCAATCCTGCAAACACTTCCGAAATACACTGCAACCGCATCAAAAGAAGAACAATCATCCCTTCAAATCTAACGGCCAAACGTTGCATACGACACAGCAGTTTTCAAACCGGAGTTATGTCGAAACATCGAACACAGCCCCACTAACTCTGGAGAACACGGGATTGTGTTCCTCTACTCCACCTTCACAAACATCGATGCATAAATGCCTGATTGCGCCATGGCCATGAAAAAATTTAGGAGACGGCATGACTTCATTCAGCCAGCCTTCGCACGCCCACATCCGTTGACGCCGCTTCTTCGCTGTTCCCCTTTCCCGAGACGCTGGAGTTAACCCTAGCACGTGACCTAAAAAAATGTTTTTTAAGCTTCATGCCGCCGGTTGTTCGGTTAGAGCCGACGCGCTCTCACACCCTTACCAAGAAATATGCATCCAGAACATCATGCCGGCAGCCGCTCCGCGCGGGCTAATGCCATGCACCTTATATACGGCAGTAACCCCGACACCATCTACACGGATGCAGCAGACTATCCAGCCATAACTTCCAAGGTGGCATCGGTAGCCGACTGGAGGGGTGATGCGAATAGCACTCGCTATAAGCACTCGCCCTTCAGCAAACCCAATAAATATTGTCACGAATAAATGTAGAAAATCAGTATTTACTGGGTTTAAAAGACCTACACACGGCACCGAAGCTTACGCACAACCAGAGCTGCTGCTGTTGTTGTTGTTGTTCCTTCACTATATTGGCGCATACCCAATCGGGGGATCGGCCAAACACCAGTCGCTAATTCGAATGAGATTGCTGCCCAGGTGGATAATTCGAGGAAAAGTTAGAAAGTTTTGGAAGCTTTTTTTCGTCTTGTGTTTGAGGATTCGAGATTGGAAATTAGTCAATATTGAAACAAATAAATAAAGAAAGAAAGAAAGAAGAAGAAGAAGACGAAGAAGAAGAAGAAGAAGAAGAAGGAGGAGGAGGGGAGGAGAAGAATAATAATAATAACAAAAAAAATCGGCAATGGATACGTTTGGAGGAGTCTGATGAGGTTCCAGAATAAGATACAAATTAGGTTGTGAATCTTTTGGAATTATCTATGAAGCGCAGAAGAGCAGACCAAACATCCCGGCGGCCATATCCAGTTTCTGAAGCCCCAAATGATAAAAGCGCCGGCACTGATAACGCCAACCCCAGGCGATGAAGCGGCACCTCAAGGAGCTGAGTTCTGAGGTTTGAAAATTGTCGATAGGACGACAGAAATGGTCGACAGACTCTTCTTCATTACAGTAACTGCACATGGCAGACTGCGCCAGACGAGACCTGTGGAGAGAGAGAGAGAAATGACCTTTATTGATTAGTCCTGCAAGAAAGGTGCGGGTCAGGCCACGCAGGGCTTCGCCACACCTCATGTAACTACCTGCGCTAGGTACCGGGCGGAGCCCGAGGCGTTGTGTCCGGCCGGCCGCGCGGGTTCTCGGATCTCCCGCGCCGTCGCCGTCCGCTCGACCCCCGCGGGGGCCGGGAGGCGAGGGGCGCTGGCTTTCCTTTCGCCGTTGCAGCGCCAGAGCTGCCTCGAGCCGCTGGACGGCCCTGAGCTGGTTGCCGTGCTCCGGGGAGCCGATCAACTCGCGAATGTCCGGCGGGAGGCGGTCGCTTCCGTCGCGCGCGCACTGTTCGTCGCAGCCGCACATGATGTGGGCCAGGTCCGCGGGCACTCGCGCACACACACAGCACTCGGTCCGCTCGTAGAGTTCCGGGCACACGTGGCGCGCCAGCGCCGGCGTGAGCACGGTCTCGGTCTGTAACTGTCGCAGGAGCACCGCCTCCTTCCGGGACAGGCCGGGGTGTGGAGGCCGAAATGTCCCTCTTTCGCGTCTGTACCACAGGAGCACTTCGCCGTAGGCGACGAGGGGCTCCCCTGCGTCTTCGTCGTGGTCGTCGTCTGCTTCCTCCCCGGAGTCTTCCGGGGTTCGGTCGAGGCGGGGGGGGGCGCGGTCCGGCACGTGGCGAGAACTCGGGCCGCGGCGTCCGCCTCTTCGTTGCGGTTGTGGTGGCCGTTGGGCAGCTCCCGGCCCGCGTGGGCCGGGAACCACCGGATGCTCGTGCTGTTGGCGGCCCCCTCCCGAATCCGAGAGAGGAGCCGCGCGGTGCTCCTGCACACCGTGCCCCTCGCGAAGTTGGAGATCTCGGACTTGGAGTCGCTGAGGACGGTCCGCGTGCCGGGCAGGATCAGGGCTAAGGCGATCGCCGCCTCTTCGGCCTGCCGGGCGGTCGTGGCCCGCACGCTCCCGGCGTTGAGTAGTTCTCCCGAGGTGGCCCTCAGAACAACCGCCACGAAGGTGTCGGCCCGCTCGCGGTGCTTGGCCGCGTCCACGAACACCGCTCCCTCGTCCTCGTTGTACGTTCTGGCGAGCGCGCGCGCCGGCGCCGACCGGCGTTCGGCGTTTCGCTCCAGGTCCACGTTCCTCGGGAGCGGAGGCACTACTATACGGCGTGCGACGTCGTCTCGCAGCGGGACCAGCTCGTCTTCCGCCGCGGAACCGAGGGGCGGGCGGAGGCCCACCCGTTGCAGGATTTTGCGCCCGGACGTGGTGCTGCCCAGGCGCTCCAGCTGCGATACGCGCTGCGCTTCGCTGATCTCCGCCAGGGTGTTGTGGACCCCCTGGGACAGGAGGGCGGTGTTGCTTGTGCCGTTCAGGAGGCCCAGGGCCGCCCGGTAGGACTTGCGGATGGCAGCGTCGATGCGCTCCCGTTCTTGCGCCTTCCACTGGTGAAAGGCGCCCACGTAGGCCACGTGGCTCACCACGAAGGCCTGCAGCAGTCGGAGGAGGCTGGCCTCGCGCATCCCCCTCGAACGCGTGGAGATCTGCTTCACGAGGCGCGTGGCTATGCCCATCTTCGTGATCATCTTCTCGATCGGGGTGCCGTTGCTGCGGTTCGCGTCCACGTGCATGCCCAGGACTCGAACGCTGGGGACCGTCGGGATGGCCGTGCCGTCTGCCGCTCGTACGACGATATTGCGCTACGGCTCCGCGGCGGCGCGCTTTCGATACCGGCCCGGCGGGGGCAGGATCAGCAGCTGCGATTTTTGCGGCGAGCACCGCAGACCCGTGCCCGCCAAGCCGGCCTCGATGGTGCGTACCGCCTCCTGCAGCATCGACTCGATGTGGCCGTCACTGCCGCCCGTAACCCACAGGGTGATGTTGTCGGCGTAGATCGAGTACCGGACGTCCGGGAGCTCGTCCAGGCGCCGGGCCACGCCGATCGTCACCAGGTTGAACAGGAGCGGCGAGATGACCGAGCCCTGCGGGGTGCCGGTGCTTCCGAGCTCGCGCTACTCCAGTTGCGTGCCCCCGACCTCCAGCCGCGCCGTGCGCCGGGACAGGAAGGCTCGGATGTAGTCGTAGGATCTGCGCCCCAGGCCGAGGCGCGACACCTGGGCCAGGATCGCAGAGTGCCGCACCTAATCGAAGCCGCTCTGCAAGTCCAGGCTCAGGATCGCTCGGTTGTCCGCCGTGGGCCCCTCCCGGAGCGCCAGCACCTCGTGTTGCAGCAGCAGCATGGCGTCCTGCGTGCCGAGCCTCGCGCGGAAGCCCAGCATCGCGTCGGGATACAGCTCGTTGTCCTCCAGGAACCGCTGCCAACGGGTGTTCAAGACGTGCTCCAGCACCTTGCCCACGCACGACGTCAGCGAGATGGGGCGCAGGTTCTCGATGCCCGGCGGCTTGTTCGGTTTGGGAAGCAGGATGGTCTTGGCCTTCTTCCAGTGCTTGGGAAGGCTGCCCGATCTCCAGCACTGGTTGAAGTACTTGGTCAGCGTCACCACCGCCGCGTCGTTCAGGTTGCGCAGCGCCTTGTTGGTAGCGCGATCCGGGCCCGCGGCCGAGCGGCAGTTCAGGGAGCGGGTCGCCTGGCGGACCTCCCACTCCTCGATGTCCCGGTCGAGGGCGGCGTTCGGCGGCCCGGCGTAGTCGGCATGCGTTTCGTGAGGGGTGGCCGGGAGGTACTGCTCGTTCAGACACTTGTGCACCTCCTCTTCCCCCAGCTTCTTGGTCGCGGTGTACAGGATCTGCGCCATGCGGTGACGCTGATACTCCTTGTGCTTGCTCTCGTCCATCAGGTGCCGCAGCAGCTTCCAGGTGCCGCCCCGGTGGAGCTGCCCGTCTGCCTCGCCGCAAAGCTCGTACCACTGCTGCGCGCACAGCTGGCGGCTGTATTTCTCGATCTCCCGGCCGAGCACCGCCACGCGCTTGCGCAGCGCGCGGTTGTGACGTTGGCGCTTCCACCGCAGCTGCAGCAACCGCCGCGCCTCGAGCAGGTGCGCGAGGCCGGGATCCATGCGCGGCGTGTCCTCCGTCGTCTCGATCGTCGCCGTCGCCCCCTCGGCTGCGGCTACGAGACCCTCCGTCCTCTCCTCGATGTTCTCGATCTCGCCCAGCTCCGCTTCCCGGAACCGGTGCCAGTCGGTCAGGCGGTGCTGGACACGGCCGGCGCCGCTGCCGTCCCCGTCGTCGCCGGAGCGGAGCGGCACCGTCACCTCGACGATGTAGGGGTCGTTTCCCAGGTTGTGGCCCGTGTTCCGCCACCGCGCCGTCCTGCCGCCCGGCAGGAACGCGAAGGAAAGGTCCGGGTTGGTGTCCCGGGCCGTCGACGTGCCGGTGCGCGTCGGGTGCGGCGTGTCCGTGAGCAGCACGTAACCGGCCTCGGCGGCGTCTTCCAGCAGGTTCCTGTACTTGGCCGACGTCGCCATGTACCCGTGCTCCCGGTGCTGGGCGTTGAAGTCGCCGCACACGACGACCGCCGCGTCCCTCTGCCCGGAGACCGCGTTGCGAGCCTTGTGCAGCAGCGCCCGGAACTTTTGCTGGCGGTGCTGCGGGTTGCTGTATACGTTCACGACGAGGACGGCGGTGCCCGTCGCCCGCTTCTTCAGTCTGCCCGTGACTATTGCCAGTTCGGTCGCACAGTGCTCGATGGAACTGCCGCGGCCGCCCAGGAAATTCTCGTGTTTGACGAAGGCGATGCCCTTGCGGACGAACGTGCA
The DNA here is from genome assembly GCF_048455015.1 of Haemaphysalis longicornis. NCBI lineage: Eukaryota > Metazoa > Arthropoda > Arachnida > Ixodida > Ixodidae > Haemaphysalis > Haemaphysalis longicornis. Next base: position 48,356,214 of record NW_027526295.1, on the reverse strand, counting down.
CACTCCTTGAGCCGCGCCCTTCCCGCAGGAGGGGGCACTCGGCGGGCTGGCGTGCGCTCTGTAACCCGGCAGGGACGTCGCGTTCGCGTCTTCGGCGTGCGTTTCCTGCACCATGATCACGTCGGGGAGGTCCGGCGCCGTCAGGGCGTGCAGGTGCTCTTGCAGGACTGCCTTCCGGCACCGGAAGCCGTTGGCGGCGTTCCAGTGCCAGATCTTCAGGGTCGTGCTGTCGCGGCTCGTCAGGGCGAATGTTGCTGAGAGGCTCCGTTGTCGAAGTGTTCTTGTATGGCGTTCATCTCGAGCGTCTTCATGTTTTCGGGACTGAATTGTTGCTGCAGCTGCTGCTGTAGCTGGGTCATCTGGCCGACGGCCTGGTTGACTTGCTGCATCAGTTGGTTGAGGGCTCGGTCGATCCTGTTGGTGAGCCGCTTCTCCATGTTCTCCAGATCCTTGCCCTAGCGGTTCACCTGGTTCTCCAGCCGACGGCAGCGGTTACTCAGACCCGCGTAGCCCGGTGTCTTCGTGGCGCCGGTCGCCTTCGCCGACGCCGACGAGACGACTGACTCCGCGTCGTCCTCGTCCGCATCGATATCCTCTTCGGATTCTTCGCGCTCTTCGCACTCCTGCACCTGTCTCTTGGGAGGGGTCGGGAAGGTCTGGCTTGCCGCCGGAGACGGCTGCTGCGGTTCCTGTCTCTGCCCGGGGGTGGGTTCCCGTGCCGCCTGTTATCGCTGGGGTTCCGGCCCTGGAGCCTGCCCCTGCGTGGGGCGCGCCGCCGTGGTCGAAGTAGGCTTCGGGGCCTCGGAGGCGGAAGCGGCCGTCGCCTTCTCCCACCCCTTCTTCGGCAGTCCCCATAGCTCGTCTAGCTGCTTGGAGAGCCGCTCGATTGTGAAGCGCTGTGCGTGGATCGTCGCGCGCATTTCCTTCACCATCTCGCGTAGCTCCGCGTTCTCCGATCTGTTAGGCTTCGCGGCCGACCGCCTCGTGCTGCTGTGGCGCGAACCGGAGCGGCTCGCGCGCCTTCCCCTCGACGCCGATCTCTCGCGCCGCGCGGACTTGGACCGCCGCCGCGACGACCCAGCTGCGCCGCCGACGGCGACCGTCGCCCATGTGGGGCCACGTGACAGGTCTCTGCGCCTATCTCCGCGCGCCACGCCGGACGCGCTCCTGTCGCGGCTCTTCTCCCGGCTGCCGCCGCGCGCCGCGCGCTGGTCGAGCTCCGGGAAATCGTCTCTTCTAGAGATCCTGAACTTCAGCGCCGGCGGCGGCGGTGCCGACTTCGCTTGCTCCTCGTCGAGCTTGCGTTGCCACTGTCGCTTCTTGACGTGAAATGGGGTCTTGAACTTATTCTTGCAGCTCTTGGTGCCCGTGGCGTGCGGACCGCCACAGAGCTTGCAGTTGGGCTGGCAGCGTTGCTCGTGGTCTGGCTCCGGGTGCCGCTGCCCGCAGGCGAAACAAACCCGGGTGGTGGGGGTGGGACACACGTCCTTTCGGTGGCCGACTTGGCGGCACGTCTTGCACACCTCTCTGTGTTGCCGGTAAAGGTAGCACCTCGTAATCATTCCGCCGTACCTGACGTAGGACGGTACCTTCCCGCCGTCGAAGAGAATGACGACGGCCGTGGACTTGCCGTGGCGGTGGGCGTCCATCGCCGTGGGGTTGTGTCTGTTGACCACGAAGCGGTGGATGTCTTCCGCCGTGTCTTCGAGCCCGACGCCGCGGATGACGCCCCGGGACGAGTCCTCCGGCGCCGCCCGGTACGCGTAGGCCTCGTATGTCGCGCCTCCGATCGCGATTTCCTGGATCAGCTCGTACTGCAAGGTGCGCTCCTCGCTGGGCGTGGTAATCACCAAAATGTTCTGGGCCGCGTTGGGCGACACGGAGTCCTCCTCCATGGCCGCCGCGTCCACGCCTGCCGCCGCGAAAACGGCTCTCCGCAGGTCGGTCAGTAACACCTTGCCTACCACGAGGCCGCCACGTGGTCGAACGACCACCCTGTTCTCGTCGCGGGAAGCGAAATTGGGCATCCTGGCCGTCTTCGTCATGACCGCGTTGACTTTGTTAGCGAACTGCGCCCGCGTGGGCTGCCGGGGCGTGCGGTGTTGTGAAGCGGGGTCGGGGCTCGGCTTACCGGTGGGCGAAGTGGCCTGCCGCGGATGGGTCCCTTGCTTGCCCGCTTGGTTCTTGCGGCGGCGCAGGGGGACAACTTGAATCCACCCGGCGCGGTCCCTGTTGCCCGGGGCGGTGTCTTCGTCGGCGCGCGGACCCGCGTCGGCGTCGTCGTCGGTGCCGGGAACCGTAATGGCCGTCCTCCCCGAGCTGCGATCCAGGCTGGGCCGTCGTCGGCGAGGAGAGTCGGCAGGTGTCGTATCCGTTTCCGTGGAATCTTCGTAGGCGTCTTCTGCGACGTGGTGGCCCGCGGCCCCTGTCGGGGCGGGGCACGAGGCGTCGCTCGTGGCGGCGGCCGTCGACGTGGCCGGCGCCATGCTCGGAGTCATTGTATCCCGCGTAGGCTTAGCCCGGCAGCCTCGCCTCACTCGAGAAAAACACTCGTAGATCGGCCAGAGATGGGCGAAAATGCCCAAATGTGGTATCGACGTGCTCCGGACGTTAAAAGGAACGCGTACGTACGGGTTTGGGACAGCTGAGGCGGGATGGTCCTCCGAATCGTAGTATAATCGACGGAGCCGATGTGAGGTGCGTTCGCTCACCTCGGCGACCGCAGCACCCTCCCCGAGACCTGTGGAGGTATCTATTCAACTGGGGCCCACGACATCAAAGGCTCGTTACTATCACCTCCAGGTCGTGTGAGGGGCACCAATTCGGTTTCCAGGAGAATCTTAGATGACAAAAATCTCCCAACGACAATAGGACTGCTTCGTGCTGCCTTTTCAGTTTCAACAATCTATGGAACCTTGCGGCGGCTAATAGAGGTGTAGTCTCAATGACATCGACAACAGGCCCGGAGAGTGCTACCTTTGCCAGAGAATCTGCGGTTTCATTAAAGGTGATTCCCGCATTCCCAGGGACCCAAAGAAGGTCAACTTCAGTAATATGAGGTGGCAGAAGTGATCGAAACGTCCGTAGAAGAGGTGAGTCTTTCGGAGAAGAAAGGGGTAAGCCTACGGATAGGGAATCTGTAATTATGAGTGGAGACGATACCGATCTGTCAAGCTTTCGTAGTGCCAACACAATTGCCAATATTTCCGCATAGAATATTCGAGTAAAATCCACCTGACGAACTGAAAAGTACCAATTTAGGGAAGGGGAAACTATACCTATTCCGGATTTTTCATCTCGCTGAGAAGCATCTGTATAAATGATAGTACCTTGCTGAATTGAGGCCAAATGATCTTCTAGGATACCATTGAGCAGTCTGGCAGGTAGCATTTTAGCATTTTGGGGAAAGATGTTCCGGAAGTTGACCGTTATCGTATGACCCATATCAAGAGATGGAAGTATGTTATTGAGCGCAACCCCTAATTGAGACACTAAGCTTTGTGCTACATTAACTTGCGGTCGATAGGACTTGGGCCACTGGGCCGCCAGAAACACAGCTGGCTCAGCTACAAAGATAAATTGTGCCCTGCTAACCCCCGTGCCATAAGCTCTGAAGAAAGTCTCCACAGTAAGTATTCGAAATCGGTGTATCAGAGGGGGAACTCGGGCTTCCAAATAAAGTAATGCATTAGCTGCATATTTAGGTAGCCCTAAACAGCAGCGCAGAGCCTGGCGTTCCAGAAGAACTAGGCGATGGAGCTTATACGTAGCAGCACCCGAGAATAGAACACACCCGAACTCTAAAATTGGCCGCACGTACATATGGTATATCATCAGAAGAGATTCACGACGCATTCCCCTCTTTCTATGACTGAGGCGCCTCAATATGCCAACAGCACGTGCTCCTTTAGTAGCTATACGCTCTATATGTGGACTCCAACCAAGGTATCTTAAAGAATCAACCTGAGGTATGATGTGCTGCCGGTAAAAGAGAGTGATATTAAAGGAAAACGTGGACTGAAAAGCTAGCACAGAGCATTTCCTGGCATTTATAGTGAGAGAGATGCTGTCTAACCAGGAATCTAAAGTATTCAGATACGACTGCATTAATACATACAGTTCGTGTATGTCAGAAGCAAGCGCGAAAAACGCGATATCGTCGGCATAAACATAAGTCTGGACACCCGAAACCAAAGGGACCGAGGTTAACAGGATGTTAAAAAGAACTGGCGAAAGGAAAGCTCCCTGTGGTACACCTCTTTTCTGCGAGTGCCGAGATCAACAAATGTTACCCCTCACACACCAGAACTGTCTGTCCTTAAGGAATTCACACAGCCATGCTATAATGTATCTCGGGAAATTTAATTTCTGTAAGCGAGACAATAACACCGGGTACTCCACGCTGTCGTACGCTTTTGCTATATTCAAGGTCACTAGAGCCGCAACCTGTTTATATTGACGGGCAAGTTTTATACGACTTTCAAGGTCGATGTGGGCACTCCAAATAGAACAACCTAGGTGAAATCCGTTTTGACTTGGGCTGAGGATATTATACTCAGACAAAAATTCTATAATTCGGTGAAGCAAAATCCTCTCAATTAGTTTTACTACGTTAGACGTCAGAGAGATAGGCCTTATGTTATCAACAGCGAAGCGCTGTCCAACATTATTTGGTATAGGACGTATTCTAGCTATCCGCCACCCATCGGGTATCCATGCATTCCTGAGAGAATAATTAATCAAACTCAGCAAGTCATCCGGTGCCTGATCGTATAGTAGTTTTCACATTTCAGTGGTAATATGATCCGGACCAGGGGCTGCAGCTCGCATTTTCGACATAGCATCAAAAAGCTCCGCATGCGTAATTTCTGCGAAGTTCTCTACCACTATAAATGGAGGAGACGAGGTAGCTAGAGAAGACAAAAAACGAATTTGCAGACCCCTAGCAATCAACTCTAGAGTCTCGGAGATTTCACTGGAAGATAACACTGTAGAGTCTGATTTTTTAGACTGGGAAACCGGTTCCCTTTACCGAAGAAAACGAAAAAGGGCCAGCTTATTAGTGGGTTCAGAAAGAATTGAGCAGTGGTGCCAGTCATAGGCCTGTTTGGCATTAGAAACTGCTCGTTTGAACATTGCGAATCGATACCTATGATTGCTCCAGTTCAGCGGGCAATGGTTATAGCAAAGCTTCTTCTAGCCTGCCTTCCTGCGTTTAAAGCAGCGTGTACATTATTCATTCCACCAGGGGCTAGGTGACACAGCTCCCGTAGATCGTACTTCAAATAACGAGGACTGTGCCGAAGTGGTTAGGGCAGCACAAAGACCCGTCACCCGTTCAGTTGTGTCTTCTGCGGACAGAGAAGATATGGCCTCCTTCAGAGAGATTTGGAATTTCTTATAATCTACAAAAGTGCAATTTCGCCGGACGAGAGAGCGAACAGGGAACTGTATGTCAAACAATATTGGAATGTGGTCACTGCTAGTCCCGATGTGAACAGTAGACCATGAAGAAACTCTAACACCTCTAGAACAAATAGTTAAATCTAAAACCGATCGAGTTAGTCCCTGTATGTAGGTAGAAGAAACCGAATTTATACATGCCAAGTTCTTGTCCGTAATCCAATCTAACAAGCGAACACCGCAGGAATCCGTTCGGTAACCCCAAGAAATATGGTGGGAATTAACGTCTCCCGCAACAACAACGGGAGGTACAGCCGCAGCAAGAGCGAGATCTAGGGGTTTGAATCAATAACCCCAATTGGAAAGTAAACGTTCGCTACAGAGAAACAAAGACAACCAGGAAGTCTGATCTCCAATACCAAAACTTCACAATCTGATCTTCGAAGCTGGAAGGATACTTTGGCCTTATGAGCGAATTTTGTTGAAACCAAAGTCAAGAGGCCACCCCCTCGTGAAAGTCTGTATAGTCTGAACGTGTCGTAATTACATAAGCTAAAGCTTTAATTGCTATTGAGCCAGGTTTCCTGAAGCAAAATTAGATCTGGATTGAACTGGGAGCTTAGACAAAGCAAGTCCGCGAATCCGGCTGTTACCGATCTGCAGTTTCATTGGAGGACTTTAAGGGACCCTATGATTCGGAGAGACCCGCCGCTGCAACTGCAGCGTCTAATATGCTGCCTTTGATCACTGTTCGTGGTATATTTTTTTTGTTCTTTGGTTTCGGTTGAGTGCCTAGGGACCCAGTACCTGGAGAGCCCGATCGTTTACGGGAATGAGAGATTGAACCTAGAGGCCAACTTTGACATTCCATGCCCGAGTCTGAAGTGAGGGAAGCCGGAGGTAAGCACTCCGAGCGAGTTTTGGGATAAGACGAGGAGCCTGCATCTGAACAAGGAAGCTGCTCGGGTTCATCTCTTGGAGGTGTGACAACCGGTACTTCGTTAGTGGAAGTGGGGGCAGAACACTCTGCTGGGGGTAAGAAACTGTTCGCTACAGAGGGTACCTGTGGAATGGTATTTGGAGGAGAATTGAACGTGGCCGGAGCCAGCGGCAGGAATGGCGCCATCTGAGCCACTACCGTCCGAGACACACACTCCGTAATGCTAGCTGTTAACTGAGCCACAGCCGCTGCTATAAGCGAAGCAAAAGCTGGGCCAGCTAGCGATGGCTGTTGAACCTTGGACACCGCCTTGTCAACTGCCGCAACGATGGCGTTTAACACAGCGGGATCGGTCAACGATGTAGTCTGCTTGGCGGCTACTCCAGCGTAGCCATGCGCCCTTTTTTTAATAATGCCGAACGCTTCCTTAAGTGAGCAGCGGCGCTTTTCTATGATGTCAAGCACTTGGGCTTCTTGCGCCCTCAGAGGACAGTTGGAGTAATCCGCTGGATGACCAGCGCCGCAGAAACAGCATTTGACGTTCTCAGAGGAGCACGAGTCGGAGGAATGGCTGTCACCGCACGAACGACAGCGGGTAGACGATTTGCACGCCTTTGCAGTGTGGCCAAAATGCCAGCAACTGACGCACTGAAGAGGACGAGGAGAGAGACGCTCGACTCGGTAAACCAGAGGCCAAATTTTAATCTCAGTGGGGCATGAGGAGCCCACAAATGTGGCGATCACGGGCTCTGTTGGGACCCTGTTGCTCTCCACTACGCGGCTGCAACGGTACACTGATGTCACTCCTACCACCGCAAGCTCATCGAGAATCTCGTGCGGAGTCATCTGGACATCGACACCACGAATAATGCCCTTCGCGCATGCCAGTTGGAGGGGAACAAATGCACTCACCTGGTGAAAAGCGAACGTTGTGCATTTGAGGAGGTCTGCCACACAGGTCTCATCTGATGACTTACAGAGGACGCCGCCCTTTCCAAACGGCCGAACCTCGGATATTTGTTCAAACCTCTCGGTAGCAGCCCGAAGCGCCCCCTGCAGGATCCGGGGGTTCTTTAACCGGATGGCTCCGCCGCTCACTGGAACCAGCGCTACCGGGATGCAAGACACTCCACTGCGGTTCAGAGTCTCCACAGGCAAGTCCTGAGGTCCGTGGTAGCACCTTAGCCTCTTTTTCTCAGACCCAATGTTCAGAAAAGACATACCCAAACAGGGAGATTGTCCCAGGCATGCGGCATTACCCCCTCCCCTGAGAAATCATCGTCCCGATGCAGCGTCCTGATTGATGGTCCCTAGAGTCGTATGGCAAACACACCAGTTCAAGATTCAGTCGAGCGGGTGTAGTATTGCTTCATTCGTGCGATGTGAATGACATCCGACTGTGACGTGGTGCGAGGAGAACGTACCGTGCCCTCAGGAAGAACTTCGTAGTTCACGTCTCTTGTCTGGCGCAGAACCTTGTAGGGTCGAAAGTAGCTACGCATCACTTTTTCGGATTAACCTTCCGGTAAATAGGGCTCCACACCCAGACGAGGTCTCCTGGTCGATATGTAACCTCGCTGTGACGCGCATTATAAATCCGGGCATCGTTTACTTGCTGGCATCGAATGCGCTGGCGAGCCAGCTGCCGTGTCGCCTCTGCACGCTGTGCGATTTCTTCGGCGTCTGTGGTGACGACAGAGCATTCGTCAAATAAAAGCATGTAGTCCAACATTGTCAGGAGGTCTCGACCATGCAACAAGCGAAACGGGGTAAACCGTGTTGTTTCCTGCGCCGCCCTATTGTAGGCGAAGATCACGTATGGCAGTATGGCATCCCAGTTCCGGTGGTCGACGTCAACGTACATAGAGAGCATATCGGCAATGGTCTTGTTTAGTCTCTCCGTTAGTCCGTTCGCCTGCGGGTGGTATTCGGTTGTCCTCCGATGGTTGTGCAGCTGAGTGTAACACTTCTTTAAGAAGTTGTGCTGTGAACGCAGGTCCCCTGTCCATGATAACTGCTGTCGGGGCACCGTGACAGAGGACGATGATCTCAATAAAGAACATGGCAATTTCTGTGGCCGTACTTCAGGTAAGGGCCTTTGTTTCACAGTAACGCGTTAAGTAATCCGTAGCGACGACGATCCATCTGTTGCCGGAGGATGACAAAGGAAAAGGCCCCAGAAGATCCATACCGATCTGTTGAAACGGTAATTTCGGAGGGTCAACCGGTTGGAGTAGACCGGCGGGCTTTTCGGGCGGAGTTTTCCGGCTCTGGCAGTCTCGGCAAGTTTGTACGTACTGCTTGGCATCAACCGCAAGCTTCGGCCAGTAATACCCTAGACGTATGCGGGCTAAGGTACGGGCGAACCCGAGATGTCCGGAAGACGGTTCATCGTGACAGGCCTGCAGAATTTCTGCACGTAGTTTGCTTGGTGGAACCAGCAAGTATGTTGTGTGAGAGAGAGAGAGAAAGACTTTATTTATGGCCAGCAGGGAGTGGGAGGTCGGGATGCGCAGAGCCTCCACACCCTACCCACGTTCACGACGTATTCGGGACTAGGCCCCGCCGGCGTCGGCGTGAGCGGTGCGCGAAAGGTACTCGGGAGTTCGTCCCTTTCCCCCCCGTCTGCGACTCGTTCCGCTTCTGCCTGGCGAGAGCAGCCTCGAGCTGCTGGACGGCTAGAGTTTGTGCGGCCAGGTCCGTCGAATATTTCCGTGTTATCGAAATTCTTTTTATACAGGATGTTGCTCCGCAGACAAAATGATGTACGGCCGCGTGCGAAAGATCTGGGTAGCTGAGAGGTACATCCTTCGAGGTAATGGATGACTGGGCGAAGTGCCGGGTCATTTCGTTAGTCCTGAGCAAGGTCAGAAGGAGTGATGGCTCCAAGAAAGCCGCCATCATCGTCTTCCTCGGTCGAGATTTTATCGATTGGGGCGCGGGAGAGGCAGTCTGCGTCGCTGTGTTTACGGCCGGACTTGTAGACGACAGTGACATCAAACTCCTGTAGCCGGAGACTCGAGCGAGTGAGACGTCCGGACGGGTCTTTCAGGTTGGCCAAGCAGCACAGACAGTGATGGTCAGTAGCCACCTTGAAATGTCGTCCATAGAGATATGGCCGAAATTTGGTGACGGCACACACGACAGCCAAGCATTCCTTCTCAGTTGTAGATTAGTTGGTTTCGGCGCGTCACAGAGTACGGCTCGCATAAGCGATAACCAGCTCTACACCATCTTGCCACTGTACAAGCACTGCACCTAACCCGATGTTGCTTGCGTCAGTATGCAGTTGAGTGTCAGCGTCCTCTTCAAAGTGGCCGAGCACAGGTGGAGTCTGCAACCGACTTTTCAGTTCGTCGAACGCTGCACACTCTTTTGTGCCCCAACTGAACTGCACATCATTCTTTGTTAGGCGAGTTAAGGGCTCCGCTATATCAGAAAAGTTCTCTACAAGCGACGATAGTACGCGTGAGGCAGAGAAAACGGCGTACGGCGTTTTTGTTGCTTAGTGTTGGGAAAGCGGAGACAGCAGCTGTCTTGTCGGGGTCAGGACGGACGCCTTGGAAGCTGACGAGGTGACCCTAAAAACTTCAGCTTTCCGTACCCAAAATGGCACTCCTCTGGTTTTAACGACAGTTGGCTGGATCGGATGGCCTCAAGAACTGCTCTCAGACGCTCTAGGTGCTCTTTGAACGTCCTAGAAAACACCACCACGTCGTTGAAGTATACAAGGCACATCTGCAACTTTAGTCCAGAGTGGCGGGGGCGGAGAACAAACCAAACGGCAGGACCTTAAATTCGTAGAGGCCGTCCGGAGTAACGAAAGATGTTTTTCGCGGTCTCGTTCATCTACTTCAATTTGCCAATAACCATTGCGCAAATCAATAGACGAGAAAAATCTAGCATGGCGCAACCGATCCAACGAGTCATGAATACGCGGCAAAGGATTGACGTCTTTCTTCGTAACTTTGTTAAGCTTCCGGTAGTCTACGCACAAATGATGAGCACCGTCTTTCTTCTCAACAAGGACGTCCGGGGATGCCCAAGGACTTGTCAATGGCTGGATGACGTCGCCTCGGAGCATTGCTTTCACTTGGCGACGAATAGCCTCGCGTTCTTTCGTTGAAACTCGATAAGGGTGTTGGCGAATTGGTCGCTCGTGTTCGTCGGTGATTATGCGATGCTTGGCGATGGTTGTTTTTCGAACTTTAGACGTTACAGCAAAGCAGCCGCCAAACGAGTTGAGAACGTCACGAAGCTATCGCTGCTGCGACATCGGCAGGTCAGGGTTTACGTCCATTGTGGCGACCTTCTCCGATTTCTTCTGCGTAGACAAGACTCCTAGAGCAAGATTCCTTTCTTTGTCGCTTACTGCATCCGGGTATGCAACTGCTGTTCTGTGTGATAAATGCTGGTGTTCCGGTCTGAAGTTCGTAAGCAGTAGTTCTGTTCGTTGGTTGCTGATGTCGACAAGGCCATGGGCTGCGCAGACCTGTCGGTCGAGCAGCAGGGAAACGTTTTGTTCGGCGATGCCGTAACTGACAGGTGATTGCTCGCACTGAACAGTAACGAACATACTGCTTCGGGGAGGTAAAGTAACAATCTCGTCGCAAATTCGGAGCGCAGGCCTGGAGAGCTCCCTCTCGTCGTCGACGGACAGAGGGCTCGAAAATGTAACCTAAAGATCCCACAAGTCGATCATGGCCCCGTATTCGCGGAGAAAGTCAAAACCGAGTATATGTTGTTTCGAGCACTCCGGCAGCACGGCAAAACAGCCGGGGAAAATGGAATCTTGAATTTGAACTCGGGCGGTGCACACATTAGTCGGCACAACAAGGTGGCCGCCAGCTCGGCGGATAGGCGGTCCACACCATGGCGTCGTTACTTTACGCAGCTTGGACGCGAGTGACCAGCTAATAACAGAATAGTCAGCGCCGGTATCGGCGAGAGCTGTTACCGAGTGGTTGTCGAGGATGACCGGGATGTCGGCAGAAAGAAGTTCGTTCGCTTCAAAAAACGTTCGATTTCGGTGGTCGTCTTGCGGATGTCGTTGCGTCGCTGGAGGTTCTTGAGCTTTATGCGCAGCGGCCTCACTCCCGGAGGTCGCTGGGTTTAGTTTTCCCGGTGTGGGCTCAGAGACCGGTTCCCGCCAGATCGAGGAGAGCCGGGACGGATCGGTGATGAGTATCTGCGAGGGGTAGGCGTTCGGGACTGATGCGTAGCGGGCGAAGTTGACGTCCGCTCGTGGGCGGAATGGTACTCCTCGATATCTCAGGGTCGTTCCCCGTAGCGCGGTCGAGGTGCGTTCGGCTTGAACCCGCTAAGTCCCAGGTGGCGGTAAGGGCACTGACAGAACACGTGGCCTTCTTCACCACAATGGTAGCACGGGGGCCGATTGTCTAATGTGCGCCACACGGTTTCTTTCCGTTCGAGATGTCTTGGTTCATACCATGAGGCCGGGTTCAACGTGAGCCCGAACGGCTGTGTCACAGTTGGTAACACCTGGGGCGGTGCCGAGGTCGGCGTGCGCACCACGTCCGTGTAAGTGCGATGTTTCACTGTTGGAGCCAGCATAGGATGCACATCCGTGTACGTTCGAACAGGGCTTGCAACATCGGCCGGTGCCGCGGGTCCCATTGCCCGCCGAACTTCGTCTCGGACTACGTCGGTAAAGGCAGCGACAGTTTGTCGACAGTCACCCAGCTGAAGAAGCCGCAGTTCCTCACGCACGACGCTCCTCACGAGCTCCCGGAGAGCGTGTTCAACGTTGAGAGCTGAAGCGCAGGCGGCCACACTGGCTTGACGCCCGTACTGCATGTTGCGCTGCAGCAGGTCCCACTCCATTGAGGTCGCTTCCCGAACGAAGTCAGCAACCGTCGTTGGCGGGCTGCGTACAAGGCCAGCGAATAGCTGTTCCTTTACACCGCGCATCAGGTGGCGCACTTTCTTTTGCTTCACTCATACCAGGGTCAGCTCGACGAAACAAGCGCGTCATGTCCTCGACGAACATAGAGACGCTCTCGTTTCGTTTTTGCGCCCTGGACTGTAGAGCAATGTCAGCCTTTTCTTTCCGCTCCCTATTTTTGAAGTCTTCGAGCAATTGCAGCCGAAACTCCAACCTGCTTGTAAATGTAGGCGCACGGTTTTCGTACCACGTCGGTGCCGACTCTCTGAGGGAGCAGTAAACGCTTCTCACCTTACGCGTGTCGTCCCACTCGTTGAACGCAGCGACCCGATCGAAATGATCGAGCCAGTCCTCGTCGTCTTCGAAGATGTCGCCGTGGAACGGCTGCGGTGTGTGCGGCAAGTGCACCACCAGCGGCGAGAAGGCTCCGCTGCACCTAACTGGTTTGGCAAGCCGTAGTGGTTGTCATGACGCGTGGAGGCTTCACCAGCAGGCCTAATTCTGGTGGTAGACCTCGAATGCGGCGACTTGACTTGTGTACTTGGGTTGTCTCCAGATGACACTGGTTTGAAGTGCATAGCATTACCCAGCACCTTCACCACAAATGTCACGAATAAAGGTAGAAAAGCAGTATTTACTGGGTTTAAAAGACCTACAGACGGCACCGAAGCTGACGCACAACCAGAGCTGCCGTGGTTGTTGTTGTTGTTGATCCTGATAATTAATGGCGCATACCCAATCAGGGGATCGTAGCACTTTAGCCTCTTCTTCTTCTCAGACACAATGTTCAGAAAGCACATACCCAAACAGGGAGATTGTCCAAGGCATGCGGCAATATTATGTCCGACTTGAAAGAGGCATGCCAAAATTATGCCCAAGGACGTATCTGCCCGACCGCCCATCACATCCTGCAGCAAAACTGACACATTCCACCAGTCCGTATAATGTGGACACCTGCGAATGCGTGTCTCCCTGGCAATGAGCGGATTCATGCGATAGCCCGAAGCCTCACCCTCCGGGCGCCAGTGGAAGACCCACCCAATCTAGACAAGACAGAAAGCATCCCACTTACATACACAAATATACTGCAAGAGTGCAGACCTTTTAGTAGGACACTTCCTCCGCTACACGCGCCACCCACCCTTGAGGAAGCCGCTGCATGGCGCCTGCTACACACTAACATGTTTCCTAGCCTGTCGCTCCGGCACACATTCTACCCAGACAGATGTCCATCCTCCGGAGCACGCCCGAACATGTATCACTCCATTGGATTTTGCCCAAAACCCCCCACACAATTGCGTACGCCGAGCCTCTCCCCCACCGGATGGAAAGCCGCTATTTCTAACTTCTAAGACTCTAACTTCTATTACTCAAGTTTACATTAACTGCGATGCTATTGCACCTGCTGATCAATGCGCAATTTTGGGGTATGATCTTGAGAGCTCCTAAAAATTTATTAACCACGTACTTATTAACAGACACCCGCCGTGGTTGCTCAGTGGCTAAGGCTTTGCGCTGCTGTGCACGAGGTCGCGGGTTCGATTCCCGGCCGCGGCGGCCGCTTTTCTGATGGAGGCGAAAAGCAAAAACGCCCGTATGTACGAGATTTCAGCGCACGATAAAGATCCCCAGGTGCTCAAAATTAATCCGGAGCCCTCCACTACGCGGCGCCTCATCGCCTGCGTTGCGTCATCGCGTTAAACCCCTCAATCAAGCAATAAATTATTAACAGATGTATAGCGCAAAAAACACGAAGGACAAAGAATGCACGAGGACGAAGCGCTAAATTGCAACTACTGGTTTATTGAAAGAAGCACATATTTATAACAACTGCGTACATGATAACAGACAAGCTACGCGACACATATCAGAAACAAGAAAAAATAAATTTGATACCCCACTACACAATCTTATCGCCCCCTTCCCGAGCCACGGGCTTCCAAATAAGCAATCTCTTTTGCGATAAAGCAATGGATGCTCGACTAATGGATCCGTCTCTGGCTTTGTGGATTTCTAGCGCTTCCACTATTTCCCTGGTCGTTTGGTTCTTGCTTTTGAACAAAACCTTGCATTCTGAAAACAAAGGCACCAATCCACAATCACGACAGTGCTGCCCAATGTGGCCCTGTTTCCGCCGCACATTATAGTTCTGCTCCCTCAACCTGCAGTTTATGCATCCACCGCTTTGGCCTATGTGTCGCTTGCCACACCGAGTCGGAAAGGAGTACACCACGCCTTCTGCGCATGGTACGAACTGGTTTTCGTTTGTGCAGCTGTGCAGCTGCAACTTCGCATGTGCAGCTGGGCCTGTCTGTTTTGCCTGCGGACAAGGAAGGGGGTTTTGCCGTATTGCCCAACGATGTTTTAAAGCCAAAGGCTTCCGAGGCCGTAGATGCGTTGTTCGCTCGTAACGACAATGTTTCGTTGCGAATGGTTAAACGTAGGGCTAAGAACCTGTGCGAGCAATTGAATTTAACAAGCCTTACTCATAGCACAAGCAACTAAAAAAATACAGTCTGAATTTACTTTTTGCAGCCAAAACAGACAAAGTGGGGACGCCCCGCCGAGTACTAGTATCGGAGACGGGTGCTTGGTAGAAGTCAGTAGCGTTCTTTTTACAGGAGAGGCTCAACAAACTAGGTTGCGAAGATTCGTACATGATTAGAAATTCTGAAGAAGTGATTGATACGTTAAAATGTAATGAGAAGAAACGTTTATCGGCTTTTTCAGTCGATATCAAGGACCTGTTTTACTCGTTGCCTCATGCTGGCATTCTTCGTTGGTTGAAGATGCCATTGACAGGTATGGCGATGTTGCCTTCCAAAATGCTCTGGGATCAGTGTAGCTGGTTTTTTCAAACTGGTAGATGTCTATCTTATACACCTATGCGGAATGGGACCATGGCACCAACCTGCAAAGAAAAGGCATTTGTATAGGTTCTTGCATTGCCCCTGTCATTACAGACAAACATACATACATTTTATTTCGTCTTCATGACAAACAGATACAAGTGCCAGCCCGCGTAAGCAACCTCTGCTTTTATGCGGGGCAGGGCAGTCGGTTAGAGAAAAAAGAAGATAGTAAAGGCACAATACATTCTGCTATCAAATCGAAATAACGTCCAAAACTTGTACTGTTACAATAAACAATATATATATATACATATTGTCGCGAAGACAAGGACGATGCAGTTGTCTTGAATGAGAAACACGTTTATTGGAGCGAACTTGTGCTCCCCTAACAACTCAAAAGAATACAGAGGCGGCGAAGCAGCGGTCAACAAAGTGACTTGCACAGGCGAGTGTCGTCGAATCGAATGCTCCGGCGTCCGCACTGCAGGCTTTTTATCTTTCGGCGCACATGATTCTCGAAACGTCGATTCACATCGAGAACATAGTAGATCCAAGAAGATTATTCTGGGCTGTTCACGTTAGATCGGAATGCTCTCCCTATCACAACAGATAACACATGCGGCACAGAAAGAAAGAATGGAACACGCGCTTCCCTTGGCGCAGAGATAACACAGACCGGCGCAGCCAGGCGGTAAAAGAAAAACACAAATAAACAAACCCAATGTAGGGTTCGCGGCATTACCCCCCTCTAAGAGTGCATCGACCCGATGCTAACATAAGCGACAGTCCGAAAATAAAAATAAAATTCGTTATCTTCCGTAGAAAGGTTTTAAGCGAACCATGTGGACGACTTCGGGCCGCGTGCGGCGTCGTGATGTTCCGGAATCACCATCGGGGATCACCTCGTAGGAAAGTTGGCCGACACGTCGTAGAATCTGGTAGGGTCCGAAATACCGTCGCAGGAGCTTCTCACTGACTCCGCGTCGTCGGATGGGAGTCCAAACCCACACACGATCCCCTGGTTGGTACTCGGCGTCTCGGCGTCGGAGGTTGTAGCGGCCCGCATCCACCAGCTGGTGGTCCGTTATACGAACTCGAGCGAGATGGCGGGCCTCCTCCGCACGTTGAAGATATGCGTGGACGTCGGCGTGGAGGTCTTCTACGTGCGGAAGCGTGGCGTCGAGCATCGTAGTCGGCCTTCTACCGTAGACAAGCTCGAACGGCGTCAGCTGCGTCGTCTCCTGGATAGCCGTGTTGTACGCAAACGTGACATACGGGAGCACTTCGTCCCAAGTCTTATGTTCAACGTCAACGTACATTGACAGCATATCTGCGATTGTGTTGTTCAGACGTTCTGTTAGTCCGTTCGTTTGGGGGTGGTACGCCGTCGTTCTACTGTGATCCGTGTTGCTGTAGCGTAATACTCCTTGCATCTGCTCCGCAGTAAATGCCGTTCCGCGGTCGGTGATTAGGACTTCCGGGGCTCCATGTCGCAGCACAACTTGGCTTATAAAGAACTGTGCCACTTCTTGTGCAGTCCCCCTCGGAAGAGGGGCGGTCTCTGCGTAGCGCGTCATGTAGTCTGTCGCTACGACAATCCACTTGTTTTGTGATCGTGACGTAGGGAACAGGCCTAAAAGGTCCATTCCAATCTGCTGAAATTGTCTCGATGGGACGGCGATCGGTTGCAGAAGTCCGGCGGGTCTTTTAGGCGGCGTTTTTCGTCGCTGGCAGTCACGGCAGCTCCGGACGTAGTGGGTGACGTCAGAGGTAAGGCCGGGCCAGTAGTACCTCGCCTTGATTTTTCCAATAGTGCGGGCTGTGCCGAGATGTCTGGAAGACAGGTCGTCGTGGCACGCTTCCAAAATTTCGTCACGAAGGGCCGCGGGGATGACGAGAAGGTAATTCGCTTTTGTTCCGGGGCTGAAATTCTTCTTCACGAGGACGCAGTTTCTTAGGCTGAATGCTGGTAAGCTGCGTTTGAAGGTCCTAGGAACAGCAACGTTGCATCCCTCGAGGTACTCGATTATGAGGCGTAAGTCGGGGTCGGCACGCTGCTGGGCGGCTAGGTCGCTCTCCGTCGCGATCCCGAAGAACGCGCTGTCTTCATCAGAGTCTTGTGGTGGTGGGCCGACGGGGGCGCGGGACAGGCAGTCGGCGTCGGAGTGTTTCCTGCCAGATTTATAAAAGACTGTAACGTCGAACTCCTGCAGGCGCCAGCTCCACCGCCCAAGACGGCCAGAGGGGTTCTTCAAATTGGCGAGCCAACACAGCGCATGGTGGTCTGTTACAACCTTGAATGGCCTTCCATACACGTATGGGCGAAATTTTGAAATCGTCCATATTGAAATCGCCCATATTGAAATCGATTTTGAAATCGCCAGGCACTCTTTCTCAGAGGCAGAATAGTTTTTATCGTCCTTCGAAAGACCACGGCTGGCGTAGGCGATTTCCCTTTCGCAGCCGCTTTGCTTTTGGACAAGGACGGCACCCAAGCCTATATCACTGGCGTCCGTGTGCATTTCCGTTTCGGCATTTTCGGCAAAGCACGGGCGGGCTTTGCAGGCGTTTTTGTGGCTCGCAGAATGCTTTTTCTTGGTCGTTTTCCCAGCTGAAAGGGGTGCTATCTTTCGTCAAGCGCGTGAGTGGCTCTGCAATGCGTGCGAAGTTTGCGACGAAGCGCCGGTAGTATGCGCACAGCCCGAGAAATCTTCGCACGCCCTTCTTGTCTTTCGGCCTTGGGAAGTTCGCAATGGCTGAAGTTTTTGCCGGGTCAGGTAGGACTCCCGCGGCGTTGACGACGTGGCCCAAGAACTTGAGTTCCCCGTATGCGAAACGGCACTTTTCAGGCTTCAGCGTCAACCCCGACGTACGAATGGCCTCGAGTACAGACTCCAAACTTGCAAGGTGTTCGTCGAAAGTCCGGGCGAATACCACTACGTCGTCGAGGTATACGAGGCAGGTGTGCCACTTAAGGCCAGCTAGCACAGTGTCCATGACTCTTTGAAACGTCGCTGGTGCTGTGCACAGCCCAAACGGCATCACCTTGAACTCGTATAGGCCGTCTGGGGTTATAAATGCAGTCTTCTCTCGGTCTCTCTCGTCCACTTCAATTTGCCAGTAGCCGGTCTTCAGGTCCATCGATGAGAAGTACTTCGCGTGGCAGAGGTGTTCGAGGGCGTCGTAGATTCGGGGGAGGGGGTACACGTCCTTTTTCGTGATTTTGTTCAGTCGCCGGTAGTCAACACAAAACCTTAATGTGCCGTCTTTTTCTTTACGAGTACGACGGTCGCAGCCCAGGGGCTTTTCGATGGCAGTATAATGTCGTCGCTGAGCATGTCGTCGACTTGAGTCCGGATGGCTTCCCGTTCGTGTGAAGAGACGCGGTACGGTGACTGTCCGGTAGGTGGGGCTCTATCTTCGGTTATTATTCGGTGCTTCGCTAGAGTGGTCTGACGCAGTTTTGCGCTCGACGAAAAACATTCGCTATAGCGACGCAGCAAAGCCAATAATTTGTTCCGTTGTTCTTGCGGTAGCGCCGGATTCACGTCGAAGGGCTGCGGGAGCTTGAAGGTTTCTACGGGTGTGCGTTCAAAGTCGGCGACCGCGATCACGTCAATTGCTTCTTGCGCTTCTTCGAGGAACGCAATTGCCGCACCCTTGTTTAAATGCTGGTACTCCTCGGTGAAATTAATAACCAAAATGTGGGATTGGCGTTCCTTGAAGCGCGCAATGCCTCTTGCGACCGACACACCACGGTCGAGAAGCACCCTTTGATCAGTGTCTACGATAGCGTTGACGTCAGGAGCAGCATCTTCACTGTAGACTGCGACCATCAAGCTTGCGCGGGGTGTCAGGGTGACATGATCATCGGCAATCCTTACTGCAGCACGTCGTTCGGGGTTCGGTTCCGGCGTCATGGAGTGATTGGGGGAAAAAGTTATTGACTTGGTCTGCAGATCGATTATTGCACCGTTGTCCATCAAAAAGTCCATTCCAAGAATTACGTCGCGGGAGCAGTTAGGCAGAATGACGAACGCCGCAGGGTACGTTGTGCCGTCTATGGTGACGCGCGATGCGCACGTTCCACTTGGCGTCACGAGGTGGCCTCCTGCTGTGCGTATGTGCGGACCGTTCCATCTGGTCATACCTTTCTTCAGTTTAGACGCAAATGGTCCGCTCATTACCGAATAGTCAGCTCCCGTGTCTACGAGCGCGACTACGTCAAAGCCGTCGATGGACACCTTGACGTCAGATGCAGTCTTCCTCGAGTTCCGGGTTCGTCGGGGCGTCGTATCTCTGCTTGTACGTGTTGACGGTCGGGCACTGTGCATCGTCGTTGTCGTCGTCTTCCCAACGGACGTCTCGGTCAGGTCGGGTACGCGTCGCACCGTGTAGCTGTCGTCGTGTTCAGGAGTCTCGTTAGGGCTAGGTCGGGTCGTCGGGATGAGGGCATGTCGTGAATGATGGTCTTCAGCGAGTCGCTGCGTCGTTGGAGGGTTTTCATTTTTCCGCCGTTGTGCAACTTTACCTCCCGAAGTTGCTGCTTTTAGTTTCCCCCGCGTGGGCTGGGGGACCTTCCACGTGAGAAGTCAGCAGTGCTGCGGAGGTTCGGTGACTGATACGGGTAGGGCGACGGTGAACGGTTGAAGCGGGCTGGTCCTCGGTTGG
Source organism: Haemaphysalis longicornis (assembly GCF_048455015.1). Lineage (NCBI taxonomy): Eukaryota > Metazoa > Arthropoda > Arachnida > Ixodida > Ixodidae > Haemaphysalis > Haemaphysalis longicornis. Next base: position 48,336,443 of record NW_027526295.1, on the reverse strand, counting down.
TGTTGGAGAGGTATTCTTCGATCTCAGCAGGGCGCTGGCCATATCGGGGGCGTGGGGCGTCGACGGAGAACACTCGCAAACCGAGCCTCTTGTAGGAACAGCGACGGTAGTTGTGGTCGGCCTCTCCGCATTGGTAGCACAGCGGGCGATTATCGGGCGTTCGCCACACGTCGGTCTTCCTTGGCGCCTGGTATTGGTCTAAAGGGCGTCGGGCGGGCGGCATTGGACGGCGGTATGGCTCGGCCTCTTGACGAAGGCTTGGAGCAGGGCGGGGTTGACGAACAGCCGAGGAGTAGGTCATGGCTTGTGGTTCGTGGGGTTCTTCCGACGGTGTAGAAGTTCCCACTGCGTTTTGGACTTCTCGTATTACGTCGGTCAGAGAAGCCACTTGAGGTTGCGGCGTCGTTGGAAAAAGCTTCCGAAGCTCCTCCCTGACCACTGCTCGGATGGTATCTCGCAATGTATCGGAGCTTCCATTTGCGGCACCGGTGGTCTCCGAGAACAGCGCGTTGACAGGCGGTCGTACTGCCTCGTTCGAATTTCTAGCGTCTTCTCCATCGCGGCTGCCTCAGACGCGAATTCCGCCACTGTCTTCGGAGGGTTACGGACTAGACAAGCAAAAAGCTCTTGCTTCACTCCTCGCATTAGAAACCTGAGCTTCTTTTCCTCGGTCATTTCAGGGTCCGCACGACGAAAAAGTCGCTTCATCTCCTCAACGAAAATCACGACTCCTTCGTTGGGGTGCTGCGTTGGAGTTTCAAGCAAAAGCGCAGCTCGCTCTTTTCTCACCACGGTAGTGAAGGTCTTAAGGAACTCTCTTTTGAATTGAGTCCAGTCGGTCAAAGAGCTCTCATGGTCCTCGAACCAAGTTCGAGCAGCATCTTCTAAGTAAAAGAAGACACGCCGGAAAGTTTCTTCGTCGTCCCACCTGTTGAAGATGCGGACGCGCTCCAGCTTCTCCAACCATTCTTCGGGGTCTTCAGCGGGGGCTCTCCGGAACGATGGCAGTTCTCGGGGCTGCTGCAGGATGATTGGCGACGTTGTTTCTTGCACCATGGTATTGGTTGCAGCGTTCCTTCTCTTGGGCCCTTCTGGCGGAAGACCGAACTCGGGTAGCAATCCTTGCAGTCGGGGGCTTTCTCTGGTTGGACTGGCTTGGCGGCTTCGGGATGTCTTAGAGAGCATAAAGGCTTAGTACCCCGCACCTCCACCATATGTCGCGAAGACAAGGACGAAGCAGTTGTCTTGAATGAAAAACACGTCAATTGGAGCGAACTTGTGCTCCCCTAACAACTTAAAAGAATAGAGAGGCGGTGAAGCAGCGGTCAACAAAGTGACTTGCACAGGCGAGTGTCGTCGAATCGAATGCTCCGGCGTCCGCACTGCAGACTTTTAAGTGCGAATGCACTTCTTAAGCGAGCCCGAATCGTCCGCCGCCGTCGTCCGCATGCGCAACAGCTGCGGGTGCGCGCGCTCCTCGTCTTCCCTAGCAACGGGGGGAGATGGGCGCAGGCTACTCTCCTCCTCCTCTCTCCGCTCAGTGACTGCGGGTGTTGGGCGCCTCCTCTCCACTTCGGGCGGGAGAGCTCTCGCTCGCGTAGCGGGCGCTCCGCATTCCGACGCGTGAGGACGCTCGTGTAGCCCTCGCCGTAACGGCGGGCGCTACTCTCCTCCTCCTCTCTCCGCTCAGTGACTGCGGGTGTTGGGCGCCTCCTCTCCACTTCGGGCGGGAGAGATCTCGCTCGCGTAGCGGGCGCTCCGCATTCCGACGCGTGAGGGCGCTCGTGTAGCGGCCGCGTGGCGCGGGAGGGTATTAGTCGAGCGCGCGCCGTCGTCGAGAGCGGTCGCTGGTCCTGCATCTCGATAACGATGATGGCGGACCGGGCAACGGTACCAGCAATAACGAGTGAAATATCTTTCTTTGTAGTTGTGTGCGTGTGTGTAATCTCTCGACTACTCATTAAGATCACGATATCCACCGTAATCGCGCAATCAACAACCGTGCATTCGCCCTTACACACTCTCCCCCTCGGGGAAGTGCGAGGGAATTTTTTTCGTCTGCAGGCACTATCAATAAAGTTGTCGTATTGTACGGTATCTTTCGGCGCGCGTGGTTCTCGAAACGTCGATTCACATCGAGAACATAATAGATCCAAGAAGATTATTCTGGGCTGTTCACGTTAGATCTGAATGCTCTCCCTATCACGACAGATAACACATGCGGCACAGAAAGAAAGAATAGAACACGCGCTTCCCTTGGCGCAGAGATAAGGCAGACCGCCGCAGCCGGGCGGTAAAAGCAAAACACAAATAAACAAACCCAATGTAGGGTTCGCGGCAATATATATATACATATATACATATATATATACACACATATACATAGACATACACACATATGTACCCAAATATTTATATACATATACATACATATATACACATACATTCATATACATACACGCATATACATACGAAACCGTCTAGTAACAGAGGGTCACCAAACGCGCATATTCATAACACATATTGTTGAGGTTCCATGTAAACAAAACAAAAACGCCAAATACAACCCTTCAGTATAATTGAGCGAAGCGTAACTAACACATGGATTCAGAGGGAGACAGGTACCATGCAATAACAACAGACGTCTATTGCAAAAACATCAACCGTAGGGTAGAATTCCACATCTCACACTGTATGCGTAGCTGAGCCCACAGAAGCCTCAAAGTGATAATAGAGCACATGAAATAGACCTTCTAATATATATATATATATATACACACACATACACATACATATATGTACGCCTACTACAGACATATATATGCATATACTCAAATGCATACGCAAATGTACACACATATATACATATACATATACATACACGCACACACACAAACACAGCTTCCATATTTTCTTCTGCAGTCGCGTTTATTTAGGCAATATTCTCGGAAATCTAGGCATAGATTAAAGTTCGAGCGTCTTTCATAGAGACTACTTGAGCGTCGTTCGGCAATATATTAAAGTAAAATGGCAAATAAAATGCTCTAGTCCTTTTGCCATAGTTGGTGTACATTTTTGGAAATTTATAGAGTTCAGTTTTTCGAAGGTTTCGAATTTTCAGTCTTTATTTTATAGTCATTCGAGAAAAGGTTTTTTGTAAGTGTTACAGACAAAAATAGCTGCTGCAGGCTGAAAACTGAGTGTGCTGCCATAAGCTTCGTTGTATCATCCGAGAATTCCCTTGTGCCATATGCTATATTTTTGGTAATCCTGCGGAGTATTTTGTTCAATATACTTAGTTTACACGGAGAAGCTAACCCATATATTGAGACACCCTACTGCAATATCGATTCCGCTAATGTTTTGTATATAATTTTACGGAATTTGCCGTCACAAACAGATCTAATTTTATATATTGATGCACAAACCTGTATTAGTCGAGTTGCGAGGTGTTCGATATGGCTGGTCTATGAAAACGTTTCATCGAATATTTCCCCAGGTACTTTACTTTTGTCGAAAAATTCACACTAGCACATTTGCAATTTCTACATAGATTATTATGTTAAAGGAGTACTGACACGAAAATTTTATGTTACGTTTTTTTCGCTGCTATGCGTGCCTTCCAGCCCACTAATCATAGAATGACAGATTAGACGGTCGAGCGCAGCGTAAACATCCATTTACGGCGTCGTTTATTCGGGCCAGTTTCGGTTTCGACAAAAAAAACGCCGAGCGGCCGCCATGACAGCATGTATCACATGGCGTCACCATTCTTGCCGTATCGCTGCCTCTCTGGAAGCGCGCGCGAGCGAGCGCACGCGCGCACCCAGACCGGCCGAGGTTTTCGCCATCCCCACAGGCCCGGGCAGCATGACGTCAGTCACAAAACCATGACGTGTACACACTCCCGAGCAACGCGCGCCAACCACAGCCAGCGCGTCGGCTTCGTCACGGAATCCCCGACGTCGGCAGTTTGGGGCACATAGCAGATGATGTCACGTCGGCCCACTCTGGGCTTTCTCGTGGGGGCGAAGATTGAAATGAATTTTAAATATGTTTCGCTGAACGGTTGCTGTTGAAACTTGCTGGGAGATATCTCCTGATAAAAAGGAAGCATTTTACATAGTTATCTCAGCTTTGAAATTTCGTGTCAGTACTCCTTTAATACAAAGGGACATGGAGTTCAACTTTTCTATGCGGACTGTGAAAACAAATAAGCTGGGTTTTGTCTTTGTTAATATAGATGTGATTATATTCAAACCAGGCTATTAGTTTATTATTATCTTCTTGCAACAATGCCACTCCATCGGATACGTTTTTCCCCGCTAACACAAGGCCTGTATCGTCAGCGTACTGATAGATCTTAGAATGCAGCTTAACGTCTGAGATATCGTTAACGTACACGTTAAAGAGTAATGGTCCCAGAATAGAGCCCTGAGGCACGCCATATCGGAGATGTAAGCTGTTACTATATCAGTACTGTTGATTCTAACAAGTTGATAGCGGTCTTCAAAGTAATCTTTAAACAAATTTGTATATATGCCGCGAAATCCGATCAATGATAATTTGTTAATGATAATACTGTGGTCAATGGTATCGAATGCTTTTTTAAGGTCTATAAATAATCCAAGGGATATATTATTACTATCAATTGCTTCGTTTACACCATCTGCAAAATCCTATAATAATGTAATGGTACTTCTCCCAGTACGAACACCATGTTGTGCCTCCGAGAGAAGCTAAAACTCATCGCAAAAAGAGATCATCGGCCTGTAAATGGCTTTCTTCAGAATACAGTCCACGCAGGACAATATAGCAATGGGCCTATAATTTTCGCATTGGTCTTTTTTGCGCTGTTTGAAGACAGGTCTCATCAATGAAATTTTCACTCCTCTCGGAATTTTTCCTGTTTCTAGTATTTTTAAAAAAATGTACACAAGCAATGCTTTCAGCTTTTCGAAATGCACAACCAGGTCTCTAATTCGGATTCCGTCATAACCTGGCATTCTGTTAATAGGAAATGTTCTAATTATCTCCCATATTTCTTGCTCGGTTATATCAGGTAGATAGGCTGAACGCATGTTACTTTTCGGACTGTATATCTGTGACTGTTTTATGACACTTTGACTTCTTATTTTCTGGCGGCGTCCGCAAAACAATTGTTGCAGTCATTTGCTAATTCCTCAGCTTGTCTTTCAGGGAAGTTGATCGTAATAACCTCGTCTATGCCATCTTTTGGCTTTCTGCCCGTTAAGGAGTTTACTAATTGCCATGATTTTCTTATATCCTTCCGGCAGATATTTATTTTGTTTTTATAGTAATTGTTTTTGGCCAGCCTTATTTTGGCGGTACATTTATTTCTCATTTGCCTCGATTCATGTGTTAAAATTTCATCAGCTGGGTTAGCTTTACTTCTGCAGTACAAAAATTCCTTCAGATAACTTAACTCCATTACTTCTTGAGTTAACCCTTCTTTGTCTTTCTTTCTTTGTTTAATCGTTACCGTTCTTTGGCTTGACTTATATATGTGCTGCATTTTTGAAGCGAGTTCATGGTACGCCTTCTTATGGTCTAGAGCTATCAAATTGTCCCAGTGCTCGTCAGCTATGAATTTGTCAACCTTTACATTGTCCACAATTGAAACTTGTTTAAATTTCTTTTCGTCAGAAATATCTCCGTAATTCATGCGCACGGTAAGCGCAACAAAGTAATGGTCAGCGACTTTTTGTTTTATAATAATAGCTGATGTCTGCCCATCGTCTATTCGGGTTATAATATGGTGAGTGCTTGATCTAGTTAATTTGTCTCCGAGGACCTCTTCTCTAGTTATACCAACCATTTTGTGTTCGAGCCCAAAGCCTGAAATGAGAGTTTGGTATTCCGAGACTCCCGTTTTTCCAGGTGTGGATATATCTATATTAAAGTCGCCAACAAGAATAGGATTGTCATGTTTGTTTAGTTGGATTAATAGCTGCTCTAATTCATGCAAAACATTAACACGTTCTTCCCTGGTGGCTTGTAGACGACTACAATAACGTAGGAAGCCTGCGCTTTCTCGATAGTGAGCAAAGTTACCTCTGCCTCACTAAACGAGAGTAGTGTTTGTTGACATAGCCATTCTATCCTCACGTAAATTGCCAATCCTCCACCTTTTATTTTTTCCCTACATAAGTGGTACTGACAAAAATTGTCTAATTGGTATTGCTTTATAGTGCTACTGTCAACATTAACCTCAGTTAATATAATAACGTCAAGGAAGGAGACACATTTAGCGGTGTAAAATCTAAGAATATCCCAATTCTTATGCGTGCTTCTAATATTTACATGAAGCAAATCTAATGACTGGTGTTTGTTTTGCTTATTGATGCAGGTTTGCCTTTGTGCAATCCAGTCATCAAAGGTGCTGAATTCCTGATCCATGTTTACAGGAGCTTGAGCAGACTTCCTTCATTTACAATTTTCATGACAGCCATTCCTTCCTGTTTCTTAATAAACACTTTACCATTCCGTGCCCAGACAAACGTGTACGATTTTTCTTTTCCCATGCTTTTCGCCATCCTCTTGGTGTACGCAGTCAGATTTTCATTTATGTAAATATCATCTTACTTGAGTGCAAGTCGCTTGCTAAGCCAACTGTCCCGCATTGTCGTACTTGAAAACCGCACCAGCAAGGGTGGTGTCATGTCAGGTTTGGCTTTAATTCTATGGATGGCTTCGATCTCCTCTGGGGTAGGCGCTTTCAATCCTAGCTTTACTGCCAAAGAGGAGACGATGCTCAAGGGGTTCTCGTTCACTGTTTCTTCAATGCCATGAATTTCAATGTTTTTCCGCCGAGAATATTCCTCAAGGTTGTTTAAGTTCGACTTAAGCTTATCCATCTCTGACTGCTGCTCTGACAATGCGGCGTCAAACGATGCCGATTTTTCTTCCAGTTGTTTTAGTTTGGTTTCATTTTCCTGAGTCGTTTTCAAAATTTCGTCGTAGTTCTCAGACATATGCTCTAGAGCCTGTTCCATGGCTTGAATACTTTTTTGTTGTTCTGTCAGGTTCAAAAGAGCGTCATCGTGTTTCACATTTTGCATTTCGCCGCTCCTTTCAAGCTTGTCCAGCCGGTCTAACACTTCGTGTAGCTTAGCCGACAGCGCCGTGATGCTACTCGTTACATCTTTCAGCGACGGTTCCCTCGTCGCACCCTCGTCATCGCTCTTGTCAGATAGGCTATCTCGGTTTCGCCTAGACTGGCTATCGCGCTTTTTCCTCCACGATCGCGACGCGCCGCTTACACACGTGGGACACGTCCAAGAATCCGCGTCACTTTTCGACATATTCTTGAGTGCCGCTTTCGTTAGGCCGGAGCACTTTTCCTTGTGATAATCATTTTTGCAAGCAAGACACTTAATGCCTTCTGAAAGAGGCAGAGGCTTCAAGGCTTCAGTCCAGCGAAGTGCTTGTCAGAAAAAAGGACCACAAAATGGGTCGCTGTGTCTTACCTAGAAGATAAAGCAGAGCTGTAGCGCCCGTCAAGCACTCCGCCGGACTGCAACCCTCCGATCTGCCGCGACGTCTTTTAAGGCATCGATGCTCCTGTTGGCGTTCTGTGATTTGCAGCGCCAGGTGACGTCATCGGGGTAGGGGGAGGGGGGGTCCCACTTGCTGCTCGCCGCAATGTAGCCGCTCCCGCTGCGAAGCTTCCGCTGGTCGTACGGACGTGGTGGATAACGAGAAGATAAAGCAGAGCTGTAGCGCCCGTCAAGCACTCCGCTGGACTGCCCGGTGGAGCGATCGGTACCTTGGATCTTGTGGCAATGCTATGTCCAAAGACTTGGGTGATCCTCGATTTGTTAATGTTTTTAGATATGTCGACGACTTTTTAGTACTGAATGACGCAGCCGACGGGCAAGTTGAAAAATTTTTTAATACCATTTTATCAGTTTTTAGTCAATATCATAGCCCTCTTACTTTAACGCACGAGTTTCCCGAAGAAAACAATATAAAATTTCTAGATCTCAGGATCCGTTTTTGCCAAGACCGTGCTTGCTGGCTGTACGAACCGCGTGCCAAGAAGGCCCTTTTACCATTTAACTCTGCGCATTCGAAGCTTGTTAAGAGAGGTATTGTGCGGCTGTGCTTCAGCAACGCTCCAGAAAAATCATGCGCTCAGACGATAAAGGAAAGTTTTACTACGCAAGAGGAACGTCTCTCTGCCTCGGAGTATCTAAAACCTTTACTTATCTCAGTGGGTGAAGGGTTGGCTGCAAAACGTAGATGATGCTAAAACCAGTGGCATGCACAAAAGGCTGACGAACCACTTAATAAGAGAGCGGCAATACCATATTTGCACAGGATATCCCACAACATCAAAAAGATTGGGAAGCGCGCCAAGGTCGACGGTTTGTTTACCTCGCCAAATAAGCTATCGCGGTTCTGAAAAAAGACGAATCCAGTTGGCCAAAAATCGAAAAGGTGCTTCATAAAGCACAAAAACCAGCCCGTACCATGCGCAGAAGGCGTGGTGTACTCCTTTCCGACTCGGTGTGGCAAGCTGTACATAGGCCAAACCGGTGGATGCATAAACTGCAGGTTGAGGGAGCATAACTATAATGTGCAGCAGAAACAGGGCCACATTGGGCAGCACTGTCGCGATTGTGGATGCGTGCCTTTGTTTTCAGAGTGCGAGATTTTGTTCAAAAGCAAAAACCAAACGACCAGGGAAACAGTGGAAGCGCTAGAAATCCACAAAGCCAGATACGGGTGCATTATTCGAGCATTCATTGCTTTATCGGCAAAAAAGATTACTTATTTGGAAGCCCGTGGCTCGGGAAGGGGCGATAAGATTGTGTAGTGGGGTATCAAATTTATTTTTTTCTTGTTTCTGATATGCGCCGCGTAGGTTGTCTGTTATCATGTACGCAGTTGTTATAAATGTGTGCTAATTTCAATAAACCAGTAGTTGCACCTTAGCGCTTCTTCCTCGTGCATTCCTTGTCCTTCGTCTTTTTTGCGTATACATCTGTTAATATTGATCGATCACTAGCCCAACAACATACTTACCAAAAAGGAATATGGCTTATAGGATCAGAGTATTAATTAAGGCCAGAACTATTTCACCCTGTCTGCGCTTGTAACGCTTTACGATGATTTCATTTACAGCGATATAAACTATTACATTTTATCCTGGGGCTTAACTTACGATATTCGTTTATTTCCTTTGAAGCGAATTTTAAACCAAGCAAGTTGAATCGGGGCGTTTAGCTCTTTAAACTCCCATGTCACTTCTTTATATCAACACCAAGATCTCCTCCTGTTGGATAAACTTATTTTATATAATTTTGGAACGACCGCCCGTGAATTTTTTACTGATAAGATTGTGCTTTTTATAATCGGAAGAACTTATTTGACTAACGCTAACATAACAGCATCTTCATTATACCATAAGTTTTTACTCCCATAAGTATAAACAAAAGATGGTAAACAGACGGTTAGATTTGCCGCCAAAGAATTATGGAAGGAATTGCCTAATTAGCTAAAAATAAATCAAGTCCCTAATCTTAAAACCAATCATTTCTTAAATTTATCCTCGAACACCACCCCCCTTTTCAGTTGATTAGTTCGCCCGACTTTCATCTATTGTTTATGCTTACTTTTTTCTTTTCAATTTCTCACCATTTTTGTTTTGCCTCTTTTGATTTTGCACTTTCTTGTATAACTGATACGTCTGGTGGCTTTGTGAACAAACGTATTCTGTGTGAGTGTTGTGTACTGTTGCAATAATCTTCGCATTAATTCTCTTTTAAGTTCCTTCTGTAGTGGTTGTTAGAAATTTATGTTGTAATACTGTTCATTTACAACAGTTCCCACCGCAGTGCTGCGCTTCAATACCTTTTTCTGTAATATCAATCCTCATGCACTGTACACTTCTTATTGGTTACAACAAACTAAACTGAAACTGAAACTGAACGTGCTGCATAGCGCGGGCGAAACCCGGATTTTTTTTACTGGGATAGAGAATAATTAGGAACAGTGACTGACACAGGGGGAGTTTCATACTCGGCAATTGTTTAATACAACATAGTCGCAGCATATACAACACCATGTTTAGAACAATAAGCACTCAGCTTACAGCAAAAAGATACTACGAAAACAAAGAAATCACTACTCATCCTACCCCAATTTCAAAAATATTGTAACAAAATTCCTGAACAGATTAGGGACCGGTGTCTTGTTACATAAAATTTATCAAATGTGAGATCATTATGTGAGTGCGCACGGCAGCAGCGTCAGAATGCCGCCTAACAATCCGTTCCTGTTTTGTATCCAGACGATCCTGAGTCTGCTGCTTGCACCAATGACGTCAACGGGATCTCTACCGACCACAGATGCGCAGCACTGTTGGCTCCGGGATATCGGCGACGCATCTCGTGAATTGACCATCAACTTCTCGGCCCTGGAAAATATCGTCGGCGGCGCTGGAACGGCGTCAGCCCTCCCCCTGGAGGACCTGGCTGCGACACCAGCGCCGACACTTTTGCCGCCTATAAAGTTGGCCCGCAACGGCTCGCTCGGCAGTGGGCACGGCAGCAGCGTCAGAATGCCGCCTAACAATCCGTTCCTGTTTTGTATCCAGACGATCCTGAGTCTGCTGCTTGCACCAACGACGTCAACGGGATCTCTTCCGACCACAGATGCGCAGTAGTGTTGGCTCCGGGGTATCGACGACGCATCTCGTGAATTGACCATCAACTTCTCGGCCCTGGAAATTATCGTCGGCGGCGCTGGAACTGCGTCAGCCCTCCCCCTGGAGGACCTGGCTGCGACACCAGCGCCGACACGTTTGCCGCCTATAAAGTTGGCCCGCAACGGCTCGCTCGGTAGTGGGCACGGCAGCAGCGTCAGAATGCCGCCTAAGAATCTGTTCCTGTTTTGTATACAGGTGAGAAAAAATTTTGGAAAATGTTTTCGTAGTAATGATGTATTTCTTATTTTGCTGCCGTGCCCCCGGCCTCTATGCGACTTGGTTGGCAATTTTTGTGCATCTATGCGGTCCTTGTTGATTCTTACTGGAGATGTCGAGTCTAACCCGGGACCTACTCTCGCAGAGCTCGCCACTCATCTGAAGCTAATCGCGAAAGACATACAAGAAATAAAATGTGGCCGAACGGAAACAAACAAAAAACTCAATGCGATTGATAATAAGTTAGAGAAAATTGCTAGCCTTGAGACTAAAGTGACTGACTGTGTCAACAGAGTAGTTGAACTTGAATGTACTATGAAAACTATGGCCAAAAAGCTGGATGACCTCGAAAATAGAAGCCGCCGTTCTAATTTGATTGTTTATGGTGTCCAGGAGCAAGAAAATGAGTCGACTGAAGTACTTGAAACAGCTGTAGTTAAGAAAATTTTCGGGGATATTCTTGGCGTGATGATATCGGGAGTTGAACGTATCCATCGTCTTGGTAGGCCAAATCAGGTGGATGGCCGAAAGTCTAGGCCTATCATACTAAAGCTTGCACACTACCGAGACAAAGAGAACATTATGAAAAACTGCCCAAAACTGAAAGGCTCCGAAATTTCCGTCGGTGAGGATTTTTCTCAGCCTATTCGAGAAATTAGAAGGAAACTGTGGGCTCACACGAAGGAAAATCGAGACCGAAAGGAAAAAGTTTATCTAGTGTATGATAAGGTTAAAATTGACGGAAGACTTTTTTCTTGGGATGAAAACAGCAACAAAATGGTAGCAGTATCAGAGAACGTCAAGGAAACAGCAAAGAAAAAAAAAATATTCCAAGCGAACCACGTATCACGAGAAGCAGAAATCAGCAGCATTAATCAATGTAAATGCTCGCAGTCTCATCAACAAAGTTGACCAACTGGAAGCAGTCCTCCTGGCACATGCACCTGATATCGTTAGCATCACAGAAACGTGGCTGCATTCCGGTATATCTGATCACGAAGTTGTGCCCCCAGGATATGCGATAGTGCGTAAAGACAGGGAATCACGTGGTGGGGGCGTTGTGCTGCTTTTTAAGGAAGGGATTCATTTTTCTACCATGCCCGACGTAAAAGATACTGAGGCGCTGTGGTGCGACGTGCATCTTCACGATAGGATCGCTAAAGTGGACGTATTTTACAGGCCTCCGAATGCGGAAAGTGTTCATCTTGAGTCATTCTTTGATTACATGCAATCGCATGTGCGCGGGGGCTCAATTGTACTGGCCGGTGATTTAAACCTTCCTGAGATTGACTGGTGTTCCATTGCCCCTGAAACAAAAGCTCAAAGCATCCTGCTGGACATCATGCTTGGTTTTAATCTTGAGCAGCTTGTCTCCACCCCTACTCGCGTACAGGGAACATCATCTTCAATCTTATACCTTGTCTTTGTTAGTAACAGTCTTTCTTTAAATGAGTCGCGAGTAGATATTCTTGAAGGATTATCCGACCACAAAATGGTCTTGTGTACATTGCCATTCACTAGTCCACCTACATCCCGTGGTCAATCAAAGCAAATACCCGCCTTTAACAAAGCCAACGATGCTGCTATAATGACGTACCTTGTACACGAGTACTCTGAATTTCATGATTTTTGTAGTGATGATTGTTCTAGTATTGAAGCGGTTTGGTTGAAATTCAAGTTTCATGTCATGCACTGTATGCGTAATTTTGTCCCAACTATGTCCAAAACAATCCAAAAACGCAATCCGTGGATCACGCGTGAAATAATTCAAACCAAGCGTAAAATCAAGAGGTTACGAAAAACTAAGAAGCAAAGGAATGTTTCAGGCTATCGTTCTCAACTTAATCCCCTTACCGGATCACTTAAGGAACAAGTGCGTAATGCTAAAAAGAAGTTTTGTGGCTCTACATTGCATGAGTTCATCAAGAACGCGCCCCATAAATTCTGGCAGTATATGAAAATAAAGCAGACTAACCCAGTTTCACCAGATGGTTTAGATCAGGCTAGAGCCGAAGATTTCAATGTCTATTTTCGGTCGGTTTACACAACTGACAATGGTTTTGCGAAAATTAATCCTTCCCTTTACAATCAGGACATCCGATTGATAGGCACGCCTACCTTATCGGAGGCTGGTATCCTTTCGCTTCTTTTAGGTATCAATTAAAAGAAAATAGCTGTCCAGACCTGATTCCCAACAGTTTTTTGAAACGGTACGCGGAACCAGTCAGCAAATATCTTTATCTCATATATTCCAAATCTTTGAAAGACTGCTGTCTTCTTTGGGATTGGAAAATTGCTAAAATTACTCCCGTACCCAAATCAGGTTACGCTGCGTCTCCAATTACCGGCCAATTTCTATCACCTGTACTTGCAGCAAAATTCTCGAACATATCGTATTGAAATTTTTAATAGGTTTTATTGAGTCGAACAATATTCTGCACATGAATCAGCATGGCTTTAGATCAGGACTATCTACAGTTACACAACTTGTCGAAACACTGCATGACCTGGCCCTCGGCATAAATGCGCGCATTCAAACCGATGTCATTTTCCTCGATTTTTCGAAGGCATTCGACCGTGTCTCGCATACTAAACTACTCCTTAAACTTACATACATGTTAGGTGATGGCCCAATTTACCAATGGATTAAGAATTACTTAACTGACCGCCTCTAATTCGTGCAGTACGCTGTCACTCTTCCAACCTTGCTCCAGTGCTCTGAGGCGTTCCCCAGGGATCGGTATTAGCTCCAGTTTTGTTCCTAACCTTCATAAACGACATACGTAACTCTGCTGACGTGAAACTTCGGCTTTTTGCAGATGATTGCATTCTCTATAGTAAAGTACAAAACCGTGATAACCAGGTGAAATTAAATAATGCCTTAAATAAAATAGCTCAATGGTGCGCAGATTGGCAGATGGCAATCAACGTAGAAAAAACCATATTCATGTCCGTTACCAATAAAGCGTCTAAGCTAGATTTTCCATAACATTTTAACAATGTGCCGCTTCGAAGTGTCACCCAATATAAATACTTAGGACTTATAATATCTTCTGACCTCAGCTGGACAGAGCACGTGCGTAAAGTGTCAAATCAAGCAATGAACAAACTATTCTTCATTAAACGGGCCTTGTCCTATTCTACACATGAAACGAAGCTTCTCGCATACGTCACTTTTGTCCGCCCAGTTTTAGAATACGCTAATATTGTGTGGTTCCCGCACACTGCGAACAATATCGCAATATTGGAAAGGGTACAGCGCAAAGCCGTCCGCTTTATCTTCAATAGATAGGGACGCACTGACTCCCCTACCGCTCTGCTACAGCGTGCTGGTCTTGCTACCCTCGAAAGTCGCGCAAAGCTTTTTCGGCTCAACTTTTCATACCAACTATTGCACAGATCGTTGCGCATAAACCCTGACCATTACTTGACATTTCGTGATACCAGACCGACTAGAAAAAGGCATGCTTGGGAGCTTGTTGAATATGCATTTATTAATAATACTCTTCCTATTCTTTCTTCCCGCGTGCAATTCGTGAATGGAATGCACTGGACGCAGTCGTAACACAGCAACCAACACTATTAAAATATATGGACCTAATTGAACATGGTGTATTAGCCTAGAATGAGATGTGATTACCAGTAATTAAATTCGTTTTGCCATGCAATCCTGCCGGTTGCGTTTGTCCCTGGAAAGCATTTGCCTAGACTTTTTTTTTCTCTCTGTGTTTTGAGTACAACTTGATGCTTTGTACACCGTGTGTTTTTCTTATCTTGAGATCTCCTGATGTTTGACGTACATTGGCGTTCTTTTATGTATTATGTAAGAATATACTAATGCTATGCTTCTATTGTTTACATTATGTGCTCTATTTGTGTAATTTTTTTTTATATAGATATATATAGGACGTTGATGAGCGATGACATGTTGCCCACCCCTGTAATACTCCCCTTGGGCTTGGGGGAGTGACAGTATTCTGTAAATAAATAAATAAAATAAAATTATTTATCACATATGCGTCTAGATAAGTAATTCTGAAGCTATTATTCCGGACGCACTCTTCATTTTTGGGAATATGGTCTGTGACCATAAGGTCGCAGTGGGCTCTTACGCTACTGCCAAATTCACAAAGCAACAAATTTTATTTCATGCCTTCAGACATCGCGAAAAATATTATTACTTATTTGTTGCGGAATTATTTGGTGTCTTGTGGTATGAAGCACGGAATGCACATGCCGGCGTCACATTTAGCGCACTGTGTACGCACCGTGCTGGTGCAGTCGGCTCCAGCGCACCGGCGCCTTTTGCCGTAAGGCACACTTCAAAAGAAGTGGTCTGTTTTCTCATACTGTGGACCACAAAGCGCGCTGTCACCAAACGTCGACGTTCTTCGACGAACTGGTCCTTTTGGCTTGTTATCCCAGCTTGTGAGGTAGCTTTGAACAATGTGCTTCCAGAATTCAAGTTGAGTGATTTTTGATCCGGTGCTGTGGATAAGAGCTCTGCCATTGCTTATGGCTTTGTCGCAAAGACAGCTGAATATCGACCACCACCATTTCATGTCACAAATTGCCATTCGGTAGGCTCCTACGTTTGCATCCATTTGGTGAGTGCCTCCTATAAAGCAGTTATATGGGATAACAGGCTTAGGGCGAGCCGCTTTGATCCTCTTTTTCTGTGCATGTGAATACCTGTCTGCACTAGACATGGCATCTACGCCATGAACGGTGCTTGTGCACGGCGCACAATGGTTATCCCGCCATTCGAAAGCGCGTACTCTTCGTACCCACGTGTCTTCCGCTTGATGATATCAGGCCCAGCTATTGGGCATTCCTTCGGCACATGGTTTTCCCGCACTGTGCCTGTGACTTCACAGTTGTTTTCTTTCAGGTTTCTCAGTAGGTGCATGCTGGAAAAGGGATTGTCGAAACATCTGCATGAAGAACTCATTTTGCCTTTATTATACGTTTCTTCTCGCTTTCATCATGCTCACAAAGTCGGTATAGCATCAAGCCGAACGACCGCTTTTTCTCAGTCGTGTATTCCTCGTACGTCATTAGAATGAAATCGACTTTCCTCTCCAACAGCAACCATTCTAAATCACACGCATTTCAAAAATGCCATAGTCAACATTGTGTAATTCATGCTTGTTGTGTGCAGTTATGCTTGCTTGCTGCGTATCTTTTTGTTTTGCCTAATTTTGTATAAGATGTTTGATATGTATTTACCTCGCGGCTTTTTTTTTATTATAATAATGAATGTAACCACTCCCCTCTATAACCCCATTGGCCGTGAGGGTATTACTAATAAATAAATAAATAAATAAGTGATATGTCATATAAAGAACTCTGATGGGAAGTTCATCTATCATCTCAAGGTGTGCTGCTGCTGCTTTACCAGTCCTTTCATACTGCGTGCTTGTTCCAGTGTATTTCTGCGTTCCTCGGTACAATTCAAAGTTTACAAGGAAGCCATTTTTCGCATTCAGCACCACACCTTGCACCCAAAGGAATTTCATTTGCCGCGTATGAATTTCTGGCACATATGAAGACCCTAATATTCTATCATGTTTTCATCATGAATCAATTGAAGCACAGCCTGAATGTGCTACAGGAACTTTGGCTTCAGTACTGTTATCAGGGGGCGCAACATTTTCCGTTCGTCGACTGAAGTGAGGGTCGTATTGCCGGCACAGTCGAAAAACGTCATGCTTTCTCCGAAACAGTTTCTTCGCGTTGAATTGCATACCGTTTCACATCGCATGCCGGTGCCGTCGCCCACGTACCACTTCTTTTCTGGCAAGTGGTTGTAACCGGAGAGACCCAGAACATCAAAAGAACACTTCATCTCTTCCTTTGTGAGTTATAAGCGGTGAAGTTCGCCTCTGAAAATATTGTGGAACTTTTTACAAGTTCACAATTCTTCCACTTGGTACTTGAAGATATAATTCACCTCAGCGTTTTTTTCCTCTCGCATGAGGAATTTTTTGGTGTTTTATTGCTTTGTTCTTGACAGTGCTTCAAATTCAGAATAAAATCTACCAACACGACGGTCACCGGCAAGAACCGTTTCAGCACCTGCTGAAACCGCCAAATCGTCCTCTGCGGAATGCTTAGCCTCTGGTGACTACCTTCATCATCCTCTTCGAGTATTTTGGCTATTTCTTTTAAAGTCAACCTAGGTAGACAAGATATTGATGCATGAGTTACCGCGATTACCCAACAAGTAGCGTACATTGAAGTAACAAATATTGGTCACAATATGGAGCCCAAATGCAGAGCGTTACCATAAGGTAACACGTAATACAACACGCTTTTTTAGTACCAGCACATTGCATAATCTCTCCGAATTTGACACAGGAGATTTTATACTGCAGCTGCTCTAAATGAACATACACATCCCGTATTGCGAAAAATATTACAGAAAAAATTCTCCGCATTTCACCGAGGGGAAGAATGTGAAAGTGCGAATGCACGAGTTGAATTGGCGCGGTTCGGTAATGTTCGCGAAAGAGAGATCACACACACACACACAACTACAAAGAAAGAAAGATGCATTTATTCACAGACACCTATTTGTGTTGTCGTTGTACTTGATTGCTAGAGCGGATCTCAGCTTTGAAATTTCGTGTCAGTACTACTTTAACCAGGTGCATTAGCCCTTCTCACGCCCGATTCTTGGCCAATCCCCCACGTGGGTATGTGCCATGTCAGCGGCCAGGCAGCGCGCGCCCATCTCCACCCCCCCGTTGCCAAGGAAGACGAGGCGATTCCTGGCCAATCCCCCACGTGGGTATGTGCCATGTCAGCGGCCAGGCTGCGCGCACCCATCTCCACGTGCGCGGACATCGCCGGTGAACGCAGGTTCAGGGTCGCTTAAGAAGTGCATTAGCACTTAAAAAAACCGCTTACCCGCAGTAGCGTTGCATGTCGACGGGCGAAAATAAAAACCTGTTTGCGATTTTGTAGCAGCTCCCGAAAAAACGGAGAAACCATCTTCCACCTCGCGTGTGTAAGGGGTACCCTAAACAATCGAAAAGCATTGTGCCATAATTTGGGCGTGGTTTTGTAAACCTTCGTCAATAGAAACGTGTCTTTGGAGATATGCGTGACCATATGGTCACGCTGGCGCCTAATGGGTTAGTGAATCAGGCAGGAAGTTTAAATATGAGTAAATTGAAAATTACACACCAGAAAAAACAAAAGACAGTGCTTCATTACTGTGATTTAGTTTACGCTATCTTTATTACATATGGTATTTACACAGACGGAGCCGGTACACGGACACGCACCGAGAGAGCTACGCACGTACACACAGTTGCAACAAGGAAACATATTTGGTATTGCACACACAACAGCAAATAATCGCCAGAGAAGAGATTTAAGCAACCTGTATACCGTTATAAATAGGCATTACACCCAGAACTACACCTTTTTTTGTAAGTGGCACACCATCAATGAGAAAAGCAGCTCTGTATTTTCTGGTGATCTGTCCTTTTTCTCCCGCCAGTTGTACTTTTGTGTCGGTTCGGAAATACTTTTCAAGCCATGTCAATTCGGCATGGTTTCCTAAAAACGTCGCACTAATTCCGTCCACGCTGACTGGCGCCCGATGAATTGACATCAGGGCTAACCCTTTAGGGGCTCCTCAGCGGTTCGGCTTCGAGGTCACGTCTTAAACCTCTTTAATGTCTAGAAACTGCGTTCTGCCGTGCCGGTTCTTACTGGGAGCATAGCCAAAAGCTTGAGAAGTGTGTAAACGTTCGGAAACAGTCTCCCGTCGCATTTCTGCAAAGCGTCATTGGCATAGCGCAGCATGCCGTCGATTGCTGTTGCTTCCCATTTATTTTTCTACATTTGCAACTCTCCTCTTATTGCGGGAATGTGCATTGTCGTGCATTGTCTGCATGTCTTGTATGTAAAATTCGAGTGCCGGCTGCACAGACTGAAAATTTCTTTTAGAGGCGTGTTTGGGTAGAACAAAATTAACACTACTGAAGATTGACCTGTGACTCGGAAATCGGTGCTTGAGGAAAGCTTTCAGACCGTCCATGTATGGAATGAACGTCGCTCGCCTATAGTGTTTCTCTGTGGAAGTTGACAAGTTTTTCTAATGTATCTGCGTGCCGACTGCTCGGAGTCTTTTGCAGTTTACGCCAACATCAGACGCGGCATTTTGTCAAATGGGAAAAAACGTCAGAAACTCCACCTCAGAATTAGTAGCCATTCCTTCTAGCTTCGCGAACAGGAGGTGTACGTAGTATAAAGCGACGTTCATGTCAACAGACGCGCGCTGTAAGTGCTCGGACAAACCAAACCATGTTTGAAGCTAAAGAAGGTGTCACAAAAGTAAGACATATGAAGGAGCGTACTCCATGGTGGAGGGCAGACGCGGTTCAGAGCTGGTTGCATTTCGGGCGGTCTCGATGAACTGTTTTAATGCGGCGAATATTCGGAGCAATGCCTCACTAAACAATGAGATCGCATCGTGGCGTTCCACACACCTAGTTTCACAATACCGTTCTAAGCGGCAGAAGGCTATCGAGGCACATTCAAGGTGTATCTTCAGGACCGCAGTTCTTTCAGGCGATCCCCTGAACAAAGTGCAAAATTGCTTGATCGCCGAAGGCGCCTTGAGTGTCTTTAAGCTTTAGGCGTCGCTCAGGTAGATGTTGAGAGAGTGCGATGAGGAGTGCCTGCACAACAGCGTTGGAGACTCTCCTCGAATGGTCGCTTGTACACCACGGAATTATCCACTCATTACCGCTGCGCCATCGTAACCTTGGCCTCTCATGTGTTCCAGCGGTAGGCCTAGCTGAACAAGCTGACTTTTCAGCGTGTGAGCTAAGCTACAATCACTGACATGTTCCAGAGCTACAAATGACGAAAAATCCTACGAATGCACACAGTGTCCGGGTCGACGAATCGCACGCACAACAAAAATTGTTGTTTGCGATGTGTCCGATGTTTCGTCTGCTAGCACCGCAAAAAAGCTGCATTGTTGACTTTGACGATTCTATCTTAGAACTTTTTCCCAATAGAAACGATCTAATTTTGTACTCGTTAACGTGAGTATTAAGCGTTGGTTCTGGCTGTTTGAATATGATCAACTAGTATGGTGTCCCCTCCATTTGCTCTGTAGCGTTCAAGCGGCCTAAAGGTGCCATTGCTGTTTGCTGGCACTTCGAGAGTAAGTCTCTCTGAATCTTTGTCCCCTCTGAGACCGAGGTTTGTCTTTCGCACAGCACGATAGTCTCGACGATTGTGCGAAGTTTAGCATTGCTGTCCTAAAACAAATCCTTCGCTTGCTGGTTGAGCTGCATATGGAGGATATCCACTTTTCCTCTCATCACAACATCAAGGAATCTTTGCGGATCAATAGTACGTTGCATTGAACACAAGATGTAAGTCGAATAACTCATTTAGGTCACGTTAGGGTACAGAAGACTGCGTTCGAGCTTGTCTAAGCACAGCAGCCGACGACGTTTCTTGATGCCATGCTGCCAAACTCGTGGCAGCATGACATCAACCACAACGCTGGCGCCCCAGCAAACCTACAGCGCGCAGAGCAGGCCAACAACCTTGTTTGCATGTGGACTATGGGCCAGCACCTGCTGGCCCATACCGAGGCGCCACCGAGGCGCCGAGCATCAGCTAGTTGATCCGGTGTGGATGTAAACTCCCATACGATGTCGAGGCCTCAGCGAGCAGCTTCGAAAGGGTATTTTGGATCATTGAAAAACGGCGACATGTTTGGAAGCTTATTTACGTAGTTGTACTCTAGGGCGCCTCCTTCACGTCATGACGAGGCGCCAGTCCAGAAGGTGCCCACGGGGTTCGTTTCAACCTTATACTGCCTGAGAAGGGCTATTTTATTGTTCGGAGTACAGCGTTCTTTATTTATAGGGTGTATGTACTTTTAGGCAGAGGTAATGACGCACAGCATGTGTTCTGTTTTGTTTACTTATCCCTTATGTTCCAGCATCTGGCCGCTCCCGGCAACTCTACTCCTGTTCCAAAGGCAGCAGCGTTTTCTTAACTTTCCTTTGTCTTCCCCACATGCCGCCTCATCAAATCCGCAACGGTTTCGCTTTGTGGTCACAGTCCTGAAAATGGTGATGTTTAACCGAAAATTTTGTCGATGTATATTGATGTTCCTGAAAACGAAAGCCCAACCGATAAATTTGTGCTTTTAAAAGTTAACTCCGTGTTATACGTTTTTCCGTCGTTTTTCTGTGCACGTAACGTTTTATAACGGTGTTTTTTTTAGGTTGGTTGCGGGCAGCAGGTTCGCACCAATAACTGTGATTTTTTTCATAACCCTCGCTTCGTGGCTTCGTTAAAATACTGGATAACCCCCACGAAACAACATGGAGGTTTGTATTACAAATTGTTGAACATTCTTTTTCGATTCCAGCTCAAGTAGCATGCGGCCATTGGGTTGTTAGTTGGTCGTGGGTTGTTCAGTTTTTCGGTCGGTTGGTCTGTCGGGCACTTTATTCTGCAGGGCAGTTCATTTTATAGGTCTAGATTGCAGAAAGGAAGTTCCCGAGAAAGCTACCTGGGAAGTAATCGAGAAATGTCTGGATATAAAGGCATTATGGCCTACATATTTCATACGTTCGAACACTAATCAGAGTCTCAGGCATGCAGATACAAGCGGGTTAGATGAAATGAAATTTGTGAACAGGTTAGTCGCGCAATACTAAGGCAAATGCTTTGGAGAAATCTAAGCAAATTACTTGCGATGGCCCACCATCACCGATTGCAGAAGCAAAAACTAAACAAAAGACAGACTGAAGGTCTGGTAGCCTATATATGGTGCTGCTTAACACACCTGGGAGTTGCAGCAACATGATCGAGCAGTTTTGGAGACGTTTTCGGAAAATATAAGCAAGAGAGTAGTAAAAAAAGAAACATGCGCCTCTATGTAAACATAGCAGCAACGCGCACCACTTTTACACACTGATGGCGGTAACAGTCGGAATTGAGGCTTGAAAAATTGTTACGAGGATCTTTGGTAATGACTTATAACGAACCAAGAAAGGTTGGGTAAGCCAAGTGCTCCAGACAGAATTTATTTTATTTCAGGAGAATGTGGCCGACGCCTTTATAGAAGACGATTGGGCATAGAATAATTCCGTTAACTATGCCACATCCTGGCTAGGTTATGACGTATAAAGTGTCTTCATTGTTTCTGACCGACATCTCTTAATCGCTGTGCGTCAATCGTTTCTTCTTGGCGGCCCAAAGTGCCTGCAACTTTTCTGGTGCGTGGAGAACCATCAGCCTTATCTTCGAGCACCACAACTTGTTTCCGGTACTGTCATCTCCAGGAAAATGAAACTGCGCTACTGATTTAAGCAGCAACCGTCAGCCAGTCTGGCTCAGTGGGCATTCCGTATGGACCTCGGATATGCCTCACGCTCACTGCTTTTACTATGCAGGTGGGTGAAACTTTTTCCCCGCGCACTAGAAAAACAATTATTCGGTGCTTGCCACAGACTCGGCGTCCACAATCGCGGTTCTGGTTGTCTCGTGCGTGTGTAAATAATCTTTGTTTATTACGGTTGTGTTCAGGTGTCATTGAGAGCAATCCCACCCCCGTGAAAATCCCCAAACAAAGCGCTGTTAGCTTAGTCAGCGATGACTGCAGCCGTCACAATTATATCGAAAGTCGCAGGGATGTCGGTGATGTGCGTAGAAACGACCACAACAAAAGAAATGACTTCTTTCAAAGAGTGCAAGATATAAAGGGTTATCTGCAAGATTTACCCAACAAGTGTTTTGATAACGCCACGCGGCTTACCCCTATTAAGGCGAAATACGATAAAATTGCCACTCTTGAGCAACAGATTCAATCCAACATTGAAGATGTGAATGGTAGTTTTCTTCAATACAATCAGCTTTCCTGATATACGGACAACCTCGAGGACCGGGAACGACGAAAAGACTTGATTATCTAAGGCTCTTCAGTTTCGAATGAAACTAGGAAAGAGTCAGAAGTTAAAATCATTGGAGCACTACAGCCCGCTATTGGTTCTCCACTCTTCTATGTCAATATGGAACGAGCTTACCGTATAGAGCGCGAGTTTTCAGAACGTATATACCTGGCGATGATTGTTAAGTTTGCTACTTTAATTCCAAAGAGAGCATTTTGTGGGGGCACTAACATGAAGGGCACCAGTCTTTCTGTTTGTGGGGACTATTGCAAATGTACGAGAGGTGCCCGGAAACATGTTAGCGCATTTTGCCAAAACCTTGACTGACTTGCCTGTATTTTGCTTCAGTAACGAGAAACGTTGTGTCAACATTAAGTGCTATGTGAAAGATTGCCGCGTTGCTTTGGTTTGCGAACTTGTGCCTCAATACCACAATCTACTGTGAGGAAAACCGCCAAAGTGTGTGATGCTACTATGGCCGGTGCACACCTTACGGCACTCCCACAAAATTATCCCACGGGATGTGCTGTTTTTTCCACAAGTACAAACACCCTGCTTCAATTGACGCGAGTCCCCCAACACACCCGAATTGTCCTAACAATTACCTGAGGAAAGTGGTTTTGGATGTCCGCCACGCCCTTTGTCGATTACAGTCAAACCTGGTTCTAACGAACTGCAATGTGCGCCACGGTTAGTACGATATATCCAATCGTTCGATATAGCCAAACCCGCGTATAACGAGTTTATCGTTACGAGTTCGCTATACACCGGACCCCCCACCCCAAATGCACACCCCCGTCTTGCCATCCCCGCATGCAGAAACGAACATAATAAAGTGAGCCATTACCATACACAAAACTATTTATTTATTAGGCAATAAAGCCACTTTCCGCTGTAACTATCTAGTTTCCCAAAAAGCGCTGATTCTTGTTTTCAAAGTTGTTTTGGCGACGTCAACTAGCACAGCATTGTCGGCATAAGAGATGATTTGCATCAGTTGCAGTCCGTGTCCTTCAATACGGCAGCAATATTCATGGAGTGCATTGACTGCCGAAAGCGCTTCATTAAACATCGGACAGCTTTCACTCGCGGCATCCTCTGCCTCTTCGGTGTTTCCAGCAGCGCCCGCAGCCATGACATCGGTGACGGTGTCGGCGTGTGAGGGGCTCACAGTGAAGGCAACGTCGTCGTCGACACTCAGGCAATCCTCAAAGGGCGCTCCTGCCAGCACAACATCAGGGATGTGGGCGAGCTCTTCTCACAGTTCATCGCTGCTTCCATCTGTGTCCGCACTCGCTGACTGGGAGTGTGTAATCATGAGACAGGCGCGTCGTAAAGAGATAAGGAAAGTGCCGGGAGTCACATCGCTCCATGGGAGGCTCAAACTCTCTATCGCAGCCAATCAACATATCAATCGCCGCTCCGAGACCACGCATTTTGGTGGCAATTCTAGGCGCTCCGAGTTCCAGATATTTCATTTCATTTCATTTCTTTTTTTCCACCTTAAAGACCCGAAGCCTATACATAAGGGGGGGGGGGGGGGGCGGCCTACAAGTTATAGGAAACAACGCAAAAAAACGCAAAGGGTACCAAGGGTAAACATTCAGAAAACACTAATAATACAAAGGGTACAAAATGCAAAGTATACAGTAAACATTACCAAGTGTGCGGTAAACGTAAAGGTGCAAGGGTAAACATACAGAGGAATGTGAAACATTTTAAACAGTATTTCAACTGTATGGTAAAAACTCGCAGGAGAACAGAAAATGTAGTTAGATTGTGACATGTGAATTTTTAGTTTATTGCGGAAAGATTGGCGGGTAATGCATGTTACTAAATTATCGGGTAGTTTATTCCAGAGTGTAATCCCATTGGGAAAGAAGGAGGTAATCATTGCAGACGTGTGTCGATTTATAGGTGCGATAGGATGACTGTTGTTTATGCAGGATAAAGTTCTGTGTGATGGTTGAAGCAGGACGTGCCCTGATTTAGGATGAGAATAGAAAGCATGCAGAAGACACAACCGAGAAATGATGCGACGAGATTCAAGTGACGGCAGGTTCAATGATTCTTTCAGCGTAGTAACGCTAATATCGTTAGAGTATTGGGAGCGAATAAAACGGGCAGCGCGGTTTTGAATCCGTTCTAAATCGTTAGTAAGGTAAGTTGGTGAGGGGCGCCAGATTGAGCAGGCACATTCTAATTTAGGTCGGACATAAGTGGTATAAGCTAGCTTTTGAATGTCTGGCGATGCTAATTTTAAGTTCCGGCGCAGGAATCCGAGGGTGCGTGAGGCCTCCGAACAGGTGATTTGAATATGGTTTGACCATGATAGCGACGATGATAGGTGCACTCCGAGATATTTGTATGATAGTGTTGCGCTAATTTGTAAGAGACTTATGCTATAGATGTACTGTGATGGGATCATTTTACGGGTGAATGACATCATTTTGCACTTAGTGAGGTTTAATGGCATCAGAAAGGTATCACACTAGGCTACAATTATATCTAGATTATGTTGAAGTTTAGCTCTGTCATCGGGTTTACAGGTTGGAGAGTACAAAACACAGTCATCGGCAAAAAGTCTTAATTTTGTTAGTACATTATTGGGCAAGTCGTTTAATATATTAGAAAGAGAAGCGGGGAGAGGCAGGCACCCTGGGGGACACCTGACGTTACGTCATAGAGAGGTAATTCATAATCGTTAGCGCTTGTGAACTGCTTCCGGTTTTTTAGGAAATTTTCTATACAGGAAATTATGTTTAGAGGGATTCCAAGGTTGCATAGTTTAGACAGTAATAGGTTATCAGGGACACGGTCGAATGCTTTAGCGAAATCTAAAATTATGGTGTCAGTTTGAAGGTTTTCGTCCATGAAGTGAAGTATATCATGTGTGAATTTCACGTGTTGGGTTTCGCACGATAGTAGTTTCTGGAAACCATTTTGATGAGCAAAGAAAAAATTGGTGGATTCCAGATAAGTCATGACATTTGAAGCTATGATATGTTCGAGCATTTTAGATGGGATACTGTTTAAGGAAATGGGCCGGTAGTTTGCTGGGACTGCGCGGTTGAGTGATTTAAAAATTGCAATAAGCTTAGCCTTCTTCCAATAGTCTGGTACGTTTCCTGTTTTTAACGATTGTGGGAGCATCAGGTAAAGTATCTGGCTAGAAACTGAAATGGTACTTTTTAGTAATTTACTGTTAATAGTGTCACAGCCGGCCGAAGAATGAACTTTTAGATCATTAATCACTTTCAATATTCCTTCTGGAGAGATTTCAATTCCTGGCATCGCTACAGCTTCTGGATCCTGCAATGCTACGGTATCAGTGGTATTAGCAGAGGAAAACAAAGACGAAAAGTTGTCATTCAAAGCAGAAGGGCGCTGTGCGGCGTTGATTGGTTCTCCCTCAGTATTAGTGAGGTGTAATGGCGTAGAGGTAGAACACCCGCCTCGAGTGCAGAAGGACCGTGGCTCGAATCCCGGTGCCAGACAATTCCCACCGGATTAAAAAAAGAAATCCGCGTATTGATGGAATTGCACAAAGGGGCTTGGGGTGCGGCCTGACCCCGGCGACCATTGCCGGTAATGCACTCCCTCACCAGAGCAGGATTGGCCACCCTGGTGTAGTAACGGCCACAACCTCCCATGAATACGCCAATTAACCCTCGGCCCTCAGTCCCCAGCGGCTGCGAAGCAACTGCCCACGGCGGCGGTCAGACCTGTGACGCAGCAGAGGGTGTTAAGAATCCCTGGATCCGGACAGGCCGCCAATGGAATCTGAACCTGGCAACGTTTAACGCGCGAACCTTCTCTAGCGAAGCAAGTCTTGAGCTGTTGTTCCAGGAATTAGAGGGCATTAAATGGGGTGTAATAGGGCTTAGCGAGGCTAGGAGGGCAGGCGAAGCCTTTACGGTGCTGAAAAATGGACACGTCTTATGTTACCGTGGTCTAGAGGACAGAAGAGAACTGGGGGTGGGATTTCTAGTCAATAAAAGCATAGCTGGCAACATAGACGAATACCATAGCATTAACGAAAGGGCAGCAGGTCTTGTAATTAGGCTCAATAAGAGGTACAGGCTCAAGGTGGTGCAGGGCTACGCGCCCACATCCAGCCACGACGACCAAGTAGTGGAACGCCTCTATGAAGATGTGGAATCGGCAATGGCTAAAGTAAAAACACAGTATACCGTAGTTATGGGGGACTTCAATGCTAAAGTAGGCATGAATCAGGCTGGAGACAAGGCAGTTGGGAACTATGGTCTGGGCTGTAGAAATTGCAGGGGGGACCTAGTAGTTGAGTTTGCAGAACGGAATAACCTACGCATAATGAATACCTTCCTCTGTAAACGTGAGAGTCGGAAGTGGACCTGGAGGAGCCCGAATGGGGAGCACAAAAATGAAATAGACTTATATTATGCGATAACCCTGGCGTCGAGCAGGATGTGGAAGTGCTCGGAAGGGTAAGGTGTAGTGACCACCGTATGGTAAGATCTCGAATTAGGCTAGAGTTGAGGAGGGACCGCAACAAGCTAGTACGGAAGAAGCCGATAAATGAGCTAACACTAAGACGTAAAGTGGAAGAATTCAGGATCGCGCTGCAGAACCGATATTCCGCCCTCAACGAGGAAGCCGAGCTTACGACACAGGAAGCCAGCGACAACCTTACACGCGTTATCACGGAGTGTGCAGTAGACGTCGGGGGCACTGTGGCTAGACAGGATACTGGTAAACCTTCAGAGGAGACGAAAGATTTAATCACGAAACGGCAAACCATGAGAATCTCCACCGCAGCTGACAGAATAGAAATAGCCGAGCTCTCGAAGTTAATCAATAAGCGTAAGACAGCCGACATACGGAAGTAACAATATTGAGAGGATCGAATATGCTGTAAAGAACGGAGGTAGCCTGAAAGCAGTGAAGAGACGTCTTGGCGTGGGGAAAAATCAGATGTATGCACTTAAGGATAAGCAAGGCAATGTCATCACAAATAGGGATAAATTAGTCACAGTGGCCGAGGAGTTCTATAGGGATCTGTGCAGTAGCCGGGACATAAAGGATAATGCCGAACGAGACAGTAGTTAAGAGGAGATAGACGTCCCACCAGTAACGACCCAAGAAGTAAGAAAGGCTTTGAAAGAAATGAAAGGGGGCAAAGCACCTGGTGAGGATCAGATAACAGCAGACCTCTTGAAGGATGGCGGAGAAATTGTACTTGAAAAACTGGCAAACCTGTATACGCAATGCCTAATGACCGCAATGGTACCGGAATCTTGGAAGAACGCGAACATCATCCTAATCCATTAGAAAGGCGACATGAAGGACTTGAAAAATTACAGGCCGATTACCTTACTGTCAGTCGTCTACAAGGTATTTACCAAGGTAATCGCTAACCGAATCTCTGCAACCTTACATTTCAGTCAACCTAAAGAACAAGCAGGGTTCCGTAAAGGTTATTCAACAATGGACCATATTCACACGATCAATCAGGTAATAGAGAAGTGCGCTGAGTATACTGAACCCCCATATATAGCCTTCATAGATTATGAGAAAGCATTTGACTCGGTCGAAACCCTAGCAGTCATTCAGGCATTACGGAACCAGGGGGTAGATGAGCATTATGTAAGAATACTAGAGGATATCTACAATGGGTCTACAGCTACCATTATCCTCCATAGGGAGAGCAGTAAAATACCTATAAGGAAGGGTATCAGACAAGGAGACACAATCTCTCCAATGTTATTCACAGCATGCTTACAAGAAGTATTCAGAACGTTGGATTGGGAACAGGTGGGAGTAAGGGTTAATGGAGAATACCTCAGTAACCTCAGATTTGCTGATGACGTTGTCTTGCTAAGTAACTCGGGGGACGAATTGCAAAGCATGCTTTCCGCACTGGGCGTACAGAGTAGAACCGTGGGCCTGAAAATTAATATGCAGAAAAATAAAGTAATGATCAACAACCTTGGGACAGCACAGCAGTTTGAGATAGGTGGCGATGCAGTGGAAGTGGTAAGCGAATATATCTACTTAGGCCAAGTTGTGACCCCAGATCCCAACCATGAGGCAGAGATAATTAGAAGGATCAGAATGGGGTGGGGTGCATATGGCAGACCTTCTTAGATAATGAATAACAGCCTACCATTGTGGCTGAAGAAGAAAGTGTATGAGAGCTGCATCGTACCGGTACTCACCTACGGGGCAGAAACTTGGAGGCTCACTAAGAGGGTTCAACTTAAACTGAGAACGACTCAGCGGGAAATGGAGCGGAAAATGATAGGTGTAACATTAAGGGACAAGAAGAGAGCGGAGTGGGACAGGGAGCAAACTGGTGTTAAAGACATATGAATAGAAATTTAAAAGAAAAAATGGACGTGGGCAGGGCATGTAATGCGAAGGCAAGACAACCGCTGGACATTAAGGGTAACAGAGTGTATCCCTAGAGAAGGCAAGCGTTGCAGGGGGCGGCAGAAAGTTAGATGGGCAGATTAGATCAAGAAGTTTGCGGGGATAAATTGGTCACAGTTGGCACAGAACCGAGATAATTGGAGAATAATGGGAGAGGCCTTTGCCCTGCAGTGGGCGTAGATAGGCTGGTGATGATGATGATGATGATACGCGAGTGCGACGAGATTGAAGTGGTATCTAAAGGTCTTCATTTAGGTTTGCACGTCTTCTTACTTTGAGTATGACGGGCTTATGGTCGCCGAAGTGCACAGTCAGTGGATCTCGTAGCAGCGGTTGTATGTAGTCGTCAGCGTTGCAGTTGGTAAAGACGAGATCGATACACGAGATCCGTGGATTGTAGTTAGGTGTAATTGCTGTTAGTGTTTGCGCTGATGCTCTCAATTGAGTCAGCACACTCACTGACTGGGCTGTTGCTTCCATCCTACTTCATCTGAAGAATCACGGAGTCAAGCGCAAGCACAACCGGAGTTGTTTTTGTTGTTGTGGTTGTTGTTGTTGTTGTTCCTCTTCTATAGCACGTACCCACGTGGGGGATTGGGCAAGAAACAGTGGTGTGCGGACGCCGGACCACCACCGACGCCGGGGGACATACCGTAAAAACTGGCGTATAATACGAGGTTTTTTTCTAAATTTTACTATGTAAAATTTGTGCCTCATATTAAATGTGGATTCCAAAGTTTTCAGCCGAAAATGTAAACTTTCTGTTTCGGTTGCAAGGGAGGGTGCGCCATCTTGCGGTGCCGTTAGATGGCTGCTGCTTCTCTCAGCGGGCGCCATTTTTATTGTTTTGACCACGCGAAGGATCGGCACGTTCACCACAAGTCTATCACAATGTCTGGTGGACGAAGTCAGTATTCGGCTGCAATTAAAAGAAAAGTTATTTTATGTGAAGAGACCATCAGAACTTGTGCCGCAGGACGGCAGTTCGGCGTCACCAAAGGCAGATCGCGGGTGGAGAAAGCAATGGTGCTTGACTGTATAAAGTCTGTGTGGTGTCGGTGGCCTAGAGCACTAATGGGGGTTCCCGTCAGTGCTCGTGTTCGACGCCTTTCACTGCCACCTGGCCGATTCGTGAAGAAGTTGTTGCGCGAACCCCGCACCGAACTCATTGCCGTTCCAGGAGGAATGACATCCCAGCTGTAACCGCTAGGCGTTTGTATCAACAAGCCTTTCAAAGATTGCACTAGGTCCTGTCCTGCTACCAAGAGTGGATGAGGTCAGGAGACCCGTAAGTGACAGCTACCGGATGGTTGACGCGGGCTTCTCCAGCGGTGCTTTGTGGCTGGATCGCGGATGCGTGGGCCAGCATCCCAGAGAAGCTCGTCAGTCGCTCTTTTAAGAAATGGGCATCTCGAACGCCCTTGATGGTGAGGACCACTTTCTGTGGGAAGACATTTCCCACAAGACGACTTCAGGAGACAGCGGCGGCGAACCTGACGATGACTGAACGGACGTCGGGAGACAGTGCCAGCGAGAACTGACAATGACTGAACGGTAACTGCAGTGCAATTAAATGTTTTCTGTGCTCTTTACCTAGCATTATATGCGGATGAAAGATTTTTTCTGATTTTAGTGTCCCAGAATTACACCTCGTATTATACGCGGGTCCGTATTATACGCGGGTTTTTACGGTACCCCCGAGTATAAGACGTGGGGGATTGGCCAAGAAATGGTGGTGTGCAGACGCCGGACCACCGCCGACGCCGCGGGACATACCTCCGAGCATAAGACGCTCCGCACTAAAATATGAATGCCTTAGGATATTTATTGGTAACTGTAAGTAGGAATTGATGAAGTAGGTCGCACAAGACGGGGTGGCTGTCCGGTGGCCTATAGCAGGCGCCGAAACCAAATTTTGAGCCTCCGTTTGAGACAAGTGCCCAAGTTAATTCAATTTTGTCATAATGGAATATAAGTGAAGATACTAGGGTATTAGTAAGCGCTATCAGCACGCCACCTCCTCTCTTGTATCTCGATCACTGCGAAAAATTGCGAAGTTCAAATTGGAGGGAAACACTTCCGTACCTATAATGTCTTCATGCAACCATGTTTCAGTTAGTATGACTATGTCAGCACCGATATCATTTATGAAACTGTAAAGTTCATCTCGTTTAATAATTATGCTTCGTATTTTAGTAAATGCGATGTTTAGGTTTAGAAATGCCATATGGCGGACACACGTGTTACACGAGGCGGAATGATTCCAAACCTGTCATGTGCTGCCAACGGAGGTGTGTTGTGATAGTGAGTTGTTATCCAATGTAATGATGGGTGTTTTTAGGTTCCGTAATGCTATCATTTTTCGCGTCATAGAAGTAGGTCTTGTTTCCAACATACAGTTTGTCCACCGTCAGCATAAATGAACACTTTTTTGGCGGAATGAATTTAAGCAACTTAGCACGCGCAAGGCGAGTGGCTGCAGCAAAGTCGTCCCTTACGGCGAAGGTCGTTTTTTTAAGCTTGATTCCACAGCCTAAAATCTTTTCTGTTGTTTTGAAATGAGCAAGCTTTACCACGATTGGTCTTTTTTTGTCAGGGGCATATTTTCCAATCCGATGAGCGCGTTCAATTGTACTTGTTTCGATCATAATACCGAGTTGGGTGGTGCAAAATGTTTGCACGTTAAGTTCGGATTCTTCCCATGATTTTTTACAGAGTCCTCAATACCGAAGAACAGAAGGTTATTGCGGCGCAGTCGATTACTAGCGTCGGTGTTAGCGGCTTTTAGTGTTTCTATTTCATGCTCGATTTTGACGGCGTCTTCGGGTCGCCGTTCTGTGAGGGTTCAATTTGGACTGTTTCTAGCGCAACGATTCGGTTTGTAAAATGTTGAGAGAACTGTTTCATTGTTAGTTTGTACTGCCTTGAGCTGGTTAATATCTTTACGAATAGTTAGGACGGTTTCATCGGGCTTCTTCATAGCGTCAAACAGGGCTTCTATCTGAGCTTTAGTTGGGCCGGGGTTTAGTTCCACATCTTCGGACAGCAATAACATCAACTGTGACAGCAATTGTAGGGTGCACACCTTGTAACATGTACGTAGCAAGTTGCGTAATTTGAAGTCGTAGGGGCACACACCGCGACAAAGAAGTAGTTGCTGGTTGAGTATTGTTTAGAATGTGTAAGGTAACCAACCTTGAAGGTGAGGAGCAGCGTAAACATACTGCGCAAACCGGTGTCGGGCCCCGAGGTGAGGGTGATGTTCCAATGATTAGGTAAGCCGGGCCGAATTGGTCCCACGTGATTAGTTACGTCGACGATGAGTAGCGTTGCCAGGTAGTTGCAGTAGCAGGGTAGTGTCGGCGGGCTGGTGATCGGTAACAGGATCCGTCGTTGATCCAAAGAGCGCGTGGGCGCTAAAAGCACGGGTACGCCACCGGGTGGTGACCAAGCGTAGTCGCTTAGGCCACCGGTGTCGGCAAACCAACAGGCCACTATCTGGAAGGTGAGGAGCAGCGTAAACATACTGCGCAAACGGGTGTCGGGCCCCCAAATTAACCACCAAGTTAACAGTTGTGAACTTCGTTGTAAAGAATATGTTCGCATGTATTTTCGTAACTGATATTTTAAATGCAGAGCATTTCAGTAACTCACGATGTCACCCGCGTTGGCGTCCGTAGTCCGCATCGCTCCCCCTACACTATAGAAAAAAAATAACAATTTCCGGCGCCAGGTTTCGATCGCACGACTCTGCGGGCGGAACGCAAGGTACAAGGCGCTTTGCCCACTGCGCCACGAAGCCGACACAAACCGGGAGGTTACGAACGCGCCTTATATCCTTGACTCATTCAACCGTCGGCCACATGTCCGTCCTCTCCCCCGCGTCCTCCTCCCCTTCTCTCCGCTCGCAACACCCTCTCTCGCCGCGTTCGGTTCGGGCGCACAACAGGTGGGGACGTGCGCAACACCCTCTCTCGCCGCTGTCGGTTCGCGCTTAAACAACATATGTCGTTCGCGCCCGCTCCGGTAGCTAACATCTGTGGCGTGATCGTGACGTCAACATCACGCGTTCGTGTGGTGGCGCGATTTTGGCGCTATAACACTCTCTCGCGAGGGGCATTGGATTCGATTGGATTGGCTTGGATTGGCTTGGCTTGGCTTGGATTGGATTTGATTGGATTGGTTTGGATTTGGATTGGATTAGAATAAAGTGGATTGTGTTGGATTGTGTTGCGTCATAGCCGCGGCAGGGGGTTCACGGCACGTTTCACCATCGACTTCATCGTCAATGTCTACGCTGGAAGACAATTACAAGAACAACAACCAATACGTAATCCATACGACTTGCAGGCGCGCCCCCCGCGGAAATGCTCTGCATTTGATCGTGCCCCTCGCGAGGGGGATGTTTCTTGACTGCAACACGGAAATTTTTAAGGCAGGCGGCGCATGCCCGGTGCTTTTTTGATTGGGAGGGGAGGCAATAAGGAGGAACGCTATAGAGCTTGAGGTGGTCTGCCTCTGACTGTACAATGGTTGAAGAGAGGGAACGTGTGCAGTTTGGTAGAGATGCGGGTGAAAAGGGTTCGCGTAAGGAAGGAGGGTGTTTGGATTTGGCGCAGGGGTGCGGCTTTTTGTGGGAAAGGGTTTATTTTTTTGTAATATATAGCATAATTCGCTCTATCTGGGTTCGTTATAATCGGGTTTCACTGTATTGTGAAAAACGCAGAGGTACAGCATGGAGCAATGGAACAACGTGGAGGTTTGTAGTACAAATTGTTCAACGTTCTTTTTCGGATCCAGCTCAAGCAACATGCAGCTATTGGGTCGGGGATTGGTCGCGTGTTGGTCAGATTTTCTTTCGGTTGGTCTGTCGGGCAATTTATTCTGTAGGGCATTTCATTTCGTAGGTATAGTTTAGAGAAAGAAAATTCCCGAGAGAGCTACTTTGGAGGACTCCGGAAGTAATAGAAAAATTTCGGGATATGGAATCATTATGGTCTACATATTTCAAATGTTAGTCAACTTATCAGAATACCAGGCATCCACATACGGGGAGTGACGGATGAGATGAAATTTGTGAACTTGAATTGTCCTAACGATTAACTGCGGTAATTGGTGTTTGATGTCCGCCACGTGCTTTGTCGATTATTGTAACTAATATATGGAGAATTATTAATAACAGGGAAAGCTTGAGCAGCGTTCAAGATAGATGTGAACCACATATAATCGCCTTAACAGAAATGTGGCTAAGCACACGGATACGCGATTCTGACTTCTTTTCCACTTCGCTTTCTTGGAATGCCTATCATTGTGATTGTGACGAAACGCCAGTTGGGAGGACGTTCTTTGCGGTGTCTAAATGTTTATATTATTTTGCATTATTTTTGCTACCAAAATTGAGCCTTTTTGGTGTTATGGTATGATAAACATTACCATTCACGTCTTTGGCGGGAGGTATTGCGCTCTGGATGCTGATGCCGCCTATGCTGACGTCTTGCAGGACCAAATTAACAAAATTAAAACAGGACACCCAACTTGCCCTATAACATTGTTAGTCGACTTTAACTACCCTTAAATATATTGCGTGTCTGAGCCACCCCGCTGTACTTCAAATTCCTCCCAATGGGAGGACTTCCGTGAAGTCTGCGTACAGTTTAGAGCGCCCTAAATAGGGTAGCGAAGGACTAGAGCTTTCACATTTTCCCGCTCCTCAAAGCGCTGTGGATGCTACAGGCTGATATTCTCGAGCAAAACCACCCAGAGACACGTGTCAAGGAGCTTGTGCCCTGAGGTACGCGCAGCCATTGGCTTTCTATTTTTAGCAGCCGTCGTGCATGCTGTGCCTTGCGGAGGCTGTGTGGCATTGGTTTTCGTGTTGGCACTGCTAGCAACTGCATATCAGTTCCAGCATAGAGGAAAGTAGCAGTTGAAGGTTACATAGGGGGGCTCCAAAACCAACATGCTCACTCACGAGCATGTTGAAATATTATAGATTTGATGGTAGATGAATTGAAAATAGAAGATATAGATACAGATAGATGAATAACTATAGCTTTTCGCCAATGACCAGCTGCCCACTTGCGTTTCTTGCATGTAGCCCTGTCGCGGCAAGCAGGTCTCTCGGAGGATGAGATGGGCAAAAAGACCGCATCGCAGCATTTATTCGGTCACCGTATTATGAAGCCGCACCGACTACGATTCCCAGCCACATCTTTCGATGCACTATTATCCCTTTCATGCATTTGCAAACTGAGTTTCAGCAATAACCAGGATCTGGCATACGGCGACGAGTTTTAGATGCCGCGGGGTGTGCCGATTCATATGCGGTCTATGTCCACCGTTAAGGCAAGTGGTCCCTACGATTGCGTGTGTAGAGTTTCTGCATGCAGAAGACGCTTCGTCCTTGTCAGCATTTTTTATATCTTCTTTGAAACGGCGCGCTACATCAACAACCTAGGGTAAGCTGGTATGACAGATGGTAACGATCAACGTTCGTCCCTACAACGATATGCCGTACCGGCGTGTCGGTCTCCTATACCCCGCCCGAGCCGCCATAACCACAAGCGGTTTCCCTCGGAGACGCAAACCCTGACTGGTTGCAGCATTTCATTGAACCCCACAACCCCCTAAAGCGGCGCCGTAGTCTTCAGCGCCAGCTGCGTCATAGATACTTTGTCAAAAGCAACAAAGATACGTCAAAGCTCTATTAAATGGTGCCAAGAAATCACATGTAAACAAAGAAAGGAAATAACGTTTATCTATCGACAACTCTTTTACAATTGCGACCTATTTAGGGCCGCTTTTACTTGATGCAATCCGTAGCTAATCCGACAATATACACCCACGTCTGCAAACATTCTTGACATCGTTCTCCCAACGGATCCTGGAATCCTAAACAGTATATATCAGTAATTCCAGGGCTAAGTGACAATTCTCAGTTGCACTTTTACTTGAAGGTTAGCTTTATTAGGACACCACCAAAACGCAAAATATTATTTGACTATGAAAGAGCTGATTTATTAGTTTCAACCTCGAAGTGTTTGTTTTTTAGATTAGTATTTACCTGATTTTGAGAAATTTTTGTCAAAGAAATGTGGAATACTTTCGATAATAAAATGACGAAATCCACGCTCCTGTGAATCCCAACTAAGATCTTATCACCAAACCCCAAATCGTCATGGTACAATACCCTAATTAAAACATGTTATAAAACAAGAACTGTTGTTTTATGGAGCGAAACTACATTCATCTGGCGACCATTGACTTGATTATCCAAGGGATGGGTATGCGTACCTGAAAGTTGTCTTCGCGGAAAAAACAACGCTTGACTCACAAGCTTCCGTAAGGGCGCACTGCATACTCTAAAAGGGTTTTGAAATATTCTTAACAAGATTGACACAAACGAGGCCTTCCTTACTGATGTCGAAAGAATGGCGGTTCATGCAATGATTGTGGTACGTTACCTAATAGCGTCCGTGTAAACAACGAGTCTTCTGTGATAGGGTAAAATTACCACGAAATAAAGACACATACAAGTACAAGTAATTGACATCTGCAGCGCTTACTTCCAACTGATACTTTATTGGCATGGGAAAAACATTTTTACATGCAAAATATAGTGACACTGCAGCATAAATGGAGATAAACAAGATAAACAAGATATCAAATGCACTACACTTTATCCGCCCGACATTGCCGTCCAGTGCCAACACGTGCTTCGTGTAAGTGAGCCATTTCCTTTGCAGTTAGTGGGATTAAAGGAAAACTGATGCAGTCGTCCCCCAACCGTACAGTCTCTTCTGCGTCGATTATCTCCCTTGTGGTCTGTATGCTACTCCTGCTCAACACCGTACACTTTTCAAACTTCGGTACGCACTTATGATTCCGACAATGCGCAGCGAAGTACCCTGTCAGCGCCCCTTTCACATTGCAATCGAATTCCTGCAAGCGGTCATTTATGCATTGGCCACTCTAGTCTATGTAGCACTTTCAACATGTAATCTCCCAATTCCTCGGACGACTCTTCGTTTTTCAGGTCTGTCTGCTCACGCATTCAGTCCCAGTCGGTCACTCTGGCTTTACCCATGGTTTTCGATACATTGGTCCCTTGATTGTTAGGCTTATGATGTTGTGGCTCGAACCCAGGACCACGTTTTCGCACTGCCAGGTTATCGCCGCCGCCCCTGCGAGTCACAATATGTCCGGCGTGGTGTCTAGGCTAGAGCTGTTCCCGTTGCGGGTGACGACGCCCAGTCGTTCAGTGTGTCACGTCGTGGCCCTCTATGGAAAAAGCCTAGCCATGGCCATGGAGGACCACGACGTGACCCTCCTGAACACACCTGGCGTCGTCACCCCCAAGGGGAACAGCGATATCCGAGACACCACGCCGGACCATGTACGCATTCTGGAAACACCTGAGCACCCAGGACGTCCTCGTACAGTTGAACGAACTGGTAGTCAAGCGAGCCACCAAGAACGCGGCGCGGGGAATACTGGCACTGGGCCTCAAGGGAGCCTTTGACAAAGTGTATCACGCGAGCGTCCTGGAAAATCTAAAGAAGACGGGATGCGACCGCAAGACTTTCGGCTACATCAAGGACTTTCTCACAAAGAGGACGGCAACGATACGGATAGGCGACGAACGGTCGGAGACCGTTGAGCTCGGAGGCAGAGGCACTGCTCAGGGTTCGGTACTGTCGCCTGTGCTCTTCAACCTGGCCCTGCTCCCCCTACCCGAACTACTGAAGCAGATCGAAGGCGTGGACCACGCGTTCTACGCCGACGACATCACGGTGTAGACGAGTCACGCGGGTTCCGATGCCTGGACAGAGGACGTGCTGCAGAGAGCGGCCACGTCCGCCCACGAGTACGCCAAGACCTGCGGCCTGAGCTGCGCTACACAGAAATCGGAGCTGCTCATGGTGCAACCGGGCAGACCGAAGAAGGCGCCGCCGAACGTGACCATCTCCATCGATGGCACGACGATCAAGCCGACCAAGCAGATCGGCATTTTCTGGGCCTGTTGCTGAAAAGGGACGGCAGGGCGACTGCGGCTTTCACAAAAATCAAGAACACGTCCGAACAGATTACGAGCATGATCAGAAGAGTTGCCAACTACAAAAGAAGACTCAAGAAAGAAGACGCCTTGCGCTTGGCGCAGGCTTTCGTCGTGTCGTGCGTCACCTACTCCGCCTCGTACCTCTGGCTGACAAAGGCGGACAGGCTGACGACGGCAGACGAAGGCTGACGAAGGCTGACGCAGGCTCAACGTGACCATAAGAAATGCAACAAAGACCGCCATGGGCATGCCGATGTAATCGTCGACGCAGCGTCTGATGGAAATCTGCACGCAACACCACGGAAGAGCTAATCGAGGCTCACCTGTCGAACCAACGAATACGGCCTATCAAGAGCGAGCACGGTGGGGCAGTCCTGAGAACGATCGGATGACAGATATAACCACAGCCGGAGACGGTGGCGCTCCCCAAGAAGTGGCAAAAATCAATAGAGAATAAACCCGTCCCCCATAACATGCAAGCGGGAAGGCACCACTAGAGGCGATGGGCGTGGGCCAATGCTCTGGCCCGGCAGCTGGAAGAGGACCCACGGGTACTGTGCGTTGACGCTTCGCTCCCGAAACACGAACGAAGGCAACGATGGTAGTCACGACCATCGACAAGCTGGTCACCAGTGCGTCGGTGCGCACAAAGGACCCGGCCGAAGCAGATGAGGTGGCCGTGGCCCTCGCCCTGGCTACGCAGGAGGCGAAGACCGTGGTAACCGACTCCAAGACGGCATACGCGCGCTACCAGAGGGGGAGAGTCTCTCCCGCGGCACTAGCCACTCTAAACAAACCAAGACCACCGGGACGACCGATCAAGCTGTTGTGGCTCCCGGCTCACTCGCAGGTGGAAGGCAACCCCATGACCTACCACCACGCCCGAGAAATGTCAATCGGGGCGGAAGACGAGCTACCCCACCCCGCCACGAGCTACAAAGACATTGTCCAAATGTACCGAAACGAGCGATGTAGGCTTTCCGGTCCGCATCCGCAGATGGACAGACGACAGGAGACGATCGCTCGTCGCATGCAATCAGGGTCGCTAGCGCATCCTGTGCTCCTGAACAGGATGTACACGGCCGAGCAGGACAGCTCGTATGCGTTCTGCAAAGAAAAGAGTGGCACTCTCGCGCACATCATAAGGGAGTGCACGAAACTCAAGACCCCCACCTTCTCTTTCCCCCAACCCTATCCCCAACCACCTGGAGCGATGGGAGACCTTGCTGTCCAGCCCCGACCTCACCACTCAGTACGGACTGGTGGCCAGGGGCCATGAGCTGGTGGACACATATGGGTCCCGTGACTAGTGAACCAGCCCATCTAGTGCCTGCGTGCACACAACTTCTTTAAAAGGCTCAGTAAATGTTGATTCTCTCTCTAAGCCTGAAAGAGGAATACGGTACACGATTCCTTCGACACACTTGACATAACTATTGTGGGCCTTAGTCTAAAATTTAACATGTTGAACCAACTAGCCCAGACGCCAACCTTAATAAGTTATACTTCTCTGACATATTGAGGTCATAATCTATTTTGTGTTCTAGTTTCTTAGCTGTGTTACTTATTACTATTAATCGTGCCGGCATAGCTAAAGTTCTAGATTCCTTGAAATTTTATTATTCGGTACTGACAACATTAGTGTGAGACACCTTATAAAAACCAAATCGGCTTCGTCAATTTGTGCATGCACATTTTAAGCGGTAATTATTTCAAGGTTATCGGAAAACAGCGAAAGTAGTCTCTATTCACAAATCGGGGGTGAAGCATTCCTGTTTTCACTACCATTGCGCTTGCCTTGCTATCGTCCTGTGAAAACCACACACATAACATATAATGTTCTCGGAGCTAGCAAGCTTTTTCTTCTCCAATAAAGTTATTTAGCCATTTCAACATGAATTCAGAAAAAAAAAGGATTCCTGCGAAACGCAATATTTAAGTACATTTCTTCCACACTATCACTCACCGTCGATCTCAAGCCTACTGCATTATTTTAGACTTTGCCGAAGCGTTTAACGAAATAATCACCCCTTCGCTAGAAAACTTCCAGGTGTAAACCTTGTTCCGAGTCTGTTAACATGGCTAGAACAACTCCTACATAACAGATCTCAAGTCGTATTGAAAATGGCGTCAAGTCCCCAAAGCCTCCGTAACGTCGGGTGTGCCCCAAGGCTCTGTCCTCGGACCTTTACTCTTTTTAATATATATGCTTATGACTTGCCGAGCTCTTTATCCTCTTCTGTCAACTTGTTCGCAGATGACTGCGTAGTCTACCGTTCACTTTCTGACAGTGCCGACTTCTCCTAGTGGCGGGCTGATTTTAAAGATATCGTTGTATAGTCTACCACGTGGAAGATGCGCGTTAATGTAAATAAAAGTGAACCATTGCGCGTGTCCCCTACCAAAGCTTCTCCAGATTATTACCTTAAAAGTTTGACTATAATGCTAGTAACCAGCGATAAATACCTTGGTGTACATATCCCTTCTGATCTCAATTTGCAAGGTCAAAGTAATTACATTATGAAGAACGCTAATCGGTCACTCAGCGTCCTAAAGCACAACTTTTTTAAAGCACCTCTTGCTCCTAAATTATTTCGCTACAACGCCTTGGTTCGCTCAATGCTCAAATATGCACCTTCTAACTGGGAAACCGGACATTCGAAACATGTACTTCTCTTACGTTAAAAAAATGGTTCTGCACGCTTCCTCTTGTGAAACTAACATCGCATTAGTAGCATCCCATCAATAAACAAAACGTTGTCATTCCTTCGTTTGGGCATGCACAAAAACCAGCTCATCTTTGCCTATACATTTAAGGTTTAACCTTCACCAAACCTTATACCGTCAGTCTATCAGCCACACATTTTACGTTTCGTCTCGCCGCAATCTCTGCTACAAAGTACGCGTCACCACATGTGATCATGATCATTTTTTGATGCATTCATACGACGCACCGCTTGTGAGTGGATCTACCACCCCTAGCATGTAATGGCAATTGCTGATATTGAAATCTTCAATGCTGAACTCACAGATTTTGTTCTTAACTGGGGTCCGCAAATTGTGCTTGCTTCGTGTTCGTTGTTTCGTTGTTTTCCCTAAGACGTGGTATTTGGCACGTCTGCCACTTCTTGTCTGTTTTTGTGCTTTATCGTGAGTGCTTGCTCGTCCCAGAAATATTAACCTACTTCTTTATATCTTGTATTGTGGTTTTAAGTGCGATGCACTTTATAAGCGACCCCAAACCATCCACCGCCAGCGGCGGCGGCGTCCGCAGCCCTGCTCTCCCTAGCAACGGCGCAGAGCGGAGAGGAGCGTCGGTAGCAACGGCGCAGTGACGTCACTCACCACGTGACGCCACGCCCTCACCGCTCCCTCGCGGCGCGGCGGTGTGCGCCGCGCGCATCCCTCTCCTCACCTGCGCCGTGACGTCACGCACCACGTCCTCTCCCGGCAGCTGCCGTGCGCCGCTGCGCGCGTCCCCCTCCCCCTTCGCTCGCTCCTCCTCTCTCCTCGCTGGCTGCAGCTGCGCGCGCACCCCTCTCTCTCGCGCGCCCGCCTTCTCTCTCAGCCACCTGGCTCGGCGCGCTCAGCGCGGCGTACACCCCTTTATATGCAGCGATAAACCACCAGACCTCCGTGGGTCGGCTCGCGCGCGCTCTCTCGCTACAGTCTCCTGCTCGCTCTGCTCCAGTTTAGACCGTTCGCTGGCTGGGCGCCTCTCAAGGCGATGTCAGAATTACTACGCCGTGTACTCTCGGCGCAAGAAATGCATTCGCACTTCCTCACGATTCCCTTCGGGGAGGTGGGGGCAATTTTTTATTCTGTATTTCTTTTCTTTCCCAATCCTCTTTCCAATGATACTGCGCTTGAGCATGAAAAAACGAAATGAAAAATAAAACTACGGCATCTTTATAAAAAAATGTTTAAGAAGCTATAACCAATGTTGCAAAACCGCTCATATAATATCTATTAAGAGACATGCAAAGGTATAATGTGAAATCTTATAATTCTTCTTGTGTTGTTTGCAAACAAACCTCCGAAATTTCTGAGGGTTTTGTTGTTGAAATATGGCAGAATTGTGTTCAAATGAAAACGTTTGACACGCTGGATCTTTTGCACTGGCCCAGATCGCACTCATGAACCGAAAGGGACGGGAACAGCACGAATCATCCGAATCATCCGAAACAACCGAATCATCTTCCCGATGATGCACGGGTGACTATTTGTTTCTTTAGTTTTGCTTGGTATGAAGGGTCCTAGGCAAAAAATAGCGCACGTTCGAAGCAGTTACACAGTACAGAAAAGTCATTAGGTTCGAAATCTCAAGTTCGGCAAAGAAAGTAACAAAAAATACCGTATCATTGGTAAATGCATATTGGCAAGGTTTCTCAAACAGAATAGCCCTGGGAATGCTGAGAACTCCTTCAGTGACATGTTGTCATCATGTATACTTTTT
This sequence comes from Haemaphysalis longicornis, assembly GCF_048455015.1. NCBI lineage: Eukaryota > Metazoa > Arthropoda > Arachnida > Ixodida > Ixodidae > Haemaphysalis > Haemaphysalis longicornis. The sequence goes on along the minus strand of NW_027526295.1, from coordinate 48,293,625 downwards.
TTCTGCTTGTATTTTAAAATGAATCCTTGTCCTGAAGCTTTGAATGGGGCATGGGGTTAAAGAAGAGAAAAACTATTTTTTACCACCAAAAAGTTGCTCTTTCAAAATTTTCTCTTCTCTCTCGAAACAAATGTCACGATCCAGTGCCCTCCGTGTCTGTTTTCTTTCCTTGTGGAACGTATTAAACTCTAGTTCCCACTTTAAAGACCACGATCAAAGTACAGGAATAAAATATTTGAGCACAAGACGAACTCATATCAAAATTTGGAATTGACATATTCCTAACCACACAAAAATTCCATCAGTGTAATTTTCTACAGGAACCCGTAATTTCACACCTTGCCGGTCTGATGGTCTGCCGGTCTGATGGCCTGCTTGTCTGTTGGCCTGCTGGCCTGTTGACCTGCTGGTCTGCTGGGCTGCAGGCTTGGCGTGCTACAAGCTTGCAGGGCTACAAGCCTGTTGGGCTACAAGCCTGCTGGGCTCATAGCCCAGGAGGCTCCTGGAGCCCTGTGGGTAGGTTCTTGTGGACCAGCGGCTCTTGCTGGCCTTCCACGAAATTATTGGGTCGATATGCTCTCCGAATACCTCCATCACCGCAATAAAATACGTTTTGAGCAATGGATTGTCTTTATTGCCCATCAGCATCATGTCCACTGCATGTCGCCTATCTTCTGGGGCAGGTGTTTCCGCATGGCCTTCACCCGTTTGGCCTTCTCGTCTTCGGGAATACCTTCCCCCATGTAGACGTGGAGCAGTGCTGCATAAAAAAATAATCAAAAGGAGCTGTGAGAATTTCATACACACAATCACACACGTGTAGGCTACATTTCCTCTGTTGTATGCCCATTTTTCCACATCAGAAGCCCAACCATAGCATATCAGGCTCGCCTCTACTCTTGACTGGGTCAATGACCCTTACCCTAATGCCATGGCAACACCTAGAAAAAGGGAACCTTGTTTTTCGTTAAATAGAGCTAAAAGAAGGAATACGAAGTACAGGTATAATGAATATAAATGCAACGTAAAACCACACCCTTTATAAAAACACAATAAAAACAACTTTTTAACCAAAAAAGTATCCAAATTATGATGCTTGCTAAAAAGTATCCAAATTATGATGCTTGCTAATGAAATATTTCAGCACAGTGTGAACTGGTCTTGGTAATATCGCATAGCTGCTGTGTCGCAGGAAGTGATTGTGCCATCAGTATATCCACGAAAGTGTGCACTACTTTGGCATCATCTAGCAATGTGTGGCCGCCACCAAGCATGGTGTACTACAAAGTCAAACATTAAAACAAAATTAAAACTGAAAGAAAACATTCTCCCTGTCGTGAGGTGTCATATTTTTTAATGCTGGCTACCTGAGGTTTGCACCAAAAAACCACGTGCTCTGCAGAATTTCTTGGACAGATTTTGTATGTTTGCACGCCTGTCTCTCACTGTTTGTTTCATAAAAATGCCTAAACAAGCCCCATCAATCTATTTTCATCATGAATTCCCAATCTGTGATCTCACATGTTGAGTACAGCAAATTGTATGGGCGTCCCTTCCTGTCTCATGCTCCTAGCAATTCCTGAATAAAATCTGCTTAGTTGCTGCTATATTCAAGACGCACTAATATACCAAAAGGGCAAATTCAGTGTCCCTCTAGCCATTATTTAACAGTACAGGTTTGAATGTTGTGTGCTTTTGATGACCTCATTTCATTTACGCATGGGAACATTAGGGCAGCAATCTGCAAGAATAATGTGTATATACTCGTTGCACACACACATAATTCCCCTGAAATACACACTCCCTTTGACATGCAGAGCAGATATTCGGCTTAACATTACACCTACAGCTGGCGCTGACAAATTTTACCTAAATTTTCTTTGTGCCCTAGTGTTCTTAGGCTGTACACCTGTTAATAAAGTACTAAGTACTTGTGTGCAGCCTCAGAACGCTATGGCACAAGGAAAGGGCAAAAGAAAATGACAGCAATATAAACAGAATTATATTTATATTCCTGACATTGTTAAGCATGCATGCACGGCATGCCTTTTTTAGTAACCTCGATACTATAGAATCATTATCTCATAGAACCAAATGAGTTTAGAAAAGACTTGGACCACGAAGAAGCAGTCAGCATGCAGCTCTGAAGCTTTGAGTGGTAGTACACAGCACTTGAAGGAGCAAAACCTTGAAGCACCTTGCAGAGACAACACCTTCTCTGGTGTCAGCTTAGGTTTGGTGACCGTACGTCCCAAAGACCGACACTTGCTAGAAAGTGTGCCCGTGACACTGCGGTTCTTGAGTTAAGCAGGGGTTCGGTGAGATGACGCTGCAAAGCGGCAAAACATGGAGTCTGTGTCGGTGCCCGCAGGAGGCTGCCCCAGGTCTCCCGCTCCAGCCACACACCACTTCCAGCGTAGACCTTAAAAATATAAAGTTTCACATGAACATTCACATATTCAACTCCATATCTGATATGAATGTTCATATTATTGACAAAGCATTGACTTGTTCAATCTAAACAACCTCCCAAGAATGTGCATGCCTCGGCAAACAGTACTTACAAGCCCCCCTCTTATAGCAAATGGCCCACAAACGAGCGTGTTAAAGGGGCACTGACACAACAATTTTGCATGTTGTTTTTTTTGTTGCGATGTGTAGCTACTGACCTACTTATCACCTGTCGAAACCTCATTTGCTTCAGTGTGCGATGGTTGTTTAATTACAGGCATTTTCGGTTTCAGCGGGTGACCCGAAACCATGTGTTTTTTGTGAACAAAGCTGACCACGTCACCGTCGGAGGGATATCACAGAGCAAAGCTACCGTACCACTGTCGAATCTGCATCGCCGGCAGTTTCTGAGAACGCCCCACTTACTGATCTCGTGAGCCTCCAAATTAAAACGCGACCGTGAACGTCTCGCAGGCGGTGCGAGATGAAATGCTGCCGCGTCTAGAGAACGACGCGCGCTGGGAGCAGCCGGCCGGTCTGCCTGCAGGTCCGCCCAGAGATGTGTTCGGCTTAGCACTGCGGCGGATATTTGATTGCCGCTCTCGTAAGCGGTGCAGATGACAATTTTCAATGCAACCCGCCATCGCATCATATTCCTTTCTCATATAAGATGCCATGGTTGGGACCGTGGTCCAATTTCATGGAGCGGTAACAAGCTAGCACGCGAGCTAACTGTGCCGGCCAGCGCCACTTTGCGGCCGTGGCCGCCGCCTGCACAGCGAACGTGCGGTTGAGCCGATGAGCCGACAAAATCACGGCGCCTCCGCCGCCAACGATCGGTTTGTTCGTTCTGAAGACCAGAAGCGCCGCCCTCCCAGCCATCCAATTGGAGCGGTGAGCGGCGAAAAACGCCAGTAGTGCGGAAGCGGGAAACACAAACTAGTGACGTTTTGAATGTTGTTCATTTACAAAATCACCAGGGGATGTCGATTGCGCGAGGTTCTCTGCTGGCTGCTTGGTTGCATTTTGCACACTTTAAAATTGATTTTTAATAAGTTCTAGGCTGTATTCGCCATTAATATATTGCAGATGATGTGTGTGTGTTCAAACCAATTTATCTCCGAAGTTATCTCGCGTTCGAAATTTCGTGCCAGTACCACTTTAAACTGCAGCTCTAACAAAGCGTTACCAACTTTTCTTTTCCACTAAAGAATGGAGTTTAATCCCTAAGCAACCAACCTAAGCAGTCACAAATTTGATATAGCAAACAGTTCGTTTTTAGGCTACTAGCAAATCCACTTGACAAACCGCTACATGGCTTGATAACGCAGCGTACAGCACCCACAATTTCGCCTTCAGTTTCCCAACGGGGCAGAAAGAAGTATGAGGTAACGGCCTTTACAGCACCCCCAAGAAGTGTACTAGATAAAAAAAAGTGCAGAGCTGGGCCTGCACAGTGGCACAGCTGCGCTGCGTTTATTGTGAACTGGTTCGGGGAGAATCGACCAAGCTGAACAGACCTCACCACTGGTTGTTTTCGGTGAAAATCAGAACACAGAGCACGTACAAATCAGTCGTGTAGCTCACTACCACCTTAAAATGTATGACATATTCTTGTAATATGCAGTATTTAAATGCAGACATAAAATGTATTCGGCAACAATTACGACACCCCTAATGTGAAAGTTGAATGCAGTGCTAACTGCAGTCTGCTGGGTGACAACTCACACCTACCGTATATCAGGAAGTGATCACATCAAGAGCAAACATGCGGTGGCACGCTCTATACTCTAAGGTTTTATTGTAGCACACCGCCATTGTGAAGCGTGTCTGGCACTTTCTCGGCACGTTGCTCTCCCTTATACTCTCCTGCTTTTTCTCTCTTCAGTGACCTCTTTGTTCGCTCAGTTACAACAAAGCTGACTGAGGCATGAAACTAGAGGAGCGGGCGCTTACGAGGCTTTACAAAAACTTCTCTCCCGAGGCTCTTTTCATATTTTGGCATGCCAAAAAAAGTTTAGTAGGCACAGAAATCTATGAACCAGGAATCTCCAAAGGCTATTATGTGCAAAGTAAGAATTATGCATCCAGAATATGCGCCAAACAAACACAAGCTCATCTGCATGCGCTACCTATTGGTCACAGGACTCCGAACGTTATGCTGTTGTCGAGCGACAAATATCAATAAACTTGTACCTGCTATAAAACTCAAGTCACCATGTGTTACCTAACAAAATAAAAATGATCACTAAGGAAGTAAGCCGGAGCTAAAACCCTAAAATTTTGCTAGCTAAGAAACAGTAAAATAAGGAGCAAAATGTTGCGAATTTAGAAAAGCACTGACAAATAAAATGGTTTTCAAAACTCCGAAATACCTTTCCATCATCTCTCGAGCTGCCAATGACAACGTCAGGACGTTGAACCCGGCAGGCCGGAGCTTCCAGTCTTATGTCTTCAGCAGCCCACTCCTCATCTATGCTCTCCCCTGGAAGGCAATGTTGAAATATCCATGCAAGAGAATTCGTTTACTTGACAGGTCGAAAATGCGACACTTTTGGCACACAAATGGCGCACAAAAAGGACAACAAATAATATAAACTTATTGACTTCGACAATCACAGCTTGGCAAACCTTGCTGACAAAAAGGGGACCTAATAAATGTAATTGTGACCTTCAAACAAAGTTGGAGATGTGTTCCAAGACCTGCCTGCATGAGTAATTTGAGCATTCTAACTTCAGAAGTACCAATTAGGCAAGCAGCAAAACTATGTTCCAACAAATGTTTTTTCTTGGCGCTGGAAACGTGGGAAAGTTCATCCAGAGTAACCAGGACAAAAAAAAGCCCAAAATGTAAGAAAATACTCTCGCATTATAGAAAAGAGAACACATTCGGCAATAGGCTGCCGAGAGGTGCTTAGGTGTCCTCTTAATTTCCTCTAAACATGAGAAGGCTCACTAAAATGGAACATGCATTGCCAACTGGCGCATATGCACACTTGAACACCTGACACTGTCAGGGTCCTTGATTTTACTTTTTTACACATCCAATACACTACAGAGGGCCAGCTTACTCTGCAGTGAACAGGATGAGTCGAAAAGTTGCAAAACGTTGTTAATTATTCCGACACTGCTTTCGTCCCAGCAAACCACTAACATCTCTGCGACGTCCCAAAAAGATCCAAAAGTCTAGGTCCCAGCAGTATCTCTATTAGACATCCCTACAACGTGCAATATTTTAATAAAAATTTTTGGATGTTGAGATAACGTTGCTGGTACCTTAATGTCGGACGTTCTTTCAACTTTGCTAAAGACGTACTCTCGACGATGCTGCTGCTTCATTTGGGGACGGTATTTAGACATATTTTGCTGACGTTGTTCAGATGTTGCTGGTATGTCCGTTTTTTACTTCGAACATGTCTATCGCAGTTACATTTATTTTAGCTATATCTGCTATACTTTATTTTCAAACTCTCCGCAGGCGTACTATATTGAAGTTACCGAGGGGTTTTGTATGCTTTTTGTAAGAGTTTTGTACCGAGGGGTTTTGTGCAAGTATTGTAATCCACCACTATTGCTTTGAACTTTTGACATTCAAAACAGTAGCCCAATACCGAACCTCACGGGAAGAGGCAAGGACTTAGTGCAGGATTCGTTTACAAGCGATGTTGCCAACGAGCCTTGTAAGGTTTTCTTGGTGGAGGGGTCATTGCCGACAAGTCTGAACAAAATAAGATAGGATGATGAACAAAGACGCAATTCGCACAATTTTACTTGCTACTTGATTTAACCTTGATGTTACGTACCGAATGCAGCTTCAGGAATTCAAAGTGTGAGCAAAGCAAATTTCGGGGCTGCCTTGACACTGAGGTTACCGTCAAACGTCACTTGTACGTTAAACGGCAAGGTACTCTGCCTTTTTTTGCCTTGAAAAGAAAAGTCGATGACACCATCATTGCAAAAAAAAAAACTAAAAAAGTCCGTGAGGTTTTGCCAAGATTGGAACCATAGACTTTCAAGACACAACACCAGCACCTAAGCTCCAATCCACTCGACCACGCCGGAAAACAATGCGTGGATTGGTACCCTAACAGAGGCTGCAAGCGAATACTGTCGGGGGTGGTTCGTTTTGTCGTATTTGACAAATTTCGGCAGTGCTAACGCTTGTTTCTACCGCACCGATCTTGGAGGCGAGGTCAATTTTGCTAATACTGCAATTGATGTAACCAAAGCTTCCTTATTTAAGCCAAGAAAAGCTATCTCGCTTCATCGTTCTTCCTATACAAGCTACGGTAACCGCGAATGAAATTGAATGCACCGCTAGATTTCCGGCGTTGATAAACTTTGTTCGTTACGCACCGAACTTGCAGACAAGCCCATCATGCTAACACTACAAGCGATGTAATCAGAGCTCCCGTATTTAACTCGCAAAAACCTCTCCCAAACCCCCGATCTCCCCGATGAAAGCCAAGCTAGCCACGGATGAAGCGCACTTTCGAACAGAAATAGCTTGTTATTTGCCTCAAGGCACCAAATTACCGCACGTGTTAAAAAAATGTTTGTTTTCTACGAACGTATATGACCCCAAACCAGGAAATGGACATGGAATCCGGACAATGTCGCCTCCTTTCGGATGCTTCCTGGCGCTGCGTCGACGCTGATATCTGGCGAGCAGCATAGACATCGGCATAGCTACATAGGAGCAGTGGGAGAGTGAACTTGCCAGCTCGGACCTAAGTAAGCAGCTTTAGCTCGCTGAAAGGGCGAAGACGGCAGACCGCACCAACGTACTCCTGGGCTTAGGACCCGCCCACTTCGAAGCTCGATCTACCTGTTCAAGAAAGTTTTCTCCTCCTCCTCCTCCTCCCGCGTCAGCTCACGTCGCCGTGCATTTTACCGACGCCGTCAACGCGGGGCGATGTCGACGCGCGAAAGCGCGGAATATACGCTGCAAGTGGTTGCGGCATCAGAACAAACCGTAAAATTACGGCGCCCACAACCCCACGGCAGCTGTATTTCCACCGCAGACCATGAAATTGTCTTGAATGCCGTAATCTAGATTGTCGGTACAATTACTGTTTTCTTGAAAAAATACCCACGCTCAAGCTTTTCTTGTATATAATTGGCAACTAATATCTGTATTTGCCAATAACTTGGGCATCTATTTCGCAACGCGTTTTATCAAGGTGGGTGCCTTTCAGGAACAAGTTTTTCCCTCGGACGAACACGAGACAGGAAGTCGCTGCGCGGCGAGTCCGATCGTCTGTTTCTAACTGCACTCCGTACGATACGCGTGCTACAGGCCGGTGACGGCACGGGTGTGCACGCCTTCAACTTTCGTTGCTTTCGTTATTTCGGTGATTTGACTACCATGGATTTATCTACCGGACGAAGAAATACTCCCAAGTAGCGGAGGTAAGTGAGTACTAGTGAACCTTGTTTTCTTGTCATATGTATTTAACGTAGCAGAGTTGCTCTCGGACCTCGGTACGCGTAAGCGGTTAGCCCTAACAATTTGAGGGACTCGCTTTGTGCGTTGCGGAGATTTGTCGGTAGACCTTTGTACCTGGCTGCTGCGTTTGTAAACAGAATCAGTACTCTCGCAATTTCTAGCCCTGTGTTTGGTGAAGTTTTTGTGTTCTGTCCTGTTTTGCTAAGCGAATGTTTTCATATGAAATGAAATAAGAGAAGTTGGAGAGTGCGAATATAAGTCCCTGTGCGAATATAGGCATGTTTGCGTTACACCCACACCGTGTACTTTTAGCGTGATATTGGTTTTGGTTTCGTTTCTGCAGATGCCGTTTTTTTCGTCATAATTTGTTTCGGTTAAAAAACGTGCACAATAAATTGAATGATTGCCGTGCGTGTAGCAAGGAAACAAAATAATAAATCGAGTGAACTCCGAGAGTACAGCATTAGATTAAAATGCATCTGTATGCTTTCTTCGCGTTTCGATTGAGTGTTCAATCTTTTCGAACGCTGAGTTTGGTAGTGAAATGTTCGAATGAACAACGTGTATGCAACCCGAATTTATTTGTAACGTCAGAACTACACGCATGTCGCTGGTTGTGCTTCGTACTCTTACTGCAGCATCGCAAACGTAAATTAACCTTTCAGAACCTAGTAAAAATATTCAAAAATGGCTGTTAAATTTCTGTGACTTATGGAATTTTCAGCTTAATGAATTTAGTGTGTAACACACCTTCGGGATCAGAGTAACACAGCATTTGGGATTTCGCAGGTTTAAGGCAGAGTATGATTCTGGTTTCTGGCCTGTCGTTTCCTAATAACTTACATGTTGCAGGCTGCTGACTGGTGCCACTTAGACTATGTGTGAATGTCATGGGGCTGTAAAAATGTCTTGCACTACTTTGATGCTTCCTGCTGTACAACGTATACTTCAATTAAAATATATGCCTAGCAGGACGAGCGAACAGGACAACATGACTAGTTTTTCACTGATGTGCTTTTTGAAGGTTTAGTTATGCATATACACCAGCTAACCCACCTCGCCATTCTGCTGCACGAAGTATACGTCCATCGCAGTGACTCTGTCCGGGTTTGTGCATGTTTTCTTTTGCCACATTTTGTGGACATGGCTTCATCCGTGTATATATTGTCACTTCAATCCACCAAGCGGTTAGGATAGACACAGAAAAATATTTTGCAAGTTCAGATGGGACCTGGAGCTGTGCTAAAATGTCCTCAGAGTCCCCATTCACGAAATATTGTTCTTATATATAGTGGTACCTCACATTAGCTGTCATAGTCAGTGTTAAGGTTGCCTTAGTAGTGCCAGTGCTGACACTAAATTATATCCACTCCACTCTCTTCCTGTCCTTTATTGTTACACCCATCTTCTAGCGTCCTATTGCCTGCTAAGTCGTCCTTAATTTAAGTTAGACCCTTTTAGTTACCCTGGAAGTTTCTGCCCCGTAGGCGAGTACCGGTAGGATGCAGCTGTCATACACTGTCTTTTTCAGGGACAATGGTAGGCGACCATTTTGTATTATACCAGCCTCAAAAAGCTGTATTAACAACACAGGTTTTCCTGTACCCATGCCTAGATTGATGAACTGGCTTGGAAGAGAGGTGCTACTGCAACAGTCTGCACAAGGCGCCTGCTCAAGCTGCTGTTGACGGTCAACTTGGCGCGGGACTTCTCCTGGTTAAGGAAACAGGAAACACGCTTTTTTCCACCTGCGAGTGGCATCCTGCATTGTGTGTAACTAGATATTTTCGTGTAGTTACAGACATCAAATTCTTTCACCAGACAATGTATAGGGCCCAGATTTTTATTGTCAGTCACATCCTGCGCAAATATCAGCTTTGTCGACAACGTGCGGCTTCTTAGTTTTTATTGCTACAAGCGGTATTAAATTTTTTTCAGTCTTTGGACCATGAAAATATGACTCACTTTCCAAAAAATCCGGTCTGCAACTATTTTGGCAGTTTCTTGCACCACAACGAAGAACGCATACTGTTTAAGAATTCCCTACCATAACTGATGATGGAAACATGCACCATTGAACCACCATTGAATCATTTCCGTGCTTCCATGCGTTTTTATGTTGTGTTATTGTTCTTTGAGCGTATCACTTGGTGTGAATCACGTAGTGATGTAAATCTGTCTTCTTGTAAGTAATATTCAATCATTTCCGTGTTCCCTATTTTTTTCTTTGTTCCCAAATCATATCACTTTGTGTGAAATATTGAATTAGTGTAACTTTTTGTTTTCCTAACCAGAATTCAATAGGTTGTTTCTAAAGTTTTTTGTTCTTTTATTGTTTTCCTGCCATTTCACTGAGTTGAATCATTCCATCACGTAAATTTCTACTGCTCTTGTAACTGCCGTACAGTCATTTCTTTATACACACATTTTCTATAGATTATAACCATTTCCATAGATGTTGGTTTGTTTAAGGTAGCTTAAATTTGTATCGCACTCACAGCTACCACTGAACACCACTTCTGTGTTTCCTAGGTGCTTTTATTTTATTGTTCCACAAACTTTTTGCTACATGTGAACTATTTAGTTTCGTAAATTTGCTGTGTTTTATAACCACCATTCAATCATTTCTTTGTTTTCACACTTTTCTTGCGTTGCTTTTCACCCAATTATTTTTATGTGCGATATTTCAAGTTGCATAGCTATCTTGTACTTTTACCCTGGGTTTACATGTTTGCTTTTCTTCCTATTTTTTGTCAACCGTTCTCCTGTGTGTGACTTATTTATAGTCATGAATATTTGTACTATTCTTGTAATTGTACATTGTGTACCCTGTGGGCCAGGGCAGATAGGAATGAAAATTAAAGTGGTTGTGTTGCGAAAGCATATTACATAATTTCGAAGTCAATATAAACTGTTTTGCCTGAACCCTTGTGTTTTATGTGTACTTTGAAAGCGTTCTTACTACCCAGCTGCAGGTACTTATAGATAGGATGGGAGACTATGATTTTAAATAGTTTAATTTTTGAATTGTTTCTGTGATAATTTATTTGCAGAAGGCCTGTACAGCCGTGCTGTATGGTACAATTCGATGACGCTACTATGGTTGCCTTAGTGTCCAGGGCGCTCGTGCTGATCAGGACTGGTTTGCTGTTACTTACTGCCTCTTGTTTTCGACGCGACATTTCTTGTTTAGAGTTGTGCTTCGTGTGCTTCTGCGAGAGTGTGTGGTTAGCTTGGCACTTCACATATGAGACTTCATGCAGTATGCAGCACTTCAAAAGTGGAAACACATTAATCTAGAAATCAGTTGACAAGTAACAGCAAACAGTGCTGAATAGCTAGTAAGGCATGTATTTGAAGTATAAATGCCCACAACACGTAGGCAACCTTGGAAAGGAGGCTGGCCAAACTTCCAAATAATGTATAAAGAATGTAAATTTCAGGCATACAGGTTCATATCAACAATATCATACTAACGTACAGAAGTCATGAATATAACAAATTAATGCTTGTGCCAAAGACAGAAAACCAATGTAGAACAGACATCTATATACGTCTTGCATGCGTACCACTACAATATCCATAAGACGTACCACTAAGGTAACATCCCGTAAACAGCTTATAAAAGTACCATGAGACGTCTATTGGACGTGATCCTTCGCGTGATTTGGATGGGTTTTTTGCGGTTGTAGCAACATTGTATATATGTAACTCCGACCCCAACGGTACGTCTCCTGGACATCTGCAATGTCGGTTGCTGACGTCTCCGGGATATCTGCACGACGTAACGTGGTTTGCTGGGGTGAGTGCAGCTTTACTGAAGACAGCAATGTCTGACTAATGGGCAAGTACTAATGTCTAAGTATTGTGCTTCTGAGAAATAATTTTAAGAAAAAGATGGGGTTTCTTCTCTGCACAATCTTATTGTAATTGTTACATCTACCCTATGTTCAGACGGTGTAAATTTGCATCACAAGAACCTATCAATAAACCTCTTCTTTTGCTCCAGCCGACACTTAGCTGCCCAAACTACATGCAAGGCGTAGATACACTCCCGCAAGTTCTTATGCACGTTGCCCACACATAGAGCCAAGCTGCTAAGCCTGCTGCCAAGTGCGAAAGCAATACGTCTAGAGAATAGTTGGTCATAATTAAAAAATGCTTACATTACAGGTGGCAGATATGGCAGATATTGTTATGTGCTGGGGATATATGCTGGCTCGGGTCGCATATCTATTTCATTGCTAGAGTATGGTGATTTCCCCTTGTACATTTGATCTGCCTCAGACAGTGTGCTGCGAGCATCCTCCAGCACAAGAAAATCATTGCTTATATTCTAGTGACCATGTCCTTGCACAGTGTGTTTTTATTTCTGTTGGAAATTTTTCTTACTTGTCTGAGCTGCTGAACAGCCAAGAAAAAGAATAGCCCTCTTCATGGTAATAAGGCGAAAATCCAAACACCTAAGCACTCGCAACGGTGTGATTAGGAAATCATTAGTTCAAATTACCTACATGTCCTCTCGGTACTATCACCATTTCTGTACTTTTTGCGTCTTTTTTTTCTCTGCTACTGAGCTAGGACGTACCCAACGTTTGCATCACCAAGCGAAGAAAACATTTACCTGGAACATAGTTGTCGCTCAGTTCATTACTACTTTTGTAATCACCATGCTGGAATTGCTTGGGTGTGCTTCAGTACAATCCTGTGAGAGGTTTCAAAGTTGAAGGCTGCAGCACATTCACTAGGTCCATCTTTAGCCAGCTAGGTTTGCCGAGATGTGTTGGAATGCATTTCGCCTCGTATTGTGGTGTTCTCTGGTTCAAAGGCTACCGAAATTCATGTTTACTAAACATTTTAAATAGCCCGTTTTTTTAAAGGTAGTCGCCGATTTAGTGTGCTATCCAGTGGCCATTTTTTATGCCAGGATACCAGATTTTACGCCTACAGAGACAACTAACGCGTTTATATCAGTATAAGCTTAAACTGAAGCAAAATGTTCGTTCGTTGCTCCAATTTGTTCGTTGCATGACCAATGTTGTGTACTGCATTCCCATGTCCTGTGGCCGGGTGTACGTCGGCCAGACCGGCCACTGTCTTAATGTACGCCTGAGGGAGCATCATTCCTCTTTGAAAGGAAAGCCCTACAACCACATGGCGCAGCACTGTTCTAAATGCGGTTATCAACCACGTTGTCAGCCACACTTCACGGACACGGTAGTAGTTTCTAAGCACAGAGACGGTGCCACCAGGGAACTTGCAGAAGCCTTCCATATCCGGATTAAGGGTCCCGATTGTATAAGTCACCCGTCGCTGAGTATTTTAGATAAAGAAGTGCAACTTCTCAAGGAGAGGGGGCTGAGGATGACGGAAAGGAGAAGATAAACGAGAAGGGAATGGGGCGGTTCTCTTGTACGGCCGTACGCATGTGCGAAGGGCACACGTGCTGGGTTGTTCGGTCTGGGGGTGGTATAAATGTGTATTCGTTTTCATTAAAACTTCAGTTGATAGTAAGCGCCTGTGTCGTTCCCTTTCTCGTCCCTGTGAAAAAAATTTTGCGCTTAAGTTTCACTCATGGAAGTATAAGTTTAGCCGTGGGTGCAGTCGAAAAGCAACTTAGACGTCCAAGCCAGCAGTCCCATTTTTGTGACAAGCATTGGAAATCAGACAGACAATGCACAAAATAATATTTCTTCGATTTTTGTACTTCACTCTTCATTTGGCTTTGTTAGAAATGAGCAGAATTTCACTAAGCTTTGAGGTGCGACGATGCTAGTATGATGAGTGCACGTTAAGCAGGTGGATGTCACATTTGTTCTTTTTACTACCCCGCTATTGTTTAAAATGTAAAGAATATGTTGTTGTTTGTCTGGTAATGTGCGTCCAATTTATAGCAACTGCATTGTGCAGATCAAGTTGCACAAAATAATTTGCAAGACCCTTTATTCTGTTGGTGTACAAGATGTAGCTTTAGGTGAAATTGACTTTGCCCATCGTACTCCTGTATTCATTGTGTTAGTTTGGGTAATTTTGTAGTTCTCTGCGTGAGTGTGCCATTTGTTGTATGGCTATTTTTGCGTTAATGTGAATATGGTTTGTGCAAAGAGTATGCAAATGGCATTGCACACGCCCATTTGTGATATCTTTACTTGCAGAAGTTGGGAAATTGCAGCTTTAAGTTATAATTTTCCAACCATTCCAATTTTTGATACGGTGGATTATGTGTGTCACGTTTCGCACGCAAAATATGCCTAGAGCCGCCCCTGTGCCTATCCATTCGTATGAAAAACAACTGCATACTATTTTTTTTCATAAGTCAACTTTATTAAACACATCTCTTAAACAATACAAAAATATTTGGACCGATAGCCGAAGGCTAGTGTCCGGTCCAAAGCATAAATGCATTATTGTATAGCAAAACAAGGCACAACGCAGAAAAGAAAAATACTGGGCATACGTAATCAGATAAAACTATACAGGTTGATTAGACAAGAAAACCAGTTTACAGGTAAACTGAAAATTTCTTGCAAGTTTAGCTTCGATTGTTAGCACATTCCAGATTTTCGCACCAAAGAACTCAATTAACCTTTCACCATAGACATTTTTACAAATCGGGAGGTTGAAATTACCATTTGTAGCTTGTCTAGTGTTACGAACGGGTAAAGAAAACAAAGTTAAGGGCAGGGGATAGTTACAATTTATTATGGTGTTGACTACAAGGGCAATTTTGTAATCACGGAGAGATGTGAAAGAGAGCACTCTAAGTTCATTGAATAATGTGTTGCTCGGGTGATTGAATGGAGAATATGTTATTATTCTTAACGATCGCTTTTGTAATCGCTGCAGCGGAGTTAAATAGGTCGCATAGGTAACACCCCACGATTCACTACAGTAGCATAAATGACAGTGTAGTAACGAGAAGTACAGACAGCGGAGAATATTAAGTGGAAAGTGTTGACGGGCCTTTATTAGTGTGTAGCAACCAAAAGCAAGCTTCTTACATACGCTATCAATTTGTTCCATCCAGTGTAAGTGTTGGTCAAAAATAATTCCTAAGTATTTGATGGAAGACACACTTTGAATTAAACGATTCTCAATGAATAAATTAAAAGTGTCATAATTAAGGTGTTTTGACCTTGAGTGAAAAGTTATATGTTTCGATTTATCAGTATTTATAGTCAATTTGTTATGTAGAAACCACTCCGAAAGGTTTTGCAGATCAGCCATTACACCACTTCGAAGAGATGGAAGGGCGTTACCAACTGCGACTAACACGGTGTCGTCTGCGTACATTAAAACTTCAGAAAGGAAACGGACTGGGGAAGATCATTTATGTAAATTGAGAATAAAATAGGCCCCAGCACAGAGCCTTGAGGTACTCCGCAAGTAATGGTGTTATAAGTAGAATGACAATTACCAATTACTACTTTTTGTTGACGAGAGGATAAATAGCTTTGAAAAAACCGTTTTGAGTCATTAACAATTCCATAAGTTTCCAAGTTCTTCAAAAACACAGTATGAAAAACCGTATCAAATGCTTTCTTAATATCTAAAAAGATTCCTATTGCGATTTTGTTTTCATGAAGGGCGGAATTAATAATTTGAGATAGGTTTAGAACTGCTGTAGATGTAGACCTATGTGGAACAAAACCATGCTGTTGAGGACAAATTATGTGGTTGGCATGAAGAAACAGAATAAGTTGTACTGCAATTAGTTTTTCAAAAAGGGTGTTAATTATGCTTCGTATAGATATCGGCCGGTAGCTACAAGGATCATTTGGATCCCCTGATTTAAACACCGGTACGACCTTCGCTAGTTTCAGTATGTGAGGATAAGAGTGAGATTCAAATGCATGGTTAAAAATGTGACACAATGGAGTGCAAAGTATCTCGATGTTATATTTCAAAACATTCGTATGTATGCCATCATGGCCGATTGCTTTGTTAATCGGTAATGTACTTACAACTGACAAAATTTCATCTTCTCTAATGGCACGAAAATAAAAGTCGTTATGGACCTTCCTTGGCAAACATGAATTTGTGAGCGTGGATGGAAACATGCTAATAAGGCTATTACCAATATTGGTGAAGTAACTGTTGAAATTATTAGCGACTTCTACAGTGACGTCATCGCCAAAAATACGTTTCACTTGACCTATACCAGTTACGTCTTTTATAGTTTTCCACAGCAGTTTAGAATTGCCCTTTTGCTCATTGATTAGGTTCGTGTAATACTGCTTTTTTGCGTTCCTCATCATCGCAACCGAAATATTTCTGTAATATTTGAATTGACTATGATAATATGTGTTTGTTTTATCACGGTTCCATCTACGAAAACAGGTGTCTTTTTTCTTCAGTATTGATAACATGTCCTTAGTTACCCAGGGGCATTTGGCATGATTGTATTGACGACGCGAGCATTCCCGCGTGGATTTATTTACTACGTTCTGAATACAGCGGATGAAATTCTCACATTCTATGTCAACGTCATTATCATACAGGGTTTCAAAATTAATCAATTTAAGGAGGCTGTTAATATTTCCGTAATCAACTCGGGTTGCCCGTTCTGATAGTTTTTCGCAAAGGGGATATAGATACGTCCGAGGCAAGAATATGAAAGTAGGATAGTGGTCAGAAATCGGAACCTCATAAACACCAGTCCGCACAGTTATTTCAATGTTGCACAGTACATGGTCAATTAACGTTGCAGATTTTGATGTTACACGGGTGGGGGCACTATTTACATTTTTTAAGCTAAACGATTGCAACAAGAACACATAATCCGGATCAGAAGCAGTTAGTAAGTCAATATTAAAATCTCCGCATATAACTAGAGGAGTAGTCCGAGACATAAGAGGATCCAAGATTGATTCCATACCAGAAATAAACTCATTATAACATGAGTAGGGTGGCCGATAAACAACACCAACTGTTACACCAAGTTTAAGGTAAAGGAAAAGGGATTCAACAGTTTTCCTACTGCAACAGCTTTCACTCAAGCACTGGTATTCTATTCCACACTTTATGAAAAGAGCAACGCCGCCTCCACAAGACGCACTGTTTCTGGGCAAAGACAAACACTCGTAGCCTGGTATTTCAACCGTTTCGCCATCTTTGAGCCAAGTCTCGGTTACTGCAATAATGTCGTAAACAAACGAGTGTTGGGACAGATATACAACAAGCTGGTCAACATTTTTACGAATGCTACGAATATTACAATTCAGTACGGACAGGTTATCTTGTTCAAGCCATGATTCTTCAATTTCCGTAAAGCTAAAAGACATTAGCTTAAACGACCTGAGCTAGGTCTTCTGCACTTTTATGTGAAGCACTCAAGATTTTTCAGCCTTTCGCATCAGTATTTGGCCGTCTCGCACCCATGTGAACTTCCAGTTTTTTTCTTTTTTCGTTTTCAAGGATTCTCGCTTTCCAGAAGGATCTTGTTTGCCGGGCACAGCTGATCATTGATGTATGTCGGGTCATTACCTTCGAAGCCAAGTGCAGAAACATTTAGCCGTAGTTTTTTTGCAGCAGTAAGAAGTTTATCTCAGGATGCTCGAGACGCAAACTTGGCAATGATGTTCTGCTGCTCCGCATTTTTAGTTGGCACTCGATGAACTATTTCAATATCGGTTTATTCGATTTCAGCGTTCACACAAACAGAAAGGGATTTTACGGTGGCGATAAGGTCTTCCCCTTCGACCATCGGAACCCCTTTTATCTCAACATTGCTTCGGCGGCTGTACTGCTGTAAATCAACTACTTCTTGTCTGACCGCTTTCAGCTCGCTGAAGAGACGGTCGTTTGCACTTTTCAGTTCATGATTATCAGTTTTGAGCGTGGTAAGTTCTTTCTTAACTTCCGCCATGTTAGTCTTGAACTCCTCAAATTTTTCGTTTATGAAGTCCATTGATTGCTTGACCGGCTTGAGCTCAGATACGAACACATCTGACAACTCTTTTTTTATTTCTTCGTGTTTCACATCTAGTCGAGCAGAGAGGTCAGCCAACGCCTTTCCCAGTTCCTTTATCGTTGACATACTGACAACCATTCACGGAGCAATCCAGGAAACACTGTCAAGCTACTACAAAAAGCAGCGTGTAGCATTCAGTACATACCTGCATGAAAAGGAACAGGCACTTAACAGCTGCTCGATCGTGCGGTTGCCTGGATTGCTCCGGAATGATGCCGCCCCGGCGCCGATCCGATGCTTATATAGTCGAGGTGTCCGCCTCCTTTTGGCCAGGGCAGCGCAGGCGCAGTGTCCGTCACATGAACGAATGCCCAGCGCTGACGCGTGCCTCGATGTAGCACGATGATGCGACGGCAAGTCCTCGTACGAAGCCTCAGACCAGCAGCACTCCGCCGACGAAGTACTGCATGAAAAGGAACAGGCACTTAACAGCTGCTCGATCATGCGGTTGCCTGGATTGCTCCGATGCTTATATAGTCGAGGTGTCCGCCTCGTTTTGGCCAGGGCAGCGCAGGCGCAGTGTCCGTCAGACGAACGAGTGCCCAGCGCTGACGCGTGCCTCAATGTAGCACGATGATGCGACGGCAAGTCCTCGTACGAAGCCTCAGACCAGCAGCACTCCGCCGACGAAGTACTGCATGAAAAGGAACAGGCACTTAACAGCTGCTCGATCGTGCGGTTGCCTGGATTGCTCCGGAATGATCACATTAGTGTTCTCTGTGCAGTTTGCATCTTGCATTTGCTGATAGGCTGGATGGCTCACTACACAATGATTTTCACTTTTTATTTAAGCGTTAAAACACTCCACAATCTTGCTGAAAACCAAAACAGTAGAGAGGCGTCCAGTGCTCCAATGCTGCCCCTACTGAGTGCATGGAACTGAGCCAATAGGCCCTCGGAAGATGCTGGTTGCTCACAGCAAGTCAGGATGGAATGGTACGTTCGACACTGGGCCAAATGGCAGTCACCAGATGCACGTCGCTCAAGTTCTAAGGACTACTTCTGGTCTTTGCGTTAGTGGCTGCGTTTGTGCTCTCTAGGCTGTGTAGGTAAATCCTATGCCTTCAAGTGGGGTGAGGCATCCAGCATGAACATCGGTATAAAGAATTTGTGATAAAGACATGCAGCAACAATGGATGAGCAAAAGAGTCACTGTGTTACAATGCTTGTGTGCGAACTAGTCTTATTACAGGAGTCCAGTAAGCGTTGATCTCATCACTCCGTGCAAAAGAAACAAAAGCGGGAAAAGATGGGAGCAAATAATGCTAAAGCATTACTGCTGCAATTAATGTCAATGATTGCCCTTCATGTTTTAATTCGGCAGACTACCACATGCTCTGCATTTGTACAAATACAATAAATTTAATCCAGTGCACTGTTCGTCTTGCAGTAAATTTCTTAAACTGGAAGTTGTAGGCTGCTGTCTTGTACGGTTGCATATTATAACATTACACCTCGTCGTCACGAAAGATTTGGACTTGGCTCTTGGGCATCTTTGATAACATTAGCACTTAAAATAACACAGAAAAAATAATGAGACGCAATAAAGAGAGAACAGGGAGACCCAGCGTTGTGTCTGTCCTTTTGTTTGTTGTGTTTCATCATTTTTTTTCTGTTTATTCTTGTAAAATGCTACAACTTTTCTACTCGTCTGTTTTACCAGCTGTGAATTAAACTGACTGGTAATGCCGACAAGATTCTGTGCCTCTTGTTTTTTTATTTTGGAGGTCCTGACGGTACAACATTGTGTGAGCAGCCATTGCTTTATATAGGTATTGTTTCGTGCTAGAACTGTATTCAAAATTTGCTGAGATTAGCTCAGAGCATATATGCTGTTCATGTAATCCACTTGATGTACCCTTATTGGTGTCTATAGTGCTTAAATGAACAAAATAACCAAGGAGGGAGCATTAGACAATGTATTTTCTTTGAAATTACACATGGCTTCATGCAAGTACAGCACAAAAATTCTGTCAGGCTTGAAAAGCTACTAGAGGTTTGTCAGTTACACCTCGAATCTGATCACAATACATTTGCACAGCTCTATAAATGATCATTTGAAGAGTTCGTTTATTTCAAACTGAATGTTTAGAGAAACGTTCTGAAGTCCTTCAGAGGAGCAGCTTGAAGGTAAAATTTGGAGACTAAAGAAACTGTTTTAATCCAACATTGGCCACAAATACTTTTATGTGGCCTTGAACATCGTGGACTGTGTGAGAGGGAGAAACATTTTTGGAGACTTAAAAGTCAAAACGGTGCAAGAGATAGCAGATTGGTGGACATTTTGTGTTCTTGACACTTGGAGGTCATCCTCGGGGTTCCTTGAGAAGGCGGGATAATTTATGTGTTAGGTAAAGGGAACAGATTCACTGCTGTGTCCTGCTAATGCTACACCGTTTCAATAAAGAAGTATACAAAAATGCACAGCTGGGGGGTAGTGTATGGTCGTCGGTGTATGATGAGGCACTGGGAGGTGGAAAGTTCATTCTTTAGCGAGAGTCGCTCAGTGCCACAATAATTGCTGAAGGTCAGCAAGTGTTGAGCATGAGTAATTGGGATATCAAGGTTTCGCTGATGGGGTACACCATTTATGGAAAATCTTGGGCGGAGAGTTGCATATCTGGCGTCGACAGATAGTGATAAGGATTGGCTGGAAGAAGTAGTGATAAGGATTGGCTGGAAGAAGTAGTGATAAGGATTGGCTGGACTTGGCAGTAGGGTGAGAGTGGACAGGGTGCAAATTAGAGGGAGGTCTGAGGTGGTTTTGGTTCTCACACTGTAAGTACACTGTCGTTTGTCGAGACAGGCTGGTGGGGTCGAGACAGGTGTGGGTGGATTTAAGTGGGGAAACAGTGGAGGTATAGTGTGTACGCACATCTTTGCAGCCACATGAGAGGCCTAACTGACCAGTTATGAGCCGTTGCGGCCAGGAGAACAAGTTGATAAATCTGCGGTTTCTGAGGGTTTGCGGTGCTGTAAGAAGTCTGATGTGTTTTGGGCAAGAGTGAGGAGTTGAACTGCAACATGAGTAAATTGATAGCATGGTTGATCGCGTAAAGTTGCACTTCGAGAATGGTTACTTGTAGTTTAAGAAGGGGTTATTTGCTTTGGGTTGATTTAAGATCTTTAGAAGTTGTTCCAATGCCAACTAGTTGGGTAGTGATGATTGCGTTTGTGTAGATCAATTATATGTGCCCGTTGGTGGTGATGCCGCCAGAGTGCATGGGATATGTGTTACGTGGCACTCTTTTATCACAACCTGCATTCTAATCAAGAGTCCAAAATGGGCAGGCAGGGCCAGGGTACCAGAATCAGGAATATATCTCTGAGTTGTCATGCCTGGAGGCTGTCCTAAGCACAAATAGAAGTATTTTGCTGAGAAAGAGAGAGAGAGACAAACGTAATCAGCAAGACGATGTTCTAAGGGCCTAATCCCAGTGAGAGGCATCCTTACTCCAAGATGCCTTGGAGATGGCTGGCCATCCGGGCCCGTTCCACCAGTGGGCGCTGCTCCGAGAGCTCGCAGCTCGTCAGGTGCTACACTCACTGCTCATGGGTAGGGTTGGGATTTGCGGTTAGAGTGGTGGTCTTTTGGGATTCCCACACCACGTGGTATAGGGTGGGAGCAACGGGGCAGAAGTTACAAGTGGCAGGGTAGTGGGTGGGGTACATAGCGTTTAGTAAGGTGTTATGTGGATACGAGGTAGTTTGTAGGCGCCGGAAAGTGGTTTCTTCGTCACGTGTTAATTGTGAATAAGGTGGGGGGAAGCGACGGCGGTCATTTTTGTAGTAGGATAAGATTTCGGTGCATGTGTGCAGTAATGCTGGCTTTGAGGCAGTTCGGTCGTTGTTTTCTCCCTCTGAGGTAACGGCCAATTGTGTATGAGCACGGGCAGCAACGTGTGCCGCCTTGTTCCCTTAGAGGGACTGGTGGCCAGGTGACCAGATTATACTGAGTTCTGGTAAACTTTTTTCGGAACTGAACTTTTCGCGGCACACTCCAGATCTCTGGATCAGGTGCCCTAAATAAAATGAACTGGCTCACTTGTCAATCTCTGGTCCAGTCTTACTCTGATGAAGACCACAGCCTGGTTAAAATGCCAGTGGTCTACTATATTCACACATGTGTCCAGCCTCGTCATTTACTTTCCAACCAAACCATCGACAACGACGACGATGGAGTGGCTGATCTGAAATCGGTGCTGGCTCTGTGACGTATTGTCTCATCTGTTCTACCACCACATAGCGTTATATATACATAGATGTATCTTCATAGGCAAACATGTTACATAACTTTATGGCAACTTGATACTGTAGTTACTGGCTGGTACACGTAATCATAATAAATGGTTACTGTTGCATGTGAGTGATAAGACCAACACAAAACATCCTGCTAGGATAGGATGCATACAAATGTAATGGTTGCCTCGAGTGAAAACAACAAAAGGTGCTTACATGTGTATAAAGTAAAACGGTGTTTATTCAAGGCTCAAAGAAAGCCACCTAAGTATAAATTAGTGAAAGTTTGAAATAATGACGAAAGTGACGAAGAACAGCTAGTACACTGAAATTGGCGAGCTTTGGGGCACGCCAATTTTAGGTTTTAAGAAATCTGTGGCCTGCCTTCTGCCCTTCCAGCAGTTTTTGCTTTAACTAGCGATCGCAGTGGAAAACCTCGTCCTTGCCTTTTTCAAAACTTGAGACGGGCCGGCAGCATTCAATGCGGTAGTGAGTTTATAGCAGTAGGCCGCACTAGCAGCTCGTCCAAGCCGTATTGTCAACATTGGCTTGGCAGTGACTTCTGCGCTTGTGATCTGAGATATGATGTTCTCATCCATCAGCCAACGTTACCCAACAAATATTTTCTTTGTTAATTAACAAAAAAGTATTCGTTGTTAATTATTATTATCATTGTTAATAAATCATTGTTAACAATGATTTCAGAAACCAAAGTGCGCCGACCCGAACTGCATCTTTGAGGTGTCACACGTCTAGCAATCTTACATCGGCTTGCCTTCCTCCTAGTGGGATCTGCATTTAAAGGGATGTTTAGTTAGCACAAATAGTTTTAGCCGCTGAAGAGAACCATAAAAATGCTGATTGATTTAATATTTGTGTGGTTTAGCCCGAAGACACTGCGTTTGGGCTATGAGGTGCCCCAGTGCGGGGTTTCCGGAATATGTTGCCCAAATTTGGAAAATAAACGCACTGTGGCATTGTGGCTTTTTCCCTAAATCTCAAAAGCAGCCATCGCGGCCGGTATCATACCTTTGTCATTCTGCCCAGCAGCACACCACCTTTGCCGTTGAGTCCCCACGAGGGGTAGCATTAAGGGCACACAGTCAGCCTTCGTATAATAACCAGTTGCCGCGCGATTACTTCGAGCAATATCTTGACGACGTGACCTATTTAATACAGCTAAACCATCTCACAGAATTTTTGTATGCACCTACGTGTTGGTATGACCGTGATAAAGACACATTACGCTACAGTTAACTGCTCAACATATTCTCACGTAGGGTTGCAGAAACAAACGTTTTGATTCCGAATGTTGACAACTATTCCACCGTGGTTCTGACATCACCAGACTAATAACAGCACTTCCCACATCCACAGCATAAGTATATGACCATCTATTTTTCCCTCCCTTCAGAAGCAGCATAAGTACGATGACTGTAAGGATAGCTGATTGGTAGTTTTAAACACGCACGAAGATGGCTAAGCTATCACTCACAACTTGCGTCCTGCGTTTGTCGGCGCCAATGAGAACAGTTGTCGCACTCTTCGTAAAAGTGATGCCGGTGTTTATTACTTTTCTTATTGTTTTTCTTACACTGGCATTTGGCCCTGACGCCTTGTGATCCAACACACTCTCCCGCTCTTTTGCCATCCGCTAGAGCCCCTGATGATCACGCTGACCTAGGTGGCATGCGTACGCGTAGGATACTTTGGTGCTTCTTGGTGGCGATTTTTCTGCCTGTTCTTCAGCAGACCAGCCCATTCTGTTTTTTTGGCGGCCGTTCGGAGGAACAGCTGGACATTGGGCCTTGTGATTGTTATAAATTGCGGCATATTTTGTCCGTGCTTTAGAGTAAGCGGTAAACATTTGCCAAAAATGTACACATTATATTCCAACACGTACTCATGCTGTTTTGATAAGTAGCTTTGCTGAGCATTATGTGTAGAGCACACATTACTCTGGCGCTTTCCCTCTAAAACTGTTATCTACAATGATAGAACAAGCCTCTTTGTGGTGTGCGCGAGCGAATTCTGAAGTAAGGCAAATATATTAAGTGTTGGGAATGCGAACGCTGTTGTTATACGGGCAAACGTACTCGGGCATTGCTGTTAACATTTTCGCAACTACTGGGGAAAAAATAGATGTTTCGGAGGGCACGATACATCGCTCCAGTAACAAGCGCCAGAGAGCGGCGTCTCTGTCTGACAATTCTGATTACGCGCTGAGGCTGCCTTGCTGAGAAACCTTACTGCGGTTTGGATGAGTCTGGAGCCACTGCCTGAGCTTTTGGACCAAATAGATGGTCTGCTTTTCCTCAGATCTGAATGTACACAGCTATTTAGGCAGTGCAGAATATGCAGAAACGACGAATTCTATGTCGGATGAGGGCTATTTTTTACTTAGCCAAGCTAAAGCTCATCAGCAGGAAATATTTTTGATGGGAAGAATAACTAAATGTTTTTAGAAAAGGCTGTGGTAGAACAAGCAGTTTTCATACTGCGACTGTACGACGAACGAAATTAAAGCGAAGAGTACAGCAGTAGAGCACAGCTTCCGATTCACAGACTGTCACCTGTACAAGATAAAGAGCTGCAGCAGTAGAGTTCGGAAGTAGCAGCAAAAGTTAGGTGGCAAGCCTTCTCCCTTTCCGCAGTACCCTGAGTTCACAACCTTTCTACGAATTGTGGAACGACACCAGTGATTCCAGTGGAGGTCGCGTAATTTTTGATGAGGAGAAATTGGTTCGCCGCACGTGGTAAACGAGGACGGTTTCACAAATGTGGAGTTTTACCAAAGCTGTCCTCCAAAGTAAATTTGGGAAAATTCAACTACGACCTGTATTGGCACACTAGAATGACATCAAAGGACAAATGCTATCACTTCGCTTCTCTGAAGGCTGGCAAAAATTACGCAAAAAAAGTGAAGACGTGCACTTTGTCCGCGAAAGCAAACTGGTCCACGTTACTTAAATACTATGAATACTATGACTCGTTCGTCCATAAGCTCGAAAATTTCAGCTCTCTCGAATTCACTTAAGTAGCAGTAATTCAGGACGGGTTTAAATAATCGGGGATATAACTGTTCATTCCTGAGGGCCTACTCCAAAACATCGCTCTGGCGGCCTCTGGGTGTGTCGGTGGGTTCTTTAATACAGAAATAAACGTTCCCGTGTCTTGTGTTCTTTAGCTCACATTGGAAAAATTACACCTCCAAGCTGTAACACCACCACGCCGCTGTGGTGGGTGTATGGCTTTTTAGGTTCTGATGAATCTGAACTGCCGACATTATTGCAGCTTTAGACCAGCCAAAACGTCTCGCCATTCTAGTGTCGTGTGGTGTTACTTCTGTTGTGATGCTGGAAATTTACCATCGTTCCTCGTGCAGCACAGCTACGTTTCACTGGAATTAACGAAAACTTCTAAGGAAGAATTTGGAATGGTTCTGGCTTTTCTGTATGGACGTTTGAATATTCGGTTGAGCTTTTTCGATGTTTTTGTTGTTGTTGTCATGGTGTTGAGGCATTTGGTGCGTTTTTTTGTATTTAACTTTGGTTAACGCAAAATGGGTTTCTATTTAGGGTGGAAAAACTGCACGTGAGAGACAATACAATAAGAAAGAGACAACGGGCGCAGACTCACAACCAGCTTTGTAGAAAAATCGAACATATATATACCATCTAATGCACATGCGCACAAAGCAGCCAGTTTTCCCTTTCTTTCCCTTTTTTCTGAGCGGAAACCCCCGGCGTTTCCGCTCAGGCGGCATATGCCACAAAGAACATCGAGGCGCCCGTCGCCGTTTCCTCCAAAAAAGGACCCGCGCGACTCCCGCGTGCCGGTAGAGGATTAGTTGAGCTCCTTTCCCCTGGTTCATGGTCAGGGACGACCCTGTCGGCTGCCCGGACAGGGCAGAAGCATAGAGCTAAGAATGATGGATGGCGCTCGACCGTCCTGCCGGTAGGCTGAATCATGCATGCTTTGAGCCACAGTGCGGAGATCGTACCTACACTCTTAACAAGCCTTCCTGTTTGTTTTGTAGCGTTGGCGTCACTGAGACATCTGTGCGGCTGCGACCGCTTCCTGTCAACTCTTCCCGTAATGTAAGTGACCATTCAAATTCTGTGCACCCCAGTGATGGTGTGAGAGCGTCTCTGCTACTGCTTTGCGCTTTCGTTTGTTAAGCAGAGGGGCCCCCCTCTGAAGCGGGCGCTACCTCTCACTCTTGCTACAAGCTGACGAACGATGGAGGACAGTGTTTTGAAAGAGTTTTGTACTCGTCTCTCTTTTCTGCATGTTTAGGTTTGTTTTTGTTTTGCGTTTTCTTTCTTTTGCTCTTTTTTTTCTCTCTCTCTCTTTTGCAAACCTTCACCTCTCCTCGCCGGGAGTGTGTGTTTGTTGCAGCCTTTCTCCCCAAACTCCCCTCTCTCTTTTTTCGGCGTCGTTGCACGACGAGCTTATACATACGTGCACAGAAATACGAAATGTTGTCTTGAGAAAGATCGGCATCGGATCGAAACGTCGACCAATAAACCGTTTTGTTAGAAGCTATACCCATTTTTTACTATTTGCTACGGCAACCAAAGACAGCCCTTCTCGCAATCAAAGTGTTTATTGCAATGGCTGCCGTCAACGCTTCTACGAAACGGATCATCTGGAAATTCCCCCAACATGCACCCACCTGTGCCGTCGTAGGTGATTCCCAGACGAAGCACCCTCACACGCACTTCGACCCGTCAAGCCCGGACTCCCCAGCGTTCATATCGCAGCCGGGTGCCCGAATTGAAGACGTCGGGGGACTGCTGGACTTCATGCCCCGAGGGGTGTCTCTCCTCGTCCTCCACGTGGGCACTAACGACATCGCGAGGACGAGCGCGGAGACAGCAATTCAAAGGTACCGTGCATTCCTTCACCACATCAAGGCCGAAAGACCGGACATTGGAACCATTTTTGTGTCATTGGTGCTGGCCCGGTTCCCTAACGAGAGACTACGCCAGCCCAACTTGAGAAGAGTAGGGATCATCAACCAGGAGGCACACACATTCAACTGCCGGCTCGTAGATTTGTGCAACGAAATGGCCGGAGTATTCTACCTCGATCACGCTATACAGCACTCCTCCCCTCGGATGGTGTTGGCGGCGGATGGGTTGCACCCGAACTTCACGGGAGTATCACTACTCTCGTGGAAGTTGTGCAACCTGCTGCTGCGAAACCGGACACACCAAATAGGAGATTGGAGAGACCACGCCCTCCCCCGTGCCACCAGCCAACCACCGCCGACGAGCCCAAACATCCCCAGCATGAACAGCGTTCAAATGGACGATACGGCCTACCCCACATGCCCCAGTGCAACTAACCAGCTGCAGCCAGTGATACCATCCTTCGCCCAGGTGGTCAGCTCGAACCGTCCCTCTGCTATCAGTAGAGAACCGGCGCCCAGCCCGGTCGCTCGTCCGAACATCCACCGAAGGCTTACAGCTGGCAGTGCGCGTACAACTGTGACCCCCCAGAAAGGTTACGCAGGGTCTGCGGACTCCACGTGGAAACCCAGCGAAACACCTTGCAGCGTTCTTTCTGGGGCTATGAACAAAAAACCCGCAAAGCCTCGTAAAGCACCGCAACCATCCAAACCCATCGCCGTATCAAAAAGCGTACCTGAACATCCCCAAGGCCCGGACCCAGGGCTCTCAGCCACAAGCGCATCTCCGTCGGAGAAGCTGCAGACGATCGAGCCCAAGCCTGGCAAATCAGAACTAAACCCACGGACTTCAACAACTTCAACGAGCCCACAACCTTCTGACCCCCAGCCGAGCGCGACAGAGTGCGAGATCCTGGAATCCAATCCAAAAAACGAGAAAAGCCCTGCGACCCCCGCCGTCAAAAGGTACGAACTCCAAAAACACTGTTGCTCTGCACGTCGCATTTCTGCACGTCGCACTGTGGCTCTGCACGTCAAGGAAAACAATTGACCAGCGGGTGCGCCATGACCTACATGTGCGTACACTCAAAATATATCTAAAGGCTAGGATGGCTCCCCGGGGCTTTCTTCTATCATTAACACCATCGATGCATACGTTTAACAAACGTGAAACACAAAATTGGAACGAAACTCTTAAATCCACATCGCTTCAGCTAACTAAAATCATTGGATCATTGTGATGATACACTCGCGTCTCTGAGGGCGGAGGAGCTTCGTGCTAGGAATAATATTGTCCTTTCTGCGCTGGAGGCCAGCGAACTGGAACTTTTCGAGAAAAAGAAGACAGATGAAATAATGAGAATCAAAATTTAAAAATTGTCAAGGGATAACGTTTCATACTAAAACGAGTTTTCTGAAATAAATTCAGCTCCGCTCCACACGGACATTGGAAATCCCACAATTACACCCCCAATTCGACCCTGCATGTCTAAAGAAATTTCAAAAACTCAAAAGAACATAGATGAAAACATAATTAACCTCTCCGGGGTACAGCTTACTATTCAAGAGCGGTCGTTAATCTCGCGCGGGCTGACATTTTGCCCAAGTACCGGCCGATACAATGAGTTTAGCTTGCTGAAAGATCTGGACAAGTTTTCACGGAATTTAAGCCTAGAAGAATATTTTTTTGATGAGCCGGACAAAGAGCGCACTGCCCCAACCTTCGTCAATGTAGGGCAGCAGTGGACACCGAAATCAGAGCGGGAAAAACCCTTGGACTCGTACATTGAGGCCGTTCAAAGAGACGTCCTGCGGGCGGATGACGCTCGCAAACCAGGGGCCCAGAACCTTTCTAAAGAGGAGCGCGAGGCACTTAAGGCTCTGGATAATCGAACAGACATTGTCATAAAACCGGCCGATAAAGTTGGACGTATTGTTTTACTTAGTAAACCAGACTACATTCAACAAGGCTACCGTCAGTTAAATAACGAATGTTTCTACCTAACACTTGACGCGGATCCAACTGTTGAACATCAGGAAATAATAACAACACTAAATAATCTTGTCAAAATTGGGGAAAGAGACCCACGCCTCTGTAAAGCCCTTACAGCAGCACACGCAACGCCAGGAAGGTTTTCCATGCTGCCTAAAGTTCATAAAGAAGGGAACCCTGGTAGACCAATAATTTCGGGAAGAGGCACTCTCACCGACCCAATATCAAGCTACATAGACTCCCTGATTAGGAAAATACCTTCTACCCATTCGGCGTATCTTCGTGATACTAACCACTTCCTACGGGAAATCGACAACATAAAAATCCCTGATGGCGCCTTCCTTGTAACCCTAGATGTAACTTTTCTGTACACAAATATACCTCACCGAGATGGGATTGAAGCCCTGGTTGAACCCTATTGCATACATCGGGATCACGAGTCACCAAGCCCACAAGTCATTGAAACTTTGACCAAGCTACTGCTGGAATTAAATAGCTTTAAATTCTACAATCAGTATTACCTACAACTAAACGGCACTGCGATGGGTACTCGAATGGCACCCAACATCGCTAATATATTCATGAACGATCTCGAAACAAAATTCCTATCAACCCGTGAAATTAAGTCATTCTTATAACAAACGCTTTCTGGACGATGTATTCCTTATTTAGACCGGTACGGAGGAAGACTTAATCGACTTCATCGAGTGTTTCAACAAGGCCCATTCAAGCATCGCATTCACTTATACCTATTCAACCACGGAAATCAATTTCCTTGAAGTGCATATAAATACAGACAAAGGAGAACTGATCACTACCGTGTACAAAAAACCTACCGATAGGTAGCAGTATCTGAACTTCGACAGTTGTCATCCGCGCCACTGCAAAACGAGTATCCCATACTCGCAGGCCCACCAATTTAGGAGAATTTGTTCCCGCACCGAAGACTTCGAGGCAAACGCAGAAAACTTGCGCAATATACTCGCGAAGCAACAATACCCACCACCCATAGTCAACGACGCTATTTGCAAAGCGGTCAAGCTTGATCGCCAAGAGTTGCTCCACCATGAAAAAGAACTAAACCAGAAAGGGAGAGGTAACCTAGTTTTGACGTTGGGAGCAATTCCCCAAACATACACAAAATCTTGAAAAAGCACTTTAACAGGCTACAACAGAGTGAACGGCTTTGGAAAATCTTCCCCACCCCTCCTCAGGTCGTATACAGGCGCCCCAAAAATATTAAAGATTACCTTGTACACGCCAAAACTGAGACAGCACCCATGCGGAAAGGCACGGTGCCGCGTATGTAAACACATGCAGACAACCACGGTGGCAGAAAGCACCAGCTCCCATTTCAAGCATCTAATTCACGCGACACTCGACTGCGACTCTTCTAATGTGGTGTACGTTCTAGAGTGCGGTGTTTGTGGCATCCAATACATTGGCCAGACGGACACAGCATTCAGCATACGCTTCAACAACCACCGCGCACATGTTCGTTCACTCCCTGGTCTACCCTTATCACGACATATTAACTCCGAAAACCACCCGTTCGACTCCATCAGGGTCACACTTTTACAGAGTGGATTTTCTACTACAAGAGAACGCGAACAACGTGAATCTTACATTATTTACAAATTCAACACCGTAAAGGCAGGAATGAATGTTAGCCCGGGCATTATGTCGTCTATACATGCTGTTGATAATCTGGCTGCAGAATAATCCCCTATCTAAATTGTAAGTCTCTGTGATGTTTAAACAAGTAATCAAGCTATTCTTATTTTATTTATTCCCTTCCTGGGGTTTCCGCACAGGCGGCGTATGCCAGAAACAACATCGAGGTGTCCGCCACCGTTTACTCCAACAAAGGACCCGCGCGACTCCCGCGTGCCGGTAGAGGATTAGTTGAGCTCCTTTTCCCTGGTTTATGGTCAGGGACGACCCTGTCGGCTGCCCGGACAAGGCAGAAGCATAGAGCTAAGAATGATGAATGGCGCTCGCCGGTCCTGCCGGTAGGCTAAATCGTGCATGCTTTGAGCCACAGTGCGGAGATCGTACCTACACTCTTAACAAGCCTTCCTGTTTGTTTTGTAGCGTTGGCGTCACTGAGACATGTGTGCGGCTGCGACCTCTTCCTGTCAACTCTTCCCGTAATGTCAGTGACCATTGGAATTCTGTGCCCCCCAGTGATGGTGTCAGAGCGTCCCTGTTACTGCTTTGCGCTTTCGTTTCTTAAGCAGAGCGGCCCCCCTCTAAAGCGGGCGCTACCTCACACTCTTGCTACAAGCTGACGAACGATGGCGGACAGCGTTTTGAAAAAGTTTTGTACTCCTTTCTCGTATCTGCATGTTTAGGTTTGTTTTTGTTTTGCGTTTTCTTTATTTTGCTCTTTTTTTTCTCTCTCTCTTTTTTGCAAACCTTCAGCTCACCTCGCCGGGAGTGTGTGTTTGTTTTAGCCTTTCTCCCCAAATTCCCCCTCTCACTTTTTTCGGCGTCGTTGGACGACGAGCTTATAAATACGTGCACACAAATACAACATGTTGTCTTGAGAAAGATCAGCATCCAAGCATCCGATCGTAACGTCGACCAATAAACAGTTTTGTTAGAAGCTATACCCAATTTTTAGTATATATATATATATATATATATATATATATATATATATATATATATATATATATATATATATATATATATATATATATATATATATATACATATATATAGGTACTTGACAATGCTTTGTACTTTGGAGGTGGTATCTTTTGCAACCGCAAAATGATCTCTTCCACAGTCCTCAAACAACTGTACCTGTTCCCCATTCTTTTTGTTTTGTTTCTGTCGCTTCAGCTATGTCCTACATTTTTTTTGTTGCACATCCAGTTTCGCCTTTACTAATGTCTTAAATAACCACCCGTTTTATAATGTCCCTTCTGTTAGGAACCCTTGAGGAAAATAAAATAAAATAAATAAATAAATATCAGACAAAGTGCACATGACTTCATGAGGCGCCCTTAAAAAGCCCAAGTAGGCAAAACACGTGCTCGGTTCATTCGAAAGATTACCTCGTTAGAATTATACTCCCACCAACATTAACACAAACTTCCCTTAAATAAGCTACATAGTTAGGAAGAAAGAGAATGGTCAATAAACCCACTATCTCATTTCCGACAACCGAAACTATGATGTCACACTCTCCTGACATCGCTATATAGTAGTATTTAAAGTCATGTAGTCGTTACCTCCCCTCACATCAAACCAATGCAGCGTCGGTTTCAGAAATTATATTTATTAGTAGGCAGCTATGTGGTTATGATGAATTTTCAGCTCATTCATGCTGGTGCGTGCCGATGTGGTTGAAAAGTCTAGGATATGAAATCCGCCTTTCGGTACTGTGGGTGCCGCCCGTGTTCCGTCGTTTCCAAGGGTTTCGGCACCGGTCTTGGCAAGAGAATGCTTCGCTCCAAGGACGTTAGCAGTGCAATTTATCCTCTAGGAAACCACCGTAAGTACGAGTTTGTGTACGCAGAAGAGGACTCTAAAGATAAAGGGCGCCAGCTGGGCGCATACGCGAAATATGCAGGGCAGGCAGCGCTACCAATAGGTATCCTTTTTTTCTCTAACTTTGTAGGTAATTCCATCTCTTGGGCCTAAGAAGACTCCGAGTGCGACTAGAAAATAACAAAGCCACTGTGAGCAATTCGTAAATTGTGATTTTGTGAGGTTGATACTGCAAATTACCCCAAATGATTGCCAAATCGATCGCCCTGGCTCCTGGTTACCGCTGCGCCCCATGGCCCAGGAACAGAAGCGGCCGCAGTGCGAAGATCGGCACACCTCATGCTGCTTTAAGCAAAGGCATGGTCCGCTTTCCACGTGGCTCCGCGCACACCTGCCCGCGAATTTTGGTGGTTGGATTTTTGAACCGCATGTGTCGTTTCTCTGTGTATATGTATAATGCACGCCTGATATAAAATGTAGTAGTCACCATACTTTTCAAACCCTTGTACGTGTTGTTTAAAACGGCGGTTTTTCACAGAATTGTCAATTTATAACTTTCATTAAATATATTTTTAACAGCAGATAGCACGATTGTGAGAGAGAACAGTTATGTTAAACATGTAATACGTGAAGTTTAAAAGGTTTATTATTGATGGTGTCGATTCTCAGAAAATTTCCTGCCTGACAAGAACCGTTTTCCGATTGAGTTTAAATGCGAGATGTGTTTTTCTCAAAAAAAATTAGCTGGGGTTTATTGAAAGTCTCAATTTTTATACGTTTAACGGCAAGACCTTTAGCTCTTGCTGTTTATGACCTTCGCCTTCCTTCAATTTTACCACACTTCTCAAAAGAATTCATTATTTATTTGCTCCTCCAGAAAACTAACACACGCGGAACTTTTACCGGCCATGTTGCGTTTTTGATCTGCAAATAAGAGAATGAATATTTTAAATTTATCGCAGGAACGTTAACGTGAAATGTTGGAGATGTCTTTTTAAATGGTCACACAGGTTTGCTTCATCACAGATCATTGTTCGCATTGGCTCGAACGCGCTGTGAAAGGTAATGTGAGCCTTCAAAACGGGGATAGTGACTCATACAAAAATCTCATTAGCCTCTTGCTCTCCAGACTCTCGTAATTTCCCACCTTGCTTGTCTGTGATCGCTTGCGGGCCTGATGGCCTGCTGGTCTGCACGTCTGGTAGGCTACAATCCAGCCGTGATAGAAGCTGGCTCGGCCACAAGCCTGCTCGCCTGCACTCCTCCTGGGCTACAAGCCCAGTAGGCTTGTAGCCCAGCAGGCTCCTGGAGTCTTGTAGGTAGCCTCCTGTCCTGAATCCAAGGGGGCTCAGGCTGGCCTGCCACAAAATCATGGAGTGACGTGCTCTCACTGGTCACCTTAATATCAGTAAACTATGCAAGTTGTTTATTACCTGTAACTCAATGGAGGGACAAAAACAGAAATTGGGGCTAAAGGATGGTCTCGAGCAGCGCAGGGCCGTAGTCGTTAGAGGTCAATGGGGATTCCTTCGTTTTGTAGTGTACCTAGATAGGCTGTTAATGATGACGACGATGACACTACTTGCACTGCTGGTGGCCTAGCTTCTGGCACAGCCTTCATCTTATAAGCCATTTGGTCCCCGGGTACACTTTGTCTAATATGGATGCGGAACAAGGCTTACTAAAAAGAACATAGCGAGGCGCCAAATTTATGCACACATTTTTCTCTGTTATATACCCCTTTTTAAAGTAAAAACTTATATGCCTCACTGATGTTGTTGACATGCGAGTTAAACAAGCTGCAGAAAAGGCATCTTTATACAATGGGTTTCACAAAAGGCACATCAAGTGCATGCTACATAACATAACAGTGGGATGTCTTTGCACACCCAATGGACCTCTCGTAATAAGCAACGTGCAGTTGGGCAGCAAACATTATTAGCAGTAATAACTTCGGCTTTGACTCAGGTTGCGTGGGAAAACGTTTCGCGTTTTAACCATTTTTGTCTAAAGAAAGGGGCTCTACTTTTTTCACTTGTGAACTTTGTTAACATGGTCACTG
This sequence comes from Haemaphysalis longicornis, assembly GCF_048455015.1. NCBI lineage: Eukaryota > Metazoa > Arthropoda > Arachnida > Ixodida > Ixodidae > Haemaphysalis > Haemaphysalis longicornis. The sequence goes on along the minus strand of NW_027526295.1, from coordinate 48,259,042 downwards.
ACCCTTACAGTAATTTCATGAAAACTCCAGCAAAAGAGTGGGAATTGTTTTTTTAAAACGAAGCCAGAAGATCCAATGCCAAGTGAAGGTAATATGAACACAAAATGCAACATGAAACAGCACCCTTTACTTAAAAGCCCACATTATGCTGAACTGAAAAGCGTTTCTCTTCAGCGAGAAAACACCTGTAGCTCACTTGGCTTTTATTCAACAGCGAAGAGTGCCTTGTTTTCTAAGACATATTATTGATGCTGGCATTTTCCTCTCCCATTTTCTTGTAATTTTTGAATATTTAAAACATTATCATGAACCAATCACAATAATCAGGGATTCAACTTTATTCAATTCTCACCATCTTCCAAAGCAGCTTTTCATAATGGTTTGCCCTTTTTAGCGTCATCACACATGTTCACTTTGAAACCCTTTTTTTTCCAGTGGTAACTATGAACCGCTTAGGGATGCATGACAGGGCAAAGTAGTAGTGAAACACGGTGCTTTTCTGCCTTTCAGATTCATAGTCACAAACGGATGGTTGCTTGGATCTTTTTAAAATGGTTTTGGACGTTGCATGAATGAAATACAAGTCGTACTACTCAAAGAAATGCTACATGAAAGAGAACTTCCTTCATAATGTCGCCTGGCTCTCACGTAACGAACAATATATTTCCATCTTAAGGAATATTGAGTATTTAGAGCGTCTGAGGCACGACTGTTGTTACTTGTCTCACTTCCTTCTAAAGGGTGGATCTGATGGCGAGCTCAAATTTCTTGTACAGTATGTCGGAACAGTACGTGCTAATTCATATTTCTTTCAAGAGACTGCATTTGACCCTTTCTGGCAGCAAACACTAAAAAAAATTACTTGGAGACCCCAGTGATATAGTTAAGATAGCTTTGGTTGTACAAACAATATGTTTCCAGAATCTACCATGTCTTCACGTGCTTTACACAAGAGTTCTTCGCCGTCACGACGTACAGCGCACTATTTGTGAAGCCTTAACGCCATCATGAAGCCTGAAATCAGCCTGTGCCTCTCATGTAAGTCCGTGTTTACGCTCCTGGCGAGCTTGCGAACCTGCATGCAAATTGCCGGGTTATGAAATATTGCATTATAAATCGGAATAAAGCCCATTTAGTCGGTGTACTTCGAGCCGGGGTGTTAGTGATAGAACCACTTGGACAGGAAACATAGTGTGTTGAGAGAAAGCGTGTGCGCGCTTTAAGACACCCAAAGACAGCTAGCTCTAAACACTTGACCTGAAGACCGTCGTTTACTTTTCTTTATTACGGCGTTCATCTGCAGCGTACGTTGAGCGGTAACGCATCTGTAACAACGGCTGCCTTTATATCCCCCATTGTTAATATGACACATAGTTTGTTATTTCTAAAAAAAGTAGATTTTATCAGGTAACGGCTCAGGAGAGCTTCACAATAAATAAACGACTAATATTAATTAGAAGCTGAACATAAAAGTTTTGGTGTTTCTCTTTAACAGTGCACTTATGGTTTGGGGCACATGATTTGCTTTCATTCAAAAGGTCATGATGAATATCAGATTTTTTACATCACATAACATAACCGCGAAAAAGAAGGCAATAGGTGCTGCGTTGCCTTACAGAGCCCAACCTTGTTTTAAAAACGAAGGGATTTTTAGAAACCCACAGTTGGAACACACACCGTTGCAGTGTTAACATGAACTGAAGAAAAAATAAAATGGAATATGAAACACAAGCAAGTGTGATTTTTAGAAACGCAACATTTATCTGACATAATCGTAACTAGGACAAAAACATCTACTCATTAGAGGGTGCAAAACGTTATTAAACGCAGAACGATAATCTAAGATAACAGAAAGGAAACTAAAACTGTGTACACAGTGGGTTTAAAAATGTGAAAGCAAACCCTATCGTATAAGGCCTATCGGTGCCCTTGTTCCCAATAAAAGAGAAGGTACTGTCGGGAGCAAAAGTCTGGATTCCACGCGAGCGGCGGCCGAAATGCATTGCAGCGCCACCCTGCGAAAGCTCACCTGCTGTCGAAACACCGGCTGTAGGGCCTATCTTAACTGCACGCATGTTCGTTTGCTCGGACGAGTCTGATACGCTTTTTGTTCACGGAAGGACCGAACGGTGTCGCTTCCGCCGTGCCTAGCATTTACGACTGGGCAATTCCGTCGGCGTGTAGCATTTGCGATACGGTCTCAGTGAGTGGCAGTAAGCGGCCACTGATGCGTTGAACGGGTAGTTTTTCGTCACTCTTTATCAGCGTTGCACATCGAAAGTAGTTGCTATTTGCGACTGCACTGCAAAACAATAGTCTCAAACTGGTTTAAGGAAGCGTGTCGCTTCGCGACTGCTTTTATCGAATGAATCGAACGAACATGCGTGCAGTTAAGATAGGCCCTACAGCCGGTGTATCGCAGCAGGCGAGCTTTCGCAGGGTGGCGCTGCAATGCATTTCGGCCGCCGCTCGCGTGGAATCCAGACTTTTGCTCCCGACAGTACATACCATGCCAATAGGCATATTTCAAGACAATTTGTAACTTCTATCATTGTAGAGTGTTCTCTTTGTAAGCTAGCATTTCATGAACGCATTTTGTGAATATCTGAATTGATGTGTTTTTGTTTGCAAAAGAGGGAATGGCGGGGTGGTAATTAACATTGCGCAGAACTAGGCATGCTAAAACAGGAATACCACAAAAAGGGCGAGCTATCAAAATTTCAATTTGTTGGCCCCAAATTATACATGGAATATTTTCCCAGTAGTTCTATGCATCGAGATGGAAAAGTTGTCATATTGCCCCCTCACGTCCCTCCGCCGTCGAGCGGTTATTTTCCTGTTGAAGAGAAGTGTAAAATATCACAATATGATGTCAGTGGTCCTTTGCTTCGTCTTTTTGCAGGGCGGCATCTGAAATGATCCTTAATAATGGCAAGACACCACAAAGTAGTAAAACAAGATAGTGAGAAGGACGTAGTATAGCAAGATAGGAAGGTGTGCAAGAATCACAAATAGAAAAATGATAACAGTGTTCGAGTGCACAGGTAGGCACGTAGTCTGATCTCAGCGTACGAGCAGCTCTAAGCGCGCTGTCCAACGCCGTCCTCATTCCTCAGCACATCGCAACAAATGCTCGGCATCAGCAGTAGCCGCTCGAGTGCAACACTTGGGACACGTTTCTTCGTATTCTGCGGAGGTCGCCATTTCCAGGTTAATAAAAAAGTGAGGGCCACACCAGCCCAAAGCCTCATGTGAGAAACTTTCACCATCCTGGAAAGATAGACCAGTAGGAAACAGACACACGGCGGAAGTATGCCACATGTGTCCCATCGCAGAAGAGATTTGCGAGGTAAAAACAACGAAGGAGGATCGAAACGAAGGTGCTAGCGAAGGATTCAGGTGGGATAAGAAAGTTGGAAAGATTGTCGACTAACAGGATGAGGATATTCTGGTCGTGTTCTGCGCACCATGTACACATAACAAGAGCTCTGCTGTCTTGTAGAGGCAGTGAATCAGACTAGTCATTTTCATTTTTTTTAGCTATTTCAAAGCTCTCAGTCTGTCTGTCTTTTCATGCGCCTCTGTGATGGTAAAGAGTGCGCTTTGAGGTTTTATTGCGTCATTTACGGCCTTTAGATTCCGTAGCAGCACGTCTATTCGCCCCGAGCGCGAACACAGTCGGCCCCTGGCGGCGGCGGGACGAACCGCTCCTAGTGTGGATGGCGCTCTCGCGTCGTCTGCTTTTTCACGTTGCGTGCGGCGCAAGACGCTTGCTGCACACGACAAAACAACCAATATGTGCGCTAGTTTGGCAGTAAGCAATGACATAGTTACCTGTGCTTGCGCATTTCCTCTAGAAACGCAATAATCAGCGGCCGTTGCGGGTTAATGCGCTGGTTTAATTCCACGAAACATCTTCGCCATGGTCACCGCTTGAGTGTGAAACGTGTTATAAACATTGCTTCCACACATTCCACTTTTCTTATTGTTGAGTGCAGTCATCTGCCGTTTCGAGAACGTCGAAGGGTGCTTTTTGAAGGTGGCGTGGTGATTATTTAAAGGAGAAAAGTTTAGTACGCGAAACGGGTAAGAAGCGACAAGACCTGTGCATACGCGTGGAAATTCCACACCCTTGTAAAATTGCGCTGTGTCCTTATAGAAAGAAGAAAGAAACAAAAACATTTACACTGCACACGACCCGTGCGCTCTCGCCCATACATTACCTGACACGTATTTTACAAACGCAAGCGCCTGTGTGATCGTGTCCTTCTCGTGCCTTTTCTAAAATAAATACCATTTTTGGACAGTCGTTGTTTATACTAAGGAGGAGGAATAAACGTTTATTCAATTGTATTGATTTGGTAATTTTACGCATTATTTAAAATACGTTTCTATGGATGCGCAAGAGTATTTAGGGGGATTTTTCGGTAAAATTAGGCAGTTGTGGGTTTGCGTCTGTCATGTGGCATTCCGTGTGTCATTTTTATATACCGACGTGAATCACCTTGTCCAGAAGCGTGTCTCACTCAGCATAACCAAATGCCTAATATGGTCACGTCTTAACCTCTTAAGGTGGACGTAAGTTTAAAGAAAGAGGAGAAAACGCGTAATATAATGCACGTTGTTGCACACATGTGTGAGGGGTGTGTGCCATGACTCACTGTTTTTTTTTTTTAATTTTTTCCCACAATGCTTGCTTTCTGTGCAATTTTGAAAAAGGCGAGCCACAATTCCTCGACAATCTCGGACCAAATGGGGGTTAATCAGTGTTGAAAATACTTGTTAAAATACTGCTTTTTCACCGCTACAGAACACGACGCCTAGTGTAGTTTCGATTGTAAGTAGTAGTGATAACCATACTTTGGCTTTTCGCGTTACATGCATTCTCTTAAGAGAATGCAGCGAGAATTCTCGCTGTTCTTGCAACGTTGGCAGCCCCCCCCCTTTCTCGAAAAAAAACTAAACGCACAGAATTTTATTTTTTAACCAATCCTCAAGAAGTAAATGCCAAGACAAAGGCGATATTCAGTTTACAAAATAAAGTAGTTACCGGGAACCCGTGGCGCTGATTCGCAACGAGAAATAAAAAGGAAAAGTTTTACTACATCTGCAACAGCGCAACTTCATTTATTGCCTTCTTTAGGGTTGGTAAGCGACCTTATACGCAAGAATGCAACCACATCTCGCTGTTGCAGGTACCTGTCAGATTTTAAAAGGAACGCAAATGGTCAACAGAGTAGCCGTAACAGAAAATTTGTGCTCACTGTGAGTTCCCAGAAGCTTGGTTTGCACACTGTAAACCTGCTTGTCACTTTGCGAAAACCTAGCTAAACATGAGATGTTGATTGTACTGCGTGCGTTGACAATTCAATTCGCAAGTTCACTTGCGAAGAAAGCCGTAAATAAGTGATCCGAAACCGTTATTCATTAAACCTTTCTTTAGAGTTGCTAAGATTGCATTTAAAAGACCCGTTAGAGCGGTTACATTTATATATCTGCACTGATCAAAATTTAGTAATCTTATGTTGCCTTTTGAACACAGAAAAAATATCGTAAGCTCTTAGAAAGAATTTCGGGGCAGTTAAGTAGTGTTACCATTTCAGGGCATCCCACAAATGCAAGAATGCGTCATGCTTCCAGTGAAAGCGATTGAGATTGCCGTTCTAAACTGAATTTCAGAGATCGAGGCTTCCTGATTTGTTTCTATTTATGCTTTTATTGAAAGCTCAAAGCCATAGTTTGGAAAGATCGAGCTTGCTACGCGCCACAGCGTACACGTTCATTGTCACAATTGCGGCCATTCTGAGATTCCCGATGAGTCGTCGCTTTTTTGGCGTAGTAATGAAAACTGACTGCCGCTTCCATGCTATACATTCAACGTTGAAGAACCGAACTACAGCATACCACTCTTGTTTGCACCTTTCGTGCGCACATACGGCGAGAAAAAGGCACGAAGCGCGCCCACAGTGTGCATTCCTACGGGCCGCTCAGCGGAGCATCCACACTTGCAGCGCGACTCTCTCGCCACCTATATGTCGAGCTCGCGGCGAATAGTTTCCGCGGAATAACCGCACGGACGTTTAAGTTCCGTGTGTGTGGCGCTGTTCAACGTGCTCCATCCTACGTGTCCTTGAAAACCTGCGTTTGTGAAAATACAACGTGGCCTTTAGGGACTACGGTATCGGAGGCTCGTGCCACTTTGTGACTAGGACGAAGCGTAGTTGTCTTATTAGTTGTTGTTCATGTATAGTGCCATGGTGGAAGGTCATGTTAGGCCGAAGTCACGGGAGAATTATTACAGAAAGGGTAGTGTGCACGACCACTGGAATAAAGACACTTCAGTTTCTTGCTCAGATTCACAAGGTTTGGGGTAGCATTGAGTTGGGCGTGTTCCTCAAAGATGGGATTGGGGGCGAGGTAAGGAAGTGGCTCCTCCCCAAGAGGAAGTACGCATGGAATTTGTGTTGACAGCCTCAAATTTTGCCCATTTTTTCATGGCATGTCTGTGAAACTATGTCTTGTAGGGTAATTGCGTCTGCAGAACACCACGCAGGAGTCATCGAGGCACCTCCGGGGGCCTCCTCCAATCGGTGTTGCAACCAGACCAATGAATTGCAAGGTTGTCGAGGGAACTTTCAATGTTTTTAGGAGCGAAAGGATACCAGAACCCAATTCGTGGTTCTGAAGTATGAGCACCCGAAGCTTCTCATTGGCTGATATGGCGGCGGATTATAAGTTAGCCATAGAGTCTCACTTCCTTTCTGCTGTTTCAGACATCTGTACATACCAAGAGTTCTCGGTAGAAATTTATGAACCCACTGATTGACGAAGACATGAAAAAAACATGTAGGGCGTGCTCTAGATGACGGGACTGCAGACCGATGGCTGTGTTTATAGATCACAGCTTGACACCGCCCACGCAGGTGAGAAACCTCACAAAAAGAATGTGATAGATTGCGCGCCAAAGGTGGAACTGCAGAGTTTAATAGTATATATGCTACCATGGAACCTTGAGGTGCCCCACGATACTACGTAGACTGGCCGAGAGGCGCGTCGCCCCCTGGTGCCGAAAACGTCCCCGAGGTGAGGAGACCACTTTGGTTACATGAAGAGAAATCACTAGACTATATATTTTTAAATATTGTCCGGTGGCCCACATTGTGAAATGATGAATGAAAATTATCAATTGCTACTGACAACTATTTCGATGGACATCGCTTAACTAGGACAAGATGGAATGTTTCGTCCTGTGACCCTCATCGAGAAATGAGAAAAGAAAATGAGGCATTGCGTCTTACAAGTATAGATGTAGCTTATTTTGCCTATGACGCAGGGGAATACAGAGGTGGGGTCCGCCAAGTTGTGTTCTCAGCATTTTTATAGTTAGCAAATTTTTATTCAGGGAGAATATTGGCGAAACTGTGCAGTTCATTCTTCGAGGAGTTATACAAAAAATTCTAAAAAGTGCGAATACATCAACAAGCTACTCTTTGTTCCATTATATCTGAAATCACCTGCAACTAGACGCTACACACCCGGTTGGTTTTGTTTCTTTTTTTATTCGTTTCTTTCTTTATAAAATATTTCATTTCGTTCCTGCTTATATTATAGGCATTGAATGCTTTTTCAAGGACTTGTGTTAGATAATTTTTGATTTTTCTAGCTATGTGATCCGCTGTTACTGCCAGAATATGCTCAAATGGGGGAAGACGCCTTAGTGTTATTTAGCCAGCTTCTAGCGTGGCTGGGGACTGGGTCGGCATAAATTTCCGTGAAAAAAACGGGGCGTAGAAGATTCCCCACTTCGCGGGCGTGGTTTCGCTCAATTTCGTATCCGTTACGTCGTCTCCACCAAAGTATTATTGTTTCCGTTTGCAGACTTCAGCTACCGCTGCACCTCTGTCTAGGTGGCGAGCCCCTGAGTCGTAGCTTCCCGTTGGCAGCGGTGGCGTACTGATGCTTGGCGAGCAAGGATGACAGTGGAGGGGTATAACTGAGGAAAAAAAATAAAAAATCAACCTAATATGCAGATTGTTGCAACGTTGCAAAAATATAGGAACCCCTAACGAGCTTGCCAATGGAAAGCATTTTTTTCTCCTGGATGGAACCGGAGCAAGAAGCACTCTCTGAGCGTCTGTATGGCATACATCACCCACGTGCGCCCTCATATTCTGACAAGTATATTGAGGCAGAAATGCACAAATAAGCAGTAATTTAGGCGCAGGGGCTTGACAAGGTAGAGCATTTCGCTATTGCGATTTCAAGCCCATGTTTGGACCGGCACATTTTTCAACCACCCGACGTCGGCTAAGAGCGTTCCGTGTGGCGTAATACATCGTTCGTCTCTGGCTGGCAGCAGCCTGAACTGCAGCAGGAGCAGCAAGATCAGGATACAGCATGAGTCCTGCCGACTTTCGCGAACCGCGGGAACTTCCCTCTTCTATGAGCCCCTCTTTTGCGCCGCCTTTACGGGAAATAAAGTCTGTATTTTATTAGCGTGTACCAAGTTTCTATACAACTTGTGTGTTGTTTTTGGCTCGCATTGTTTCTTCAGTAAAAGGCCTGGTTAGTCTATCTTCTTTTAAACAACAGCATTGCATCACGCTCACCACGCGCTTATGTTATTTTATCTTATTGTCATTGTTCTAGGGGTGAAGGAACGCTTCTCGGAGGAACAGACGGAAATCCCCAATATTCGGTGGCACATGGCACGGAATTCACCGACCCCACTGATCGCTGTATTCTACTTGAATGCTTTTCTCGTGCATGCATTCTGATGATTTTTTCCAGATGACCAGCCTGTTTTAATGAAGTTTATGTGTCACAGAAACCCTGTGTTTTCCTGTCTTCATGATAAATATACAGAGCTCCGAAGCAATTTTTGTAGTCCCAGCGTAGATTTAGCGTGTGGTTTGTGTTCGATAGTTCCATTTCACCCTGATCTATGTCTCCAATAACTGACTTTATATTCAATAGCAGATCTCGTGAGAATCGCAAAGTGAAACCTAAGGCAGCCAGCTATTATAAACGGTACCCAAACTGGTTATATTTGCGCACAGGTTTGCTCCGCCTTATTTTGTATCGGAAAGACAAAGAGCTCTAGTAGATCCTTTGCGCGATTTTTAACTATTTCCTCCGTCTACGGAACCTTTTTGATATGGCGCCCTTTAGAGGTAATTTTTGTGACATAAGCAGAAAGGTAGCATGCGTAGTTGTAGCAATCGAAAACGCGCCGACAGATTTGTTCTGACTAAAATTTAGTGATTATATGAGAAAAACAGTGTTTCGGCATCTGTAGTAGAGCTCATTATGAATGCTACAGTTTTTCCTGTTTGCAACAGAAGTGTAGCATGTTTTTAACTTAAAATTGCGTTTCCAGTGACCTGACCTCTCCATTAAACTTCTTACACTGTGTTTTTTAGGAAGCGGAGTTTTCAAGTCACGTGTCTCATGGCTGCATTAGGTTCCCCAAGCTATGTCTTTTTACTCGATTCTTTGTTCGTTGATGGCGACAAACTTTATATACGTTACGCTGTAGTTCCTACAGTAAAACATACGCAGTTAGAACCGCCTGAAATTGTGCTTTTTATAGTGAAAAATGCGCACGCGGCCTTGCCATATATATGAGAAAATTACTTCGAAAGCAAGTCTTCTAAATTAGGTAGGGTAAATGGAGATAATATTTATTGAAAAAATTCCGCGCAATGCGGACCTTAAAATAAATAAATTTTGCGCGGTTTGTCGCAGACGTTGAAACGGTGCGTAATTGTTTTGAGGATTCTCTTTAACATGCTGCTTATTCTGCTGTAATGGCCGCCTATTGTTGCAGAAGCACTGTGCTTTGAGACCAATGAAGCACCCAAACAACGTCGAACGCTTGCGCCGCGTCATACGTGAACCAGGGACCAGTGATGCATAGGGAGCACGTGAGCAGTTAAAATAAATGTAGTGTAAGCGCACTGCACCAAATCAAATTTTTGTGCGGCAGTCTGATTTTGGCAAAGCAGGACGCTGCAACAAAGGTTATTTAGCGAACATGCGTAGTGCTTGCATTACGGCCTAGGCAGTATCAATCTTGTAATGGTTCTTCAAAGGGCACCAGCTGCCAACCAGCTCTTTAAAAGTTATCCTTTTGCGATGATACCTAGGTTTTTATGCGCACGAAGAGATGTTTGAGGCTTTAGTTATTCACCGAAAAGACAAAGAAGTTGTCAGCTGAAAATTCCGATATATTATGTATGTAAAACCGTATTCACTGGCGCTGTTGTCGGATTTTGTTTGTCGCACTTTTATTCTTTGTCCACATTTATGTGGTATGTAGAGTGTGTAGTTAGCTGTATTCCAGCACTGAAAGTGGACAGTGCGAAAAGAGCTAGGTATTCATTAGGGCAGCAGTCAGTGCTGCAGGTTGTTTTGCATTTCTTGTGATTATATACTGTTTTTGTCTCATTATCAGTGCTGAATATATAAAGGTGAACAATTTTTGCAATTCTGACATCACTTTCAGCGCTTATGAATGCACCCACACAATGCTAGTACTGCGCGTAGCAGTCAACATTTCATTCACACAAATGTTTCCACGAACCTCAAAATTACAGCCTGCTATTTTGGGTAATGCCATCACATCGCCTCAGTAATATTACAATGTAAAAACCGAAGACGCATTATTTTCTGCGTAATGTGACGTTTTTAACATCGCCTGGTTCAATAAAAAGGGTAGATGGCTCATCTAAAATGTCTGAAATTGGAGTATACAAATGTCCAATTGTGGATAATTTGGGGTACACAAGACCTTCATGCGTTTTAAATTATTTCGCATCTATAACGTATAGTCCGTCTATACCCAGCTGCTGTTCACACACACAGATTCCTGATTTAATATATAACCGAAGACTTCCGGACCAAGTACCTTGGTGGTTTTAAAACTATGATAAAAAAATTACCAATCCTTTTGAATTGGTCGTCGTTAACAGCCAAAAGTTGTGAAGTTTTGAGGATGTCTCATTCCAAACTATCAGTGACGAAAACCGGTTGCATCGTTTCGACACTTACCCATCTATACTTTTCAGATGACACACTCACGGTATCAAAAACAAAGGCTACCTCCCATTTTTTAACCACACAGCTGTTTAGGCGGAAAGACATCTGTACGGCGTAGACAGAAAACCTCGACAGCGTCAGAACGCGTGCGTCTCGGCGACCGCCCGGGGTCCCCGCTGCGAAGCGCCGCGAGCGACCTTCGAGCAATGGCTTTAGGAAAAACTACCATGCTCCCTTGAGCGCGTGCCTTGTGGCGACCCCACAGCAAAGTTAAGGCTTGCGCGTAAGCAAACCCCACATTACGTTCTCGCGTCTTAGTCGTCGTTATTGTGCAGCGGCCAGCGCGCCATGGGCCTGCTGCACCGAAGACGACGACGACGATGTCAAGACATCTCTTCGCAACCCACAGGCCGGTTTTCCTGCTAGCCAGCTAAGCGTTCACAGTTTTTCATTTTTTTCATTTTATTTATTTCACTTCACAAGAAATATGGCAGTGGCATCCGCTGTGGCGTTGCCCGATCGCAGACAAATAATTTTCCAGATAAATTAACCACCATTATCTCGGTAATTTTGTTTAGAGCTGCTCTAGTTTCACCAGTGAAAACCACCATCCCTGCCAACAAGCAAACCCATTCACAATAAATGGAACTAAATATATAAAAAATTCGCGCCAATCTACCTACTGAAGATGGTTAAACAGCGAAGCTCTAAACGATTAGCCATGTCACGTCGGTGAAATTCACAAACGTGGCTCTACAAAGAGTGAAACCCGAGGCAAGGGAAATAGACTGAACCTTTATTACTTCAAAGAGATCATTTTCTGCTAGGGCTAAATCAATGCATGACTCATGAACTGTGGTTGGTGGTGTTCTATTAATGAACCACATGAGCTGGAACTTTTTTATATAAAATAACGGAGCTTCAAACGAGGTGCTAGACGGTCTCACTTGACCTCCGTCTCTGGAGCCACCAACGGAGGTGCCGACATCGGCAGCCGAGACGGAGGAGTGTGACGCCATGCGTTGGTGTGGGCTTCCTTCAAATTTTATAACTTCTGGTGTATGCGCAAGGTGCGAACACGGCCGCTGCACATTCCGTCGGCGGAGCGCAGAGGGGCGCGAAAACTCGCGCGCTGTTATCACGTGGCATTCATGTAGAATGCGCGGGTTTAAAACCGCAGATGTGCTTGGTGACTCCACCGTCTGTACCCTCGTTTCTGCGTGGGCTCGTAGTTAATCGGTAATTTATTTTCTTGGTTCGCGGGAGTTTTTTGTTGACACTAACGGTTGCGACAGAACCCTTTGGGGGCAGAGGTGATAAGTTTTCTTCTAAAACTTGCTACAGTCTCTTCATTTTATTATATTTATGCGATGTTGCAGCAGGAGTGTAATTGTTAGACTGTTAGACTGTACGCAGATGACTGCGTGTTATAACTTCCAGTTACGTGCATAAATGACGTGAAAATGACGTGACCTGGACGCTATAACTACTTGGTGTGATAAATGGAAAATGTCATTTAATATACAGAAGTGCTATCATGTAAAATTTACAAATAAGAAAAATAGGTTAGTAACTTCATACCGCATAAAGGAAACCGTCTGGCAAATGTGCGATGAAGTTAGATATCAGGGTGTCAAGCTATTTTTGACTATAAATTGGTCTGCGCACGTGGACACAGCGGCGGCGAAAGCGTCCCGGATCTTGTATTTTTTTTCAGGGGAACTTTAAGCACGCCCCTACAGGTTTGAAGCAAACGTTGTACGTCACTAAGATTAGGCCTGTGTTAGAATACGCGTTCAATTAGGGGATTCATTTACTAATAGGAATATTCATAAGTTAGAGCGCGTCCACAAACGATCAGCAGGCTTTGTCACAGCCAATTACGATTGCACTGTCAGACGCTCGAGTATTGTTGACGGACTTGGATGGAACACTTTGGCGAAACGTAGGAAAGTATTGAGGTTAAAATTTTTATTTAACATTCCAAGCGACAAGACAGGAATTGACGGAAACATTTATATAAAGTAACCTCAATACATCACTACTAGAAGAGATAACCCCCAAAAAACTAGACCGTATCAGTGCCGCATTGATGTCTTTAAATACTCCTTTTTTCCCAAAACGATTGAAAGTTGGAATGCTCTACCCAGTAAAGTAGTTGCCGCATCTGATTTTCACACTGCCATCGATGATTTTGTGAGATAACATGTAACAGTTGCGTAGTATGTTTCGCCATTGTAGTTCTGAGTGATTTTGCCCTTTTGTGTATTGCCCTTTCCGTGATTGCTTTATGCATCAAGATTGTAACCCTCTTACGATAATGCCATATCCGTGCTGTAGGTATATGCACTAAATAAATAAAAAATCAAATAAATATTACCATCTTCAATGGCTCTCTGCCTCCAATGACGACAGAATAGCTTCGAGAGTTCAAAAAACACTACCACCTCCGTTTCTTTTAACGCTCTCAAGCTCTCGCCTACTGTTTACAAATAACGCCTTCGGACTGAAACGTCGCAAAGGAACTTCAACATAGAAAATCACTCAATTGGTCTTCGCGAACCAGCTGAACATACATGGAGAGTACATTTAATGCAAGGTGATTTCTCGCTACATTCCCCAATACTGAAAAATCCTTTAGAGCGATATAGTGAATTATGCTCCCCAAATTGCGTTTTATATGTGCACAAAACTTGATCGCACTACAACACTATAGGCACACAAGATTCACTCCACAGTCGCAAGTTTATTATCCTTTATTTCCATTCTACTGGAGGCAAACTGAATTTGAAGTTTTTATTTTTCGTCAACGTTCATTCACGTAAAAAATTGTTTATCGCACACAACAATTCCGCTACAGCACTGAGGGTATACTCCCATTCCGAATACAATTTTGCAGTCTTCCCGAACTGGGCACCTGTTTTTAGAAAAATGAGGAACATTAATGGTTTCTGTATGTACACTAAGGGATTCAGAAATGACTGATTTTGCGACATTTTACGGCTGGTCGACTGCAATATGCCGTGTAAACATTACCTAGTTAACCAACGCAGTGCATGTAAGTCATCCGTGTGTTTACCTGGCCTAAGTAGAAGCCAACTTTCGTGAGATTGGATGGCTGTGAATAATTCGGTTTGTGAAGGTTTGGTTGCGTGAGCAGTGACAGCCGTGGATGCAGAATTGTTTTTATTTGCAATGTTTTCAAGACTTGTCTTTGTTTCGCGTGTCGGTAGTTAATAACTGGGTATCGGTACTATACATCACAATTTTTAAACCGAAGTGCTGCGCTAATTGTAGGTCGGATTTATTAACGTCCAGCCGGAAGTGCTGGGCCCTAACTATTAAACTTTGAAGTGTACATTACTACCTTGGCGTGAGAATAAATACAATGGAATATTTAGAAAGTTCCCCGAAAGTGGATTAAAATGAAAAATAGTGTTTTAACAAATTCTTTATAGTCTCTGTATGACCCACTCCACCGACTACACTTGATCGAGTGGCCAACCTAAAATGCGATGCAAAGAGGTCATAAACTACCGCTAACCTTGCCAAGGTCGCCCGCGGACGTGTAAACTGGTGTTGCAGGTGAGAACGTGCAGCTGACGTTCACAAGGTGGCCGGAGGAACGTGAAGCCAATGTAATGTTAGAAAAGCATTCGCCTGGACTGAGAATTGCTTAGAAAGGACAGAAGGACTGTAACTATACTTTTGGACTGTTCCACAGCGTGGACGCGCGCAACCAGGCATGTGTTTAGCATTCTTGTGTGGCTGAAAGTAGCGGGGCGCAGAAGGTTTCTGATTAGCACAAACGCTAGACGTGTTTGTGTTTTGGATGAGGTCTCCGATACAGCTACAAAATGGGAAATGTAGAAAGGGCCGGGGGAAATATTTCGACATGTTGCAGACAATGGGAACATGCCGACACGCTGCGTCTTCAAGACTGAAAGCCGTAGCTGCTGTGCGAAGACGGAAGAGTTCACTGTTTCTTGTACGCTTTGCCACGCAAAGCCTATATCCACCTGAAGCATTGAGGAGCACAATCAGTCCAGCACGTCACTCCCAACTTTTGTCAAGACGACGAGTCACGACACCCCATTCAAATTTGTTTATTTCCGGTGGGAAGCGCATGGCATACGTGTGAGTGTGTTTTACAGGGCATTACGACTTTGCCATCGTCTTTTCTCTCTTGCCTTCGGAGCCGTACTTGAGGAATTGTTTCGATTTCAGAATTTCCCTGTTTTAGTTGCTTATTTCTTGTAACGGATTGCAAGCCCCTACAGTTAAAGGAATTTACGGCCCATTCATGACATGCGCGATCAAAGTGCGTTTCTTCAGCAAAGGATAGGCGCAGAAAACGTTGTTCTTGTTGTTGTTCCACGTGGTATGGTGCATACCCACGCCGGGGATTGGCCAGGAATAGAGCAAGAAAAAGGCTAATTCGCCCGCTCCCAACTTAAAAGTAGATACCTATCCGTTGGCATCCAGTAACAGAGCGAGATTACAAGTAGGCCACAACTTTCAATTTTTAGCGCACCAAACGTGTCAGTGTACGACACAAACCAGAGCGGTTTCGTCGTCTTTTCTGCCTTTACTTCACAGCCGTAGTTCAGGAATGCCGGTGCTTTCAGAGTTGCATTTTTAGTCGGCTATTCTTAGTAACGAAGGTAAGAAGCTAGATTGCAGGCGCGTCTAAAAAGCGGCGGGCATAAGGCGCTCCACTGGGTTCCAGTATCTCTAACGGAAGCATATTAGCTCTTGTAAATGGGTCACTCTCACCGCCACTACCACCACCACCACCACCATCATCATCTAATCACCATCATTATCGTCTAACTCATGTTCGCTGCAGGACGAAGGCCTCTCCCACTGATACCAACCGCTCTTGTCCTGCACTGCTCGAATCCGCAATTTACACCAAAATTGTTTTCGATTTCATCCCAACACCGATTTAATGCCTTTCTCCTTCTTTAAGACCCAATTTTTGGCCTCCACTCTGCTACTCTATTTGTCCACCGATCGTCGGTTCGTCGCAGTACATGGCCAGCCGAAATCAGTTTCTTTTTCTTTATTCAACTATGGATATATTCTCATCTAGTTTCTTGTCTGATCTGTATCAGCCGCAACTCGGCTGATAAGAAGGTCAGTCCGACACGCTGACGTCGTGAACAGCAACTGAGTAGTGGTTTATTCATGAGCGCTTATATAGGTACATCAGACGCGCTCTGCGCACCCCACCGCGCATCACATGTTGACTCGGGCATGATACGGCACGATACATCTTCCCATCTTTTTTTTTTACAGAATTATTTGACAAGAATTAGTGCTCCCGGATCACTTCTACAGTTAAGATATTTGTTGGAAGTTGCCACCGTATGCCAAGTGTCTTGGTTGAGTTGTGGCCCGCGTTGACCTTCTTGGGGCTGGCGATGCTCTAGGTGAAGTTTCGCGAACAGGTTCGTGTGATGGGGCGCATTCGGCATCGCTGTCATCGCTGTAGCTCGTGCTCGAGAAGGACTCAGGTGTTGGCCGCAGGTGTTGGCGGTTTCGCCTCAGTGTTGTACCATTCTCTGTTGCAACTTGGTACGACCTAGGTGCAACTTCACCCAATACCTTGCCCCTTTGAGACCACACCTGGCCATGGATGCGAACCAGCTGTTCTGGTTGAAGCGGTTGCAGTGTACGTCCAGTCGTCCGCTGGCGGTAGACGTCGGAGGACACCACACGCATGGACCCCCGCCTGGCGCACATGCTGGAGGCGAGAAGATCACTACAGCAGCGCTGGAAGCGCCAGCGCCACAACCGCACCCTCCGCAAGCGGATCGCGGCGCTCGGCCGCGAGATCGAAAAATACAGCCGCCAGATGTGCGCCCAGCAGTGGTTCGAGCTATGCAGCGAGGCCGACGGGCAGCTCCACCGGGGAGACACGTGGAAACTCCTTCGCCACCTGATGGACGAAAGCAAGAGTAAGGAGTTCCAGCGCCACCGGCTCGCCCAGATCATGTACACCGCCATCAAGAGGCTGGGGGAAGAGGAGGTGCACAAACGCCTGAACGAGCGCTACCTTCCCGACACCCCGAGCGAGACGCACGCCGAGTGCGCCGGGCCGCCCAACGCCACCCTCGACAAGGCCATTGAGGAGTGGGAGGTTCGCCAGGCAACCCAGGCCCTAAACTCCTGATCGGCAGCGGGTCCGGACCGAGTGAGCAACAAGGCGCTGCGTAACCTGAGCGACGCAGCCATAACAGCCCTGACGAAATTCTTTAACAAATGCTGGCAATCGGGCAGCCTCCCCAAGCAGTGGAAGACTGCCAAAACGATCCTGCTTCCCAAGCCCAACAGGCCGCCGGGCGTCGAGAGCCTGTGCCCCATTTCCCTCACCTCGTGTGTGGGCAAGGTGTTGGAGCACGTTCTCAACGCCTGGTGGCAACGTTACCTGGAAGACAACGGGCTGTATCCCGATTCGATGCTGGGCTTCCGCGCAAAGCTCGGTCCGCAGGACGCCATGTTGCTCCTCCAACACGAGGTGCTGGCACTCCCACCCGTGCCCACCGCGGACAACCGCGCCATCCTGGGTCTGGACCTGCAGAGCGCCTTCGACAAGGTGAAACACTCTGCGATCCTGGCCCAGGTCTCTCGCCTCGGCCTGGGGCGGAGGTCCTGCGACTACATCCGAGCCTTCCTGTCCCGGCGCACCGCCCGGCTGGAGATCGGCCGACCGCATCTCGACGAGCGAAAACTCGGCAGCACCGGCACCCCACAGGGCTCCGTCATCTCACCGCTCCTGTTCAATCTAGTGATGATCGGGGTCGCCCGGCGCCTGGACGCGCTCCCCGACGTCAAGTACGCGATCTACGCGGATGACATCACCCTGTGGGTTCCGGGCAGCAGTTTCGGCCACATCGAGTCGACGCTGCAAAAGGCGGTGAACACCATCGAGGCCAGCCTGACCGGCACGGGTCTCCGGTGCTCCCCACAGAAGTCCCAACTGCTGATCCTGCCCCCACCGGGCCGGTACGGCAAGCGCGCCGCCGCCGAGGCGGAGCGCAACATCGTCGTGGGAGCGGGGGACGGCACGGCCATCCCGAAGGTTCCGAGCATCCGGGTCCTCGGCATGCACGTGGACGCCAGCCGCACCAACAGCACCACGATCGAGCGAATGACAACCAAGATGGGCATCGCCACGCGCCTCGTCAAGAGAGTCTCCACGCGCGTGCGGGGGATGCGGGAAGCCAGCCTCCTCCGTCTGCTGCAGGCTTTCGTGGTGAGCCACGTGGCGTACGTGGGCGCCTTTCACCAGTGGAGGACCCAAGAGCGGGCCCGGATCGACGCGGCCATCCGCAAGTCGTACCGGGCGGCCCTGGGCCTCCTCAACGGCACCAGCAACGCGGCCCTCGTGTCCCTAGGCGTGCACAACACCCTGGCGGAAATCAGCGAGGCGCAGCGCGTGTCACAACTCGAACGCCTGAGCACCACCAGATCAGGCCGGAAGATACTACAGAGGGTGGGCCTGAGCCCGCCCCTCGAACCCACGGCGGAGGACGAGCTCGTTCCGCTGCGGGACGACATCGCCCGCCGCGTCATCGTGCCGCCGCTCCCGAGGAACGTCGACCCGGAGCGGAACGTCGAGCGCAGGTCGGCGCGAGCGTGCGCACTCGCCAAGGAGTACAACAAGCGCGAAGGCGCAGTGTTCATGGACGCGGCCAAGTACCGCGAGCGGGCCGACACCTTTGTGGCGGTGGTCGTGAAGGTCACCACGGGAGAACTGCTCAGCGCCGGGAGCGTGCGGGCCACGACCGCCCGCCAGGCCGAAGAGGCTGCGATCGCTCTCGCCCTGGTCCTGCCGGGCACGACGACCATCCTCAGCGACTCCAAGTCGGCGATAGCGAACTTCGCCCGGAGCACGGTGTGCAAGAGCACCGCGCGTCTCCTCTCCAGCATCGGGGAGGGAGCCCGCGCGAACAGCACGAGCATCCGCTGGTTCCCCGCCCACGCGGGCCGGGAGCTGCGCAACGGCCACCGCAACCGCAACGAAGAGGCGAACGCCGCGGCTCGAGACCTCGCCACGTGCCGAGCCGCCCCCCCCTCGCCCGACCCCCCTCCGAGCCCGGAGAAGAACAACAAGACGACGATGACGACGCGGAGCCCCTGACCGCCTACGGCGCCACGCTCCGGTGGTACAGGCACGGGAGACGAGCCTTCCCGCCCCCCCATCCGGGGCTTACGAGAGGGGAGGCAGTGCTCCTGCGGCAACTGCAGACAGAAACGGTTCTCACGCCGGCGCTCGCGCGCCACGTGTGCCCGGACCTCTACGAACGAAGTGAGTGCAGTGTGTGTGCGCGAGTGCCCGCAGACCTTGCCCATCTCATGTGGGGCTGCGAAGAACACTGTGCGCGTGACGGAGGCCGCGGCCTCCCACCGGACGTTCGCGACATGATCGGCTCTACGGAGCACGGACTCCAGCTCAGGGCCGTCCAGCGGCTCGAGGCTGCTCTGGCGCGGCAACGGCGAAAGGAGGACCCGCGCTCCCTAGTAGCCCGAGCCGCAGGCCAGGCCCATTGCTTCGAGGTCAGCCCGATACCTAGAATAGGTAGATAGACAGGGGTGACGGCGAAGCCCTGCGTGGCCTGACCCACACCCCCCGCCGGACAACGCAATAAAGGTAATTTCTCTCTCTCTCTCTCCGCTGGCGGTGCTTCTTGACCGGTGAACGTGGTGGTGGATTGAAGTCGGGAAGCCGTGCCCGCAGGCGCCGGCCCTGCAGCAGATCCCCTGGCGAACGTCCGTCTGTTAAGGGGGAAGAGCGATACGCGAGTAAACCTAGCCAGAAATCTTCACGTGCGTTTCTTGTCTTTTTTAGGAGTCTCTTGGTAATTTGCACACCTTTTAAGTGCGAAGCACTTCTTAGTCGGGCCTACTCCTGCTTCCACCGCCGTCCTCCGTCCGCAGCCTAGCAACGGAGCTAGCTACCGTGCCTAGCAACGGCGCCGTATTTCCGACGCGTGAGGGCGCTCGCATAGCGCCTGCTCTCCCCCCTCGCCTACTCTCCTAAAGCCCCTTTACTACTCTCCAGCTCGCAACACCCTCTCTCGGTGCGCCAGCGAGGCCACTACACTATCTAAAAAAAAACAGCATCCGGCGCCAGGTTTCGATCCGAGGACTTTGCGGCCGCAGCGCGACGCTCTACCGACTAAGCCACAGACGCGACGCTGATATCAGTATTAGCAGAGTCCTTCAATGCTTTTCTGGTCACGAAACTCCGCCCGAAGGTTGATATAGGGACAAAATCTCTCGCTAGCGGCGTCACCAGTCGTAGGGGGGCCACAAGCCGCCGCCAGTACTGGGCGTGTATGCGCACTACTGCCGACGTTTCGACGCGATTATGTGCGTGCTGTGTTCTTCCTGTTACCTATTCTTAAACGCCTCTGACCGCATCAATTTCACCAAATAAATAAGTCGATACGGGATCCAGTGTCGACGACGAATGAGAGCTGTTTTCTTTGGAACGCACGCGCAGTTTGCTTGGGAGTGCGGGCCTACCTTATAAACAGCAGCGCATTTAAAGTGTTCTCACACCGAGTGATAACGATTGCGTTAATAATTACCTCATAGCTCAAATATATGCGTACTTACGATGCCTCGAAGCGGTACGTCCTAGCTCGCAAGTGTTGAAAGACGATGCTAATGCTCCATGCTCCCGATGCGAGCAGCTGCTGCTAGATCTACTCGACAACGTGTTTATATTTGTGCCTGGCCGAAGGGCGATTATGTTAATGCGGTAGGTGAGCTTTCTATTCTGGTAGTGCCACATATAGGGGAAGGAAGGTGAACGGAATGAGATACGACGGGGTCGTACAGGAGCAATCACCATTGGTTTATTATATCCGGCTCGCCTCTCGCGCGCTGCTACCCAAGTATTCACATGAAGTGAATGGTACAGCCAGGAGTTTTATTCCAGACGTTTCAATTGAGTTTACACCCAAATGGGCAGTTGTTTTAGACACACGTTTATGAGCGCCGATCGCTTTCTTGACGCGGGGACGTTCGATGGCGTGGTTATAGCAGCCGAGCGCTTTCGCGAACGCTCTAAACACGAGTTTCACGTGCCTAACATTTGATTGTTCACTTTATTCCACGCAATGTTCGCGGGACACCCGCCGCTTGACGTTTCCTTGTGTTTAGTGTTTAGAGCATTATTAATTACCAGCCGACAACCCAGGATTTCCTCGGGAAGGGAAGTACAGCAGCCTAATATGGAAGTTCCTTTTGATGCCAGTGCTGGCTGCTCGGCCGCCTTTGCCACTACCGAGGCACCACATCATACATTTTTTTGGGTGCTAGGGGGGGAAGGTGGAGGGAGGGCGCGGTTATCATTTAAAGCATGCAATAAATCTTAAATTTGGTGCTAATGATACGGCGCTTAGACAATTCGCGCCACCTCTTCGCTGGTTGCCTCTGAATCGCTGGCCGGGAACGCGGTTTCGGTTTGTCAGGTAGGCCGGGAGCCCATCAAAAATCGTTGGGACGGCATCCGTCCGAAGCCTCGGTCTCTCTCGCTGAAGCGACACGACCACCCCGTTCACGATGTGCTCGTCGGTTCTTACAACGTCGCTAGCACCAAAATGCTTTTCGCGAACCCGAACGTTCTTGCTTTCGAAGTTGAAACCGCCAGCTTCCAACCGCGGTATAGCTCTCTTCCATTTTTCTCGAAGTTCGGCGCTACTTGGGAAACAGAAGAGCGACGCCTTTTCCTTGTTGCTTCGGTATCCGGAGCTACAGCCCGTCAAACAGCATGTCTTAGGCATTATGCATTCGAAATTTCATGCCGCCCACCTTGAACGTGGTGCACTGGCACATGAAGTTCGCGTAACGCTAATGCAGGAACTTTGGTGGAAGGAATACCGCGAGCTGCCTCGACACAACGCCTTCGGGCAGCCGCCGCTGCGAGCGCGTTCCGCCGGGCGCAGCGGGGCGATGGCCCCCCTAGGACAGCTTGCGCCGCGTAGCGGCCGTTCTTGGCACCATATCAAGCTCTCCCATAGAGTGACGGAGAAGTTTCGTAACCAGAACGGTATTAAGAGACTCTGGTATTAGTAACGCGCCTTATATCTTTAACGCATTCAAACTACGTCGTCAGCGGCGTGCGTTGGCGACTCAGCGGCGTTATAGCGGCTGCAACAACCCTTAATGGTCCACTTTAGCGACCACAAGGCGGTCGTAATGACCGTCGCATACAACGACAACACAAACAAGTGCTGAAATAAATACTGTCGTTTTACTTTACTTTGCGTGTGTGTGTGTGTGTGTGCGTGATTACATTCCCTCTCGAACATCTCTCGAACATACACGTTAGTTCACCAAGATTTCCGCAGAGGGACAAACGAGGCGTGTTAAGCGGAACGTGATCACGAGGGGGTGTTATTGTAACTAGCGGGCAAAATGCCACCAAATTTCAACAACCTCCCCCTCATAGCATCACCCCGTGCTTCGCACTTCCTCATACTCCCCTTCGGGGAAATGCGGGGGAATTTTTCCGCCAGCCCATTAGACCGTGAAAACTCAGGGCTCGAAGTTATATGTTTAAAATCGTACCGTTTGGCGAAGGTGGCAAAGTGGCGGCTTGAAAACTTGGGACTGTTATCTGTGCATACTTCGACAGGGAATCCGTATCTCGCGAAAATGGCTCCCAGCTTGTCGGTGACCGTGGCTGCCGATGCGTCTTCAAGTTTTTCGACCTCTGGAAAATTGGAGTATGCGTCAAATACGGCAAGGTACGTGCCACCCGCGTAATGAAACAGGTCCACGCCTACTCGGTACCAAGGGTTATCAGGGGTTGGTCGCGGTAAGAGAGGCTCGCTCGGCTGCTTGTATGCATAAGTTGCGCAAACTGAGCACTTTCGTACGACATGTTCAATCTCGGAGTTCATTCCAGGCCAAAAAACTAAACGCCGCGCTCTAGCCTTGGTGCGGAACCTTTTATACACCGATAACGGCAATAGATTGGCTTGGGATCCTGTGTCCACCTTCAACGCCACTTCTTGCTCCGCAACGTAGGCGTTTACAACCCAGTCTTTCGCTTTCTGAATGCCGCAAACGCTCACATCCAAGATGTTGAAGCCTTCGTCGTCACGTTGCACTTCACCGACTTGTTGTTTGCAGCAAATTGCAAAGTGGTTTCTTCCTTGACAAGAGCGGCAAATTTTTCCGAAGGCGGGGCACTTCCTTGGCTCGTGCCTCCTGTTGCACTTGAAGCACTGGAACGTGGTCTTCAAACTTTGGCTCCGGCGTTGCTGCCTCGCTGTAGTTGCATCAACTTTTTCGTCGCTCTCTTTCCACGCTTCGCTCTGTTTGCTTGCCGTCTCGGCGGCCTTGCACAAATGCTCTGCCTTTTCCAGGGTCAGGTCTTTCTCTCTCAACATCTTCTCACGCAACTTCCTGTTGTTCGTACCGAAGACTATCTGGTCGCGAATCATCGAATCGAAGAGTTGGCCAAAGTTGCAAAACCTTGCTTGCTTCCGTAGGTTCCTTAGGAATGGTTCCGCCGGTTCATCCTCTTCCTGCGTCCTTGTCCTGAAAACGTATCTCTCGTAAACTTCGTTTTGCTGGCCTGCACAGTACTCCTCGAACTTCGCTATCACAGTCTGGTAGTCCTCCTTATTTTCACCTTCAGCAAACGTGAAGTTGTTGAAAACGTCTAAAGCATCGTCTCCGGCGACGGTCAGGAGCGTGGCAGTTTTCGCAGCTTCAGTCAGTGGCTTTGCTGGCGCAGTGGCTTGCAAGTACAGCTCAAGTTTTTGCTTGAATAGCACCCAGTTCTTCTGAACATTACCGGATAGTCGTAGGTGATCCGGCGGTCTCAGCGGTTCCATGACTGCGTCGTGGCTGCGCGCCCCACTTCTGACACCATGTATCAGCTGCAACTCGGCTGATTAGCAGGTCAGTCTGACACGCTGACGTCGTGAACAGCAACTGAGTAGTGGTTTATTCATGAGCGCTTATATAGGTACATCAGACGCACTCTGCGCACCCCACCGCGCATCACATGTTGACTCGGGCATGATACGGCACGATACATGATTCAGGCAGCTTGTTTTCGCTCCCAGAGTACCACTCCGAACATTATTTGTTTCATTGCCCCTTGACCCGACGTAAGTTCACTTTCTAGTTGTTTTATATGTGCAACGTTTCCGGTCAGTAGGTGATCCCTGGCAGCATGTAGTGGTTGAAAATGTTTCATTTGAGTAACAGGAGAAGCCTAAATTTAATTATTTCAGAGTGCTTGCCGAGTGTCCCTTAAACGATACCTATTCTGCGCCGGATTTCTCGGTCGTGGTGGGGGTCAGCACTAACCATCTGTCAGATGTAGTTATGCTCTTTCACTCATTCTAGAGTTCCTTTTTTTATACCGAAGAGGGCGTTTTTGGCATGTTTTTTGCTGAATACTTTATATTCATTGATATTTATTTTCATCGCCACGACGTCGAGAAGCTTCATTTCATGGCTCACGTGTTCAAACGGGCCAGCTAGAAAGAAGGTTAGAAAGGAAGGAGAATGCTTCATGAAGCTCAGTAGCGGGCATATGCACGGAGGATCCCAAGAGAAAAAGTACACGGGGTGGAATCCTAAATCCACAAAAAATAGCAGGAAACGTGGATCAGCTTTTCGGAATTAGCGAGAAAGTCGCGGCTGTGGTGATGAAGCTAAACAAGCGATACATGATAAAGATAGTACAGGCGTACGCGCAAACAATCAGTTCTGATGATGAAGCCGTCACCAGCTTATACAATTATATCGAATCAGTAATGAAGAAGGCAACAAAGCAGTTCAAGAGTGTGATAGGAGACTTTATGCAAACATCGGTAAGAAGCAAATCTGAGATAGGTCAGTGGGAAGCTTCCAAATCGATAATCGCAAGAGTAGAGAAGATACACGAGTGGGATTTACGCACAGAAGACCTCATGGCGATAGTGCACATTCTTTTACAAACAAAACAACAGAAAGTTGACTTAGAAAAGTCCCGGTGGTATAAGAAAAAACGAAATTTATTTCATTTTAGGTGACAACTCAGGTATCGTGCATGACGTAGAGGAGTAAATAGGATTCGGAGCAGCGATCATAGGCTGGTTGGATGCAGTCTAAGCCTGAATCCGAAGAGAAAAAGAAGGAAATTCGTGAAAACTAAGAAATCCCGTGTGGAGTCACTCAGAGCCAGATCGCAGGATTAAAAAAAATTCTTCAAAACAAAATCGCCCTTCTCAAACAGCAGAACGAGGTCAATGTAGACAGGCTGAATCACAACCTAACATTGGGACTGAGTGAATCAGCACCAGCTGTGGGAGAAAAACAGGGGGGAACAAACTGGTAAACTGAGAATACGAAAGAAGTAATTCCCAAGCGTAAGACATGAAAGTGTAAAGTACGCCGGTCCGGATTGAATTACCCGAGCTATTGTAACAGGCTAACAAAGGCAAAACAAAGGATATTCGTGCATATAGCATGGCAGCGCTTGAGAAAACTCTTCAAATTGGGGGTAGCTTAAAACTAAAAAAAATATAACCATCGGAAAAGACAGGATGTACGCGCTCAGAGCTACCGAGCTGTTGAAAGAGACCAACAGAGGCAAAACAAAGGATATTCGTGCATATAGCACGGCAGCGATAGAGGAAAACCTGCAAATTTGGGGTAGCTTCAAACTAAGGAAAATATAGCCATGGGCAAAGACAGAATGTACGCGCTCAGGGCTACAAGGAGAGCCTTTATTAGAAACGGATGACCACTGGTCACGATAGACAAAAGGAAGGGGGAGGGAGAGTAAGAGAAAATAAATGCTGATCGATCTCAGTAGAGTTAATAACTGTACCAGTTCTTGGAACCCGCCGGTAATGGCGAGTTTGTGGTGATCGCAACAGTGATCGCAATACTGTCAGGAGTTTCTGCAAGTTTGCCAACTCGTTCAGAGGAGGACCCTCTCAAACAACCCATGGTAGACCGCCTATAACTGAATAAACGGCAATTTAAGATAATAGTTGTGCATCAGTTTTTTAGGGTCAGGGCTGTGGTTGCGGTGATTTGAATGTAGGTACGGCGCCTGGCGAAGGCTGGACACCATCAAACTAGGTATCTCATGGAGTGGTGGTATGGCAGTAAGTACATCAAGGGGGCAGGTGAGGGGTATACCACTAGTGAAGTCTTTCAGGTGTGTGAGATGAATTTGTAATATATTTGCTAATAAAGATTTCGCCTGAGCGGGAAAGCGAAGGTAGGTGGCTGAGGTAGCCAGCTGGAGCTTGTGCTTTTAGACGGTATAAAAATGTAAGAAACAGCGGTAAAGGACAGGACGTAGATTAGACGACAAACACGCGGCGCTGACGAACAACCAGGTTTTATTGCTTGCAGGCGGCTTATATACACATCTACACAGCAATGGAAAGGGAAAAAGGAAAATACAGATAGCAAGAGAGGAGGAAAATACACAGGTTATTGTCACATGGTCATCGATAAGTAAGGCCCGGTTATACATTTGAAAGATACGCGATTTCATTTTCATACAGAAGCACGGAAGGTTTGCTTACACATTTATCTCCCCTCTGACTAATGCAAAAGGCTTCAAAAATTTCACGTGTACGTTTGTTTGCATATCTTCGAATAATACGACACTCATCAAACATTGGTTGGCACTTACACTGGCCACAGTGCGCAGCTAGGTGACCGCCGACATTCGATTTTAGTGAATTTGCATGCTCCTGGAGCCGTAGATTAATACATCTTCCCGTCTGACCCACATAGCTTCGTTTGCAATCCAGGGGGATTTCGTAAACGACATTCTGACGGCAGCCTACGTACTTTTTTTTTGTGGTTAATCTTACATGGGTTGTGCTTTCTGCCTACCTTATTTACCATCGCACAGAGCTTGCTTAGTTTGTTGGGCGCGGACATAAGAACTTTTGCGCCCCCTCTTTCGGCAATCTTCTTAACTTTGTGCGATACCTGATGCACGTAAGGAATGACGGTTGTACGGCGTTTTGCGTGCTCATTTTCTTCGTTAGGTAACGGCTTGTTCTGTTTTTGTTTCCGGAGATCCCGTAACAGGGATTTTGAAATGCTGGATAAAAACGCAGGCTGATAGCCCGCTGCTTTTAGTCTGCCCATTTGGGCATCAAAACTTTGTTGGGCTGAGTGCTCGCACAACCTGGTTAATGCCGATTTCAAACATGAAGTGGCCACCCATCTTTTTACTATCTTTGAGTGGGCCGAAGTAAAAGGCAAGAGAGCCTTTTGCGAGCGGGGTGCAAAACGCCAGCATACATGCTTAGGGCTGAACTTGATTGTGAGGTCTAAAAAACGTAAAACATTTTCATCGGGTAGTTCCTTCGTCAAGTTCAGGCACTTTGGTTCTTGCTGAAACACCTCAAAAATTAGATGGACGGAATTTCTTTCCTGGTGTTCATCAGTCAATTTATACAGAACAAGGTAGTCATCCACGTACCGGTACACTTTAGTCGTGTTTGTCGGCTTTAAAGCAGCCATCAGGCTTCTGTCATAGCGAGCTAAAAGCATATCACTTAAAATTGGGGCGAGAGATGAACCTATGCAGATACCCTCCTTCTGAATGAACATGATGGCTGCTTTAAAGCCGACAAACACGACTAAAGTGTACCGGTACGTGGATGACTACCTTGTTCTGTATAAATTGACTGATGAACACCAGGAAAGAAATTCCGTCCATCTAATTTTTGAGGTGTTTCAGCAAGAACCAAAGTGCCTGAACTTGACGAAGGAACTACCCGATGAAAACGTTTTACGTTTTTTAGACCTCACAATCAAGTTCAGCCCTGAGCATGTATGCTGGCGTTTTGCACCCCGCTCGCAAAAGGCTCTCTTGCCTTTTACTTCGGCCCACTCAAAGATAGTAAAAAGATGGGTGGCCACTTCATGTTTGAAATCGGCATTAACCAGGGCGTGCGAGCACTCAGCCCAACAAAGTTTTGACGCCCAAATGGGCAGACTAAAAGCAGCGGGCTATCAGCCTCCGTTTTTATCCAGCATTTCAGAATGCCTGTTACGGGATCTCCGGAAACAAAAACAGAACAAGCCGTTACCTAACGAAGAAAATGAGCACGCAAAACGCCGTGCAACCGTCATTCCTTACGTGCATCAGGTATCGCACAAAGTTAAGAAGATTGCCGAAAGAGGGGGCGCAAAAGTTCTTATGTCCGCGCCCAACAAACTAAGCAAGCTCTGTGCGATGGTAAATAAGGTAGGCAGAAAGCACAACCCATGTAAGATTAACCACAAAAAGAAGTACGTAGGCTGCCCTCAGAATGTCGTTTACGAAATCCCCCTGGATTGCAAACGAAGCTATGTGGGTCAGACGGGAAGATGTATTAATCTACGGCTCCAGGAGCATGCAAATTCACTAAAATCGAATGTCGGCGGTCACCTAGCTGCACACTGTGGCCAGTGTAAGTGCCAACCAATGTTTGATGAGTGTCGTATTATTCGAAGATATGCAAACAAACGTACACGTGAAATTTTTGAAGCCTTTTGCATTAGTCAGAGGGGAGATAAATGTGTAAGCAAACCTTCCGTGCTTCTGTATAAAAATGAAATCGCGTATCTTTCAAATGTATAACCGGGCCTTACTTATCGATGACCATGTGACAATATCCTGTGTATTTTCCTCCTCTCTTGCTATCTGTATTTTCCTTTTTCCCTTTCCATTGCTGTGTAGATGTGTATATAAGCCGCCTGCAAGCAATAAAACCTGGTTGTTAGTCAGCGCCGCGTGTTTGTCGTCTAATCTACGTCCTGTCCTTTAGCGCTGTTTCTTACATTTTTAAACATGCACCAACCAGCGCACTTGCTCCCCGTTTTTTTAGACGGAGGCGTCGATCATTTTTGTGCTGCTGGATGCACTTTCTGGAGAGGATTTAGAGGACTGCAACGGCCTCTCCGCAGACACCAGTGGACGGTAGGAAAGGCAACTCTCCTGATCGGCCTGAAGGGCCGCTTGGTTGCCTGAAGAAAATTGTTCGTTGCCATGCATCCGCTTCACGTCGATGTTGGTATTGTTCCGATGGAGGAGTTCATTTTATCTAATTAATTTTATGTGCGACAGTATGGTAGCAATTATACGATCACAAAGCTGTGAGAGCCTCATAAGAATCGGTGAGGATGCGCATGGACGGCGGTAGAGGCGGGTCACAATCAAAAGCGATAGCTGACACTATTTATTTATTTACAAGAACCTTACAGGCCCCCGTAGGGGCATAGCGTAAGGGGAGGCAAAAAACAGTAAAAGCAACACGAGAGCAAGTAAGCATAGTATGTACAAGGTGAGGCTAACCTTGCATTGCGAACACAAGGCACAAAAACACCACGCCACAATATACTGCCAAGGCGAAACTCTAGATTATAAGGCGCAGTGCATACACAGTACAACTTAACAAAATACATTCACAAAAATACGCCAGCAACAAAAAGAGGGTGAACAATTTAAGGAAGCAAACCTAGGAAATGACTGGTTACACGGTGGCGGAAAGAGGCATGGTTTGATATGGAAACGATATTATCGGGCAAATCGTTCCACAGACAGATGGCACGTGGAAGCGCAGAACTATTGAAAGTTAATGTACGACCGAAAATGCGCGAGTAACTGAGATTGTTATGCAAACGTTTAGACATGCGCAATGGTCTTTCAAGAGGAAGGGGCGACAGCCTATTACCATAAATGTACTTGTGAAACAAGCACAAAAGTGCAATGGAACGTCGTGTATCAAGTAAGGGGAGGTCATTATCATGTTTAATTTGGGTGACGCTATGAGAATTATCATAATCGGAAGAAATAAAGCGTGCTGCTCTATTCTGCACGGCTTCAAGCATATTGTTAAGATATTTTTGGTGAGGTGACCATACAGGGCTAGCAAATTCCAGTTGAGGACGGACAAAAGTAACGTAGGCCAGCTTTCGTACGCAATGAGGGGCATTTTTTAAGTTTCTTCGTAAATAACCTAACGATCGCGAGGCCTTCGCACAAATGGCGGTGATATGGGAAGCCCATGACAGGTTAGAAGTGAAGTGAACTCCGAGGTATTTATATGAAGTTGCTTCAGAGACGGGAGAGCTGTTTAAAGAGTATGTGAACTTAGAATTGACATGCTTGCGGCTGAAAGAGATAAATTTACATTTAGATTCGTTAAGGTGCATTTGCCAGGTCTTGCACCAACTAGAAACAGTTAAAAGGTCATTTTGAAGAGCGATGTGGTCGTTAGTATGGGTAATGTTACGATATAGTATGCAATCGTCAGCAAAAAGACGAATTGAAGATGAAATGTTTGTAGGCAGATCATTGATGAATATTAAAAATAGCAAGGGCCCTAAAACACTACCTTGCGGAACACCTGAAGTAACGTAGCAAGGGGGAGAAGATAAATTGTTTACAACTGTGAACTGTTGGCGAAGAGACAAAAAATTTCGCAGCCAGGAAAGGGTCAGTGAGTCCAGTCTGAGCGATGATAGTTTCGAGATTAGTCTACAGTGAGGAACCCGGTCAAACGCTTTAGAGAAATCAAGAAAAATACAATCTGTTTGTTTGTTATTATTCATTTGAAAATGCAGGTCGTTAGTAAATTCAAAAAGTTGTGAATCGCAAGAGAAACCTTTTCGGAACCCATGTTGGTTAGTAAAAAAGAAATTATTTGACTCGAGGTGGCTGTAGACATGTGAAGCAATGATGTGTTCAAGTAATTTGCAACAGATACAAGTTAACGAAATTGGACGGTAGTTACCAGGTGACTTTCTATCGCCAGCCTTAAATACAGGAACTATTTTTGCAATTTTCCAGTCAGAAGGAAGACGTCCGGATGATAGCGATTGACGGAATATGAGGAGCAGTATTTGGCTGGAAACAGAAACAGTGTTTTTAAGTATTTTGGAGCTGATGTTATCAATACCTGCAGACGTGGATAATTTTAGGTCGGTTATTAGCCGAGAAATACCTTCAGCGGAGATGTTAATAGGTTCCATGTAAGGGTAGTCAGGATCAGGAACAAAGGGTACTGTGGATTGGTCCTCCGTGGTGAATATTGATGAAAAAAATTCGTTAAAAGCTACCGGGCACTCGTGATCGGCAAGAGGCACGTTGTTAGCTCCGTGCAAGGTAATGCGACTTGAGCTATTATCCGGAGATATTGTTTTCCAGAACTTTTTTGGATCTGATTTAAGGAGTGAGGGTAGATCATGTTTGAAATACTTATCTTTAGCGACTGATACCGCAGAACAGTAAGTTTTCAGGAAATCTTTATATTCGTCCCAATAAGTCTGGTTACGCTTGGCTTTCTGGTATAAGCGTTTCTTTTTATTTCTTAACCTACAAAGCGATTTGTTAAACCATTGGGTAGTCTTGCAATTAGATATGGTAATCAAAGGGACATACTTGTCAACAAGGGAAGATACTTTTTCTGTGAACAAAACCCAGTTTTGATCAACGGAACGTTGATGGAAAGAGGGCTGAAATTCGTGATAGAAAAACTGTTCCAGATCGGAGTTCATATCTACATAGTTACCTTTATTGTAATCTCTTATTTTCTTGGAAGTGAAGCTGGTATTTTTGAGTGGTATGTAAAGTGGAATTTGTAATATTTTATGGTCACTGAATCCTTGAAGTGCTAGGATTTGTCCTACTGTATCAGGAGCAGAAGTAAGAACTAAGTCTAACAAATTTTGACCACGAGTTGGTTCGTTAACTACCTGGAATAAATTACAATCTAAGGCTAAGTTAACAAAATCCATGGAGGTATGACAGGGGGAGAACAATGAGGCCCAATCGATTAAGGGATAATTGAAGTCTCCGAAAATATACATGAAGTCAGAAGGAAACATTTCGGTAGCTGTCACTATACTATTGCGAAGTTCGCCTACAAAGGATTGTCGATAGTCAGGGGGCCGATAGCACACACCTAAAAGTACCTTAGTTGACGCGGATGCGCATGCACACCAAACAATTTCGAGATCAGATTTAGTGTCAATAACAAAGGAGGAAAACTTTTTCTTAACCGCTAAAAGGACGCCACCTCCCCTTCTAATTCTACGATCATGTCGGTAGATGTTATAAGAATTGTTATCCGGAAATACTTCAGTATCGCCTATTTCGGGCGTAAGCCAAGTTTCCGTTAAGGCAACGATGTCAGAGTTACTATCATCGAGAAAGGAACAAAGTACGTCGCGTTTTGGAATCAGGCTTCTAATGTTTGTAAATGAAACAGATAAAGAGAGTGGCAACTGAGACTGCCCAGCAGAAGTGGGAGAGGAATTGTGAATAGTGCTTGCAGTCGGCACATGTTTGCGCTATCTTGACAATTTAATGACAGTGTCAGACACAGCATCGTACGCATAATAGGAGCCGTCCACGCGCAGTTTGTCAACATTTAGCTTGATGGGTGCATCTATCGATTTAGCGTAATCCCGCAACTTTTTCCGGGCGATACGCGTCTGCAGCGAAAAATCCTCCCGGACAGCGTAGTCAGTGTCCTTCTTACCCTTCTTACCCATAGCCATAACATTTTCTTTGTCTTTGAAGTGAAGGAATTTTACAATAATGGGCCTATTTTTTTCTGGTTGATGCCGTCCAAGACGATGCGCACGTTCTATTTGGGATGAAATAAGAGATACACGCAGAACCTCAGAGCACAACTTGACAACCTTTTTTTCCGAAGTCGCCCATGTTTCTGCAGGGTCATCGGGGATGCCGAAAAACAGTAAATTAGATCGGCGCTGCCTGTTTTCTGCGTCATCGCAGCGCGATTCTATTTTCTTTATTTGTAGTGCGACGGTATCAGATACGGATGGCAGTGTTACTGCAGAGGCGTGGTCGCTTTTTACAGATGATACATCTACTTCGACAGCGCGAATCCTGTCAGACAATTGCTTCAGCTCTATGTCGACTGACGCCCTCCACTGCCCCAAAGCAACAAGCTCGCTACGAAGCTCATCCTGTCCCTTTTCAATTCTCTGTACGGTTGCTAACACATCGGCCAGAACAACATCACTGTCGGGGCCAGGGTTGGATTCAATATCGCCGGATAGCAACAGCAATAGACGTCCGACACAAGAACAGACGTAGCTTTTACAACTTCCCACAATTT
The DNA here is from genome assembly GCF_048455015.1 of Haemaphysalis longicornis. Taxonomy (NCBI): domain Eukaryota; kingdom Metazoa; phylum Arthropoda; class Arachnida; order Ixodida; family Ixodidae; genus Haemaphysalis; species Haemaphysalis longicornis. The sequence goes on along the minus strand of NW_027526295.1, from coordinate 48,225,863 downwards.
CTAACAAGTCGCAGGGGCACGACACCACAAAGAGACAGCGATTCGAGGTTTTAGGGCATAAAGAGCGTTTGAGGTAACCAACCTGAAAGAGCACAGACGGTGATTGCTCCATTCTAGTCTCGGTGTCGTGCCCCAGCGTGCAGTCGACAGGAAGCAGCTTATATCGGGCGCGCTCGTGGAAGATAACGGTGCCAGTCCCGATATCACGCAGATGTTGCCAGACGGGGAACTGCTCCAGGTCCAAAACTGGCGGTAGTGTCCAGTGGTGTGCGGGCGCCGCCTTTGTCACTGGCCCGCCGGGAAGTGGGCCTATGACGGGAGCAGGCGCACAGAGGCCGAGCAGCAGGAAAGCCTGAAAGAGCACAGACGGTGATTGCTCCATTCTAGTCTCGGTGTCGTGCCCCAGCGTGCAGTCGACAGGAAGCAGCTTATATCGGGCGCGCTCGTGGAAGATAACGGTGCCAGTCCCGATATCACGCAGATGTTGCCAGACGGGGAACTGCTCCAGGTCCAAAACTGGCGGTAGTGTCCAGTGGTGTGCGGGCGCCGCCTTTGTCACTGGCCCGCCTGGAAGTGGGCCTATGACGGGAGCAGGCGCACAGAGGCCGAGCAGCAGGAAAGCCTGAAAGAGCACAGACGGTGATTGCTCCATTCTAGTCTCGGTGTCGTGCCCCCTACGTGCCCCCTACGTGCCCCCTGTGAGCTATTAACTACGTAGTTAATAGCTCACAGCTCCGCATCAAGGCTGGAAAGTTCTCTGCCATGTATGGTGTTTTACACTGAGAGAACCGGTGCGTCAGTCTAAGCCCAAGCAAGGCCCTGTGCCGTGATGGTTTACGCTTGCATGTTGGAAAATATTAAGCTCAAACTGAAGGCGACCTTTCTGAAGCCGTAGGATTCGGCGCTATCGCAATGTTCTATTACTTCGCTTTATAGTTTTACTTAGGTTTGCTTTGCGTAGAAGTATCAAAGCTAATCGTCATCAGGGCGCTATGGGGACGGGGTAATCGGCGAGTACTGGTTACGTTCTGGTGTTCCACGTGGCTAAGACGTGTCCCTGGTGTGTAAGGGGTCTTTTGAAGTCCACCTGGGCTTTGGCCTCCTGAATGATGGCTTCAATAAGAGGAAGAGGTACAGTTTGCTCCACTTTCCTAATGGGTGTGTGTGTTGCGGAAAAGGAAGAAGCCCTCTTGCCAATGTACAGATCATCATCATTAGATAGTAAAGAGAAGGAGGATTAAAGAGGTGTTCTCAGCAGAGCCATGGCGCGGGTCTAGTTCCTCAATATTTTTGGTGCCGTGAAACCCGGGAGGAACGGCCTGGTGGACCCGAGATGATGGCGCACAGCGACTTTGAGGCACGCGATGCCCGGGAAACCGTTTGATGTCCTGATCCCGTGGGCCTTGCCCTCGAACGGCGCCCCCCATGGCTGGCTGCTCGACGCACCGCACCGACCACTGGGAACCCGGTAGTGTCCAGCAGCAGCACCGTATACAGAAGACCCTCCCTGTGGACTTTCAGCCTACTGAGCACAGGGAGGCCGTGAGTGAACTGAAAGAGCTGAGGGACACTCTCCGTGCTAAGATAACCGAACTCGTCAGAACAACAGACAACCTTGTAGAATCACCAACTCCGAGAATTAGTATGCTTAAAATCCTCCTCGAATCGCTTACAGAAGTGCTTGAAAACATAAATAATCTTGACAGACAGATACGAGACCTCCTAGATATCGAGGATTACGAAAAGGATTACGAAGAATCTGACAAGTACTTATATATGATTTTCAGTGCGAAGTGGCTGCTTACTGATAAGATATCGAAGATGAGCTTGATGCGGAAAAAGATAATCACGCAGTGCGTCACGAATTTGGAACCCACTCAAGTCGCACCCGTCCAAACATCATGTAGGTCGTTGATTACCTCTACAGCTTCCCGTAATGAAGTATCTGAGTACGAAGACCCATTACTCACAACGGATACGGCAACGGCGGAAATCATCCCACTGCCAGTAAAAACCTTGAGCGCGTCCACAAATGCTACGCTGGGATCACGGATGGATTCTGTACAGAGTGACGAACGCTTAACACAACCTCCAGAGTCCCATCCCGATCATCAGAAACCCGTTGTTTCAATGCATCTGATCACGAACACTGATGCCATGAACACCGACATGAACCGGCGCAAGAAGCGAAGAATTCGGGACAAGCCCATCAAAGGGACAAGGACTGCCACACTAAAGACAAGACGCAGAGTTTGTGGACATTCGCCTAAGCTACGACCCAATTCCGTCAGGCGGAGTGCAACTAGTTCCTCCAGCTTTACAAGTCGTGTTCAGACACGGGAGGTTCGGTCGAGGAAAGTGCGATCCCGACCAAGACGATGTGAACGACCAGCTGGGCGCGAGACAGCCCGAATGTTCTTCCCTGCAACACAACAGAGTGCTGATGTACGTTCATCGCCGATCCTAACGAAGGCCGTCATTAGAAAGCACCGTCGGATGACAAAGCACCGATGGAAAACTAAGCTGCTGACGAACGGTCACCGAACGGCTAGGCGGATTCAAACCAGGCTGCTGGACTGACCATCGTTTTATTTTTTTTGGCATGTTTTTTCTACTCAAGTCCTTTTTATCCGTAGATGCATCACTGTCGCGGGCGGGAGGATGTTGCGGAAAAGGAAGAAGCCCCCTTGCCAATGTACAGATCACTATCATTAGATAGTAAAGAGAAGGAGGATTAAAGAGGTGTTTTTAGCAGAGCCATGGCGCGGGTCTAGTTCCTCAATAGTGTGCTTTGGTAAGCCAGTGCTGTGCAGAGGGTCACCCGATGTAACACCTGAGTGGCTTTGATGGGGGTCTTGTAGAGGTAGTAAGCCGTTGCGGCGTACGTGACGGTGCTCACAGGGACAGCCCTAGACATAACAGAGATGGCATTCTGCGGTGCTCCACCATATGTAATTGAAAATCGACGGATGGAGTGCAGTATAGATTCCATTTCTCTTTTAATTTTTTGAGCCAAATGCCAGGACGGTTGTTGTTCCCATTTGATAGACTAGGAGTGTAATGGGCTTATTTGAAGCGGATGCGTCGCAGTTTACTATGTTGACTGCAATTTAATGGGGTAGGCCTGGTGGTTACAACCGTATACTACCAGAAATGCGGTTTTTTCAGGTGCTAGTTCGACACTTAGTTGAGCCAGACTGACTTTAAAGCTATTAGCCGCGGCTTGTAGCTCAACAACCTGGCCCTCTAAAGATTCAAAGTCCGCCGCTTCCGTCCAAACCATGATGTTATCGGCGTATACGGTAAAACGGAGCACCTGAGTCAATTTTAAGTGGTCGAGCTACTCGGGTCATGGCCACGTTGAAAAGTAGAGGGCCTAAAATCGACTCTTGGGGAACACTGCGGTCGAGCTGGTAAGTCGTGGGTTCCCATTGAGTGTGCGTACCATAAAGGCGTGCAGGACGTCTTTGGAAAAATGCTCTAATCCACTTTTCCGTCCGGGCACTAGGGTAGGCATGAAGAAGCTCCTCTAGAATGAACTGGTGGCTAGCATTGTCAAACGCATTTCAAGGATCAACTACACTGATGAGGTCAGGAGTGCCGCGATGGTAGTGGGAGTGCTTAATTACCCTCTGCAGAAGCCAGAGGCTATCATGCGTGCCAACCTTTGGTCGGAAGTCTGCTTGTACTGGGTGAAAATACGGCTAGGCATATTCTATCTAAGGTGTGCGACCCTATTGTTGATAAGTCACTAAATCAATTTGCTAATGACAGGCGTAAGGGAGATCGTCCGAAGGTTCTTCATTTCACTGAAAGCCTTGTTGGGTTTGGGGATAAGAGAAATAAGCTTTGTTTTACGTGTTCTGGAACTTTCCCGTGCTCCAAGAGGTCATTGAGCTGACATAAAATACGTTCCAAGGCCTCATTTGGGAGGTCTCGGAGGTGCTGCCACGTGACACCGTCATAACTGGGCGACGTGTAACTCAGATTGCGACGCGTAAATTGGCCACAGTAAAAGGTACCTCCAAGACAGGGTCAGGGTGGGGAATATCAACAATTGGAAGTGGAGCGGCAGAGCGGGCGAGAGAGATGGTAGCATGGGGAAAGATGTACGTATAAGTCGCCGCTCCACTGTTAACGGGTATGTGCTGAGGATTAGGGTAGCAAAAAGAGGGGTTCGTTTGACGGTCTTCTGAGTGAGGCGGAAGTGCAGAGGCCAAAGTGCCGGTACGCCGATCGCGTGACAGAGGGTGTACCAGAGAGTTGTCTAGTGATTTTGGTTTAGTTATTTCTGATAAGCTGTAGTCGTAGTCAGGTGGGATTGTTTCGGAATCTTTTAGATATCTTTCTGGCATCTTCTATTAGATCTCTAAGTGAAAGTGAGCTTATGGAAGGTTAGCCATGTGGTTTTCCATGTGGGGTGTTGCCGTAGCACAGTGGATGTCCTTCTGCGCCCGGGCAATGTGTGATCATTAGGCAGCAGAAGTCACCTAATGAGGTTGGGAAGAGGCCCTCATTTCTTCATACCGAAAGTTATCCCAGTCAATGGGCTTCATGGTCTTCCGGGAGGTGATCACTGCTCAAGTTTTAGAAAACGGTAATCATTTGCGAGTAAGGCCAGGAGTACCCCATGTAAGGTAGGGGGTCTTATCTTGCTGCGAATAACGAAGGCGAACCCTAGTGGTCATGCCTGGTTTATTGATTAGAGTAAGGTTTGAGGCTCCGGTAGCATCATGTAACACTTTTCCTGGAGAATGAGTGTGGGCAGAGCCCTATGTGGTGCTCTGTGTTGTGAAATCTACACCTAGGAGGATTGGGTTGTCGGGAAATCGGGCCATGAGAACAGGAATCCTGGTGAAAGATATGTTAGGATTTGTTTATTTGACAGGTGTGTAATAGGCAGTGGTCGCGATTACCGCCTCACCGCTACGTAGGCGGGTGGGCAGCACGACGACTTTATGTTTGTTTGGGTTGAATTCACTAAGACCAAATTGCTGGATAACAACAGAGGAATGCCCGAGAACTTCGGGGTAACCGGGGAGAACAGAACTGGTAAGGGAACTACGTCAGGTGTGATGAGTTATAGCGGGGTTGGGAAACGTGGCACACCCCGCTACATGAGGGTTATAGCGTGCTTCTTGAAAGAGAATACAGAGTGCTTGAATTTGATTTATTTTCTGCTAGACAATAGTTTCTCAGCAACAGAAGCCTGTGCAGTTCCACTTTAAGGCAGTCCGGGATGTATCTATAGCGGCGGTTTTGTTTGTCACCGTGGTACTTTGCGTGGGGGCTCTTAGGGCTCTTCTTTGGGCAATTTCTGAATAACTGGTTCAATTACGATTTTGATCTGGCTTAGTTGATTGCCGAAATTTTCCTGGTCTTTTTCATGTGCCTGGCGCGCCAGACGCTGATAATGAATGTCTGTGCCGGCAGCCTGGCGGACAAATTGGAGAAGAGTTGTTTAACAGCTTGGAGGTTGTGTGTGCTTGGTTCTGGGTTGCGCCTGTGTCGGTTTTGAGAGGACAGGAGAATCTTTGACCTAAACTCGGCGAAAGGATTTGGTCTGTCAAGAGGAGACTTCTGAGCTCTTCGTTCGTTGTGTGAGCTGGTCATTTTCATTTCGCAGCGGTTGAATTTCGGAACGCAATGTAGCCAGCTGCGAAATTATGGAAGCCAAAGTTGCATCCTCAGGCTTACTAGGAGGAGATGCGACTGCACTGGATAAGCCCAATCCGGTCAGCCTAAGATACACCACGCGATGCATCACGTTCGGGGTGGTTGGCTGGTGCGGTAGGGATTCTACTGGGGCACGTCATGTAGAGGGCAATGTGTTCAAACTCCTTTCAAAAACAGCAAATCTGAGGGCCACAAACACCTTCTTCCGGGTGAGGTTTGCTACAAGAGTGACAAACTGCCTCTGGGAGCGAGCCATGAGTCCGACGTTGTGGCAGTTGTAACAAAATAGCGTCTTGTGTTGGTAGGGGGAGACACTCAGATTGGACATATAATATTTTCCTACCTTTGATAGCGTAGGTGAGTTGAATCGGAGCAAGGCATGGGTTGTGCGGCCAAGACGGGTACAAAATGGGATATTTGCCTGCCCACCACGAGGCCATTGGAGTGATTCTTTGTTGATTTCGTCGGGCTCTATAGTAATTCCTCTGGAAGTGTTGGACTTGCAGGGAGACAGTTTCATTTCTACAGGGACATTTGTGAGGTCGAAATGGAGTCACGTAACCAGGAATTGTCTCGATGCATGCGTGTCATCATAGACTATTGTGTAAATACCATTATCTATGGTGACATATTTGTGCGAGGCAAGTTCAGCTAGAAATTGTTGGGGTCATTTCTTCCAATAACATGTGCGAAAGTATGCTTAGGAATGTCATTGACACTGAATGTAATGAGCAGTCGTAGCACAAGTTTACAGCGGGGTCTACTCACCCGGTCGGTTCGAGTTACTCGATCCTCAGCTCGTATCAAGGGTCGGCACCACTGTCGCACTGGTTGCTCGGAAGATTTAAGAGTCGATGGAGAAGGTGAGGGCGACGGGTCGGGTTGGATGGGGTCTTGTTGAGAGCGGTTCTCGTCTTGAGCCTGAACGTCTTCGCAACAGATTCGTGTTGTCAGGGAGGCACAGTTCGTGAATTACGCACTCGATTAAAAGACAGGCAGGCCATACTATTGTCGAGGCTCGATTTTACCAGGTAGAGATGGGCGCCATAGATACCGTTGTTGGCAGCAATGGTTGAGAGGCACAGGGCAAAAGAGGGGCAACACATTGAGGGCACGACACTGAAGCTTGCAGCAATGAAGGCAGAGGCGGCTGCTCCAGCAACGACTGCCGCAGCACCAGGCGGAAGGCTGGTGGCACGGATGTTGCGCTGTTAGGCGTACCGCAGACGGAAATGAGCTTTGCCCCACAGTTTCGATTCAGCTATGTTGCCGAAAACGTCCAACGGCCAGATGATAGCGATGAACGTCAACCAGTCGTTGCCAACAAAAAAGTTCAGCACATGAGTAAAAAAGGTGAGCAAATCACTTAAAAAGGAGTCGATGTGTAGGCAAAACATGGCGACGTTCTTCCTTTAGAGAAAGGTAGGGTAACATTACGCACAACTCTGATGAGATAATAAAGGTAGTTTTGCAATTCAACACCAGGCTGCATGCCGGCGACGGTGAACAAGGAGAAACTACGCAGAGTACAAGCCCAACTTCCCAACTTACGATACCCCACTAGGAACTTAAGATAAAATTGGAGAGCCTTCCAAAGGTATAAAAATAGGAAGAGCTGCGGGCGACGACAGCATGACAATGGATCTTTTGAAGAAGGGAGGAGATACTGTACAGGAACAGCTTCTTTTGCTATTTTCGGAATGCTTGAAGTCTCAAAAAGCACCCATAGCCTGGAAAAACAGCAACAATATTCTAATTCAACAGGAGGGAGATCCCCAAACACCTCAAGAATCACAGGCCCATCAGTCTACATACTGTTGTTTTCAAGCTGCTTACCAAACTTAGTTAGGCGCAGATGTAACAGCTTGAATTCACAACACCCCAGAGAGCTCGCTCAGGTTAGTGAAGAGTACCCAACAATGGATCATATCAATGTCGTCAAAGAAGTGGTAAAAAATCCGCAGAGTTCACCAAACCGCTCTACAAGCCATCTGTATATTATAAGACATCGTTTGATTCTGTACTCACTGCAGCCATGCTAGAAGCACTGACAGACCAGGGAATAGAGGAAACCTGCATAAGACCTCTGGAAGGCATAGCTAAGGATCGTACGTGCCGAATAACCCTCCACAAGCAAAGCGATAAATTTTCGATCACAAATTGAGTTAGACAGGAAGATTACATTTCGCCAAATTATGCCCAGAATATCTGGAGGAGGTATTTGAAAGCTATCCTGAGAAGACATTCGATGAATCACACACGGGCAATACTTGAGTATTTGAGGTTTTCGGACGACATAGTCTTGCTGATGGATGCTGCAGAACATAAGCAAACAATGCTTTAGGAGCAGCAATCAGTCCCACAACGGCCACACATTTATCTAAGCCCCTATCAAGGCTCACGTACGATTTTGCTTCAGGCTTGCTTACGTACGATTTTATTTTTCACTTAAAAGTGTAGAATGACCTACTTCTATCGCCGCCACTATGTTTTAAAAAAAACGAGTGACAACGACCTTACATCATTTGGTAATCTTTTCTACGGTGGCAATGAATCCATAAATTTTGTTTGCAGAACGCTACATGTTACGAAAGGCAATGTAACAAGCACTGTGATGTGTCATGGAAAACCCCCTGAAGGAGTACGCACCACAACCCCTTGAAAAGAAAACAAAGGTCGGAATTTGAAATGGCTCGTCAAGACTGAACCAACCCCCGAAATCAGCTCCGGAGCCCCACGGCATCATGACAAAATTTGGTAGCGAAGTAGGGAGCTAATACAAGACCGCCGCGAAGGTAAGGAACGAAGCGGCATTGGGACCAAACACCCAAATGAAAATGGAGAGGGCCAATCAGAGTGTGCTGCGAAGAAGCCCAGAGGGCATATGAGCGAGGACCACAGGAAAAAATGAGAGGCAAGAAACCAGGAGGTCCATAGAGCATGTGAGCTTCGAGGAATGAGACAGGCGGACCAGGCCAGGCCACCCAGTATGCCTGCCATGCCTGGGAAGGCGTGGGCCGACCTGTAATCGGCTGCGGCGTCCTAGACGCACCTGGAACCAGCGCATTGGTGGACCCAGCGGTGACAGTCGGGTAGCTGCTGGCCAGCGTTCCCGCTCATTCGACTTCAGCTACAGCGGCATTGAAAGGCTAGGTTAGCCATCCTCCGGGTATTTCCGGTGGCATCAGCTACCTCGAGGGTAGCCAAAGAAGAACTACTTTGGGAAGAACTATGTCCGGTGCCAACGCCGTCCACACAGCGACGGTGCGCAGAAACGCCGGCACCACCAAGAGACGACTACGGCTACCACCGCGTGACGCTCCCGCAACGCGAGGTGACTTCAGTGCCCACTACCGAAGTAGGCCTGTCTAATAGGTACACCGTTAGTGGGGCACAACTAGGGGCTAGTTTTTGTAGAAAGATAACTTAAGACAGTATGGTTAGTTACTAGTGAGTGAATGGGGTTATTGATTTTGACGGGTAGGATCGGTCCTGTTGATTTGTGTGTTTTTGTGTTGTAATGAAATAAGGAATTTAGTTGGATCGGTCTTGCTCTGTAAAAGTGTTTTGCAGTTTGCATTGGGGTTTTTTCAAGTGGGTAGGATAAATGTGTCTTTTGTGGACTCCGCCAACAGGTCTCCCGCGTCCATTTCACTACGCTGTTGGAAACAGCAACCACCACGAAGTGACAAAAATAAAAGGTGAGCCGGCCAGGGTTGACTTATTTATACACAGGGTACTTCCATCGGGCCCTGTCATGTCTCTGAGTGTCTGGTTGAATAAATTTGGAAAAGCTGGTGGCGTTGTGTAGCTCAATTAACTTGAAAAAGGAAAGACGATGGCTTTGTTGGACGAACTATCGCGTGCGAAAAGGAGAAGCTGGACAAAGGAAACGCGAGGCTGGATAAAGAGAAGTCGCGTGAGAAATGAGATAAAGAGAAATTGTCGCCTGAGGAAAGCTCCGAGCTTCGTAAGAAGAAAGAAGATCTGGAATGAAGTTCCGCTTGGCAGGGACAAGCTCCCAGAGTTCCCGCGTAGAGCTGGATACTACCTTGTCAGGGGAGGCGACGTGGCGTTCAGGTGGCATATGCTCTAGGAAGCTGATGGCCCACTGTAATAAAAAGCGTAACGATTTGAACGGGTATTTGCTACGCTTTGGAAGGATAGCCGTAGGGCAGGTGTGAAATTTGAGTGAGTGCGGAGCAGCACTGAGCATGTGCTTGGTTGGCGAAACACAGAGTGTTTTGTACGATGCCCGCGGATAAGCCGACGGACTACGATATCGTAAAATAATGTTTCAAGCCCGAACAATTTGACGACTGACAAAAAAGAGTGGCTACACGTACAAATGCTTGTCCGTGTACTCTCTTTCGTCCTTCGTTTAATAGTGGGCGCTGTAAGCATGAATTCAATGAAGTACCACCTCGCCCAAACTCACACGTTAATAAATTGAAAGTAGCGCTGCCGCCGAGCTTTCGCCTGCCCACGGAGGCTTTCCGCTAAAAGTTTCAATCTTGTAAACCGGAACACGCTGAGACAGTCAAGCAGTTCGAAGCGCCTTTCGAACTAGCTTGACTGAGGGGTAGAGCTGTCTCTGACTTACAAATTTTCGAGGGCCTTTGAAAGCTTATGATTGCCGAGCAATTCTCTGAGCGCCATAGCGCGGAGCTGATGGTGTTGCTGACGGCAAGGAAACCGTTACAAATACCCGAAACCTTCAAGCTTTGAGACAGGTTCTTGGAGGCACAGGACCTGTAGAATTCAACAGAAATGAAAGACAAACTGTTTAAATTGGGCGATGCTCAGAAGCAAATAGATAGAGGTGCAGGTTCTGTGGCACCACAGATATATTTTCTTTTTGGTCGGGCAGGGTGCATAACGCTGCTGAGTGCAGGGTGAAACCTCGCCGGGGCGCCCCGCCACCTGTATGTCAAACATGTCCTTACAAATGACATCGCGCAGAGGACTTCTGTTTGCGTACGCAAGATAAAATGGCCTCAATGGTGTGCCCCAGAGCCAGTTTCCGAATGTTTCCCAAGCCGGACAAAGAGGTTCAGTAAGAGGGGGCAGAGGTTACTGAGCATATGGGCGGTGATGTAGAACCGGCAATATGTGTTTTACGTGGAGAAATAAGGGATAGACATGAGCAGGTGCTACTAGATAGAAGTTCTTTTTCGGTACTTGTCAGGAAAAGCTTGGGTAGAGATGAGGAACTAAATGCAAAAACCTTCCTTTTCATCATAGTACACCGCACAGAGAAATGTCTTCAAGAGTCGGTTATTCAAGAGTCTACCCGTGTTACTTGGGAAACGTGAGAGACAAACTAATAGATGATTCATTGTATAATCTTATGCTGGGAAATATCGCTGGAGTAAGGAATGTACTTGACCCGAATTACAGGTGCTAGACTCAGGTGAGGGTGGGGAGATAGGTAAACGGGGCAGCATCATAGGCAGCCCGTGTGTGAAAGTGAGGAAAAGTAGGAAATAATATCCGTAGTACGAGCAACATCAAAATATAAAGTGGACAACAGGGTACCCAACAACAGTATCACGGGTGTTGTGCTATACACCAGTCGATTTTACGGACAAGAAAAAAAGAGCTTCACCAATAAAGCAATGCACCCAAACAATAGGAGAGGAAGTCAAACGAAAGCGAAGCCACAGAGTGCATAAGTTTCAGCAGGTGGAGTGAGTCTTGTTTCGAAGTTGTGTTTTTAGTTCGGGCAGGGACGTAAGGGAGGTCGTAGTACCTAAGCGTCGCGAAGATTTTGTGCTTAGGCTTCGGCACGGAAGCATCAATGCAGAACAACGAGGAACCCAGCGAACTATGGGTAAAATACAGGACAGTTATTTTGACCGTGTGTAAGGCGTGATATCAAGATAAACTTGAGGTATTATGACATATGCCAAAGGACTTTCTCTGAAGGGCGGGTCGGTAGCACTCCGCTTGGTAACTTGCTTGTCATCGAACTACCTTTCCAACGAGTAGCTATAAACATAATTCACCCAATTACACCGGCATCACGGGAAGGCAACCGGTAGGTGCTGGTTGATACTCGTTGATATGGGCACCAGGTGTCCTGATGCAGTCGATTTAAAGTCTGTTGATGCAGTTCGGGATCAGATTTCATATCTAGCAAGGCGAATGAGAGGTGTTCAAGGAATTAGAGGGCATAAATGGGATGTCACAGGGCTTAGTGAGGTAAGGATGACAAAAGTCTTTTCAGGGCTAAAAAACGACACGCCCAATGTTAGTGTGGTACAATGGCCAAATGATAACTGAAGTGGGACTTCTAGTCCATAAAAGCATAGCTGGCAACATAGACGAATCCTATAGCAATAACGAAAGCGTATCCTGTCTTGTAATTAGGCTTAGTACAAGGTACAGAGTCAAGATTGTACAGGTCTATATGCCTACACCCAGCCATGAAGGCGATATAGTTGAACGGTCCTATGAAAGTGTGGATAAAGTAAAGACACAGTATACCGATGTTATGGGAGACTTCAATGCTATAGTAGGCAACAAGCAGGCTCGGGGCAAGGCAGTTGGGAGCTGTGTTCTCGGTTGCAGGAATAACATAGGGGATGTATTAGTAAAGTTTGCCGAATGGAATAGTCTGGGCAACATCAATACCTCCTTCCTCCAACAGGAGAGCCGTAAGTGGACGTGGAGGAAACTAAATGTTGAGCACAAAAATGAAATAGGCTGCATACTATATGATGAACCTGGCGTCATGCAGGAAGTGGAAGTGCTCGGAAGGGGGAGGTGTAGTTACTACAGGATAGGAAGATCTCGAATTAGGCTACATTTGAGGAGGAACCATAACAAGCTAGCACTAAAGAAGCCAATCAATGATTCATGAGTAAGACGGTAAGTGCAATTCATCATAGCGCTGAAGAACCGATATTCAGCTGTAATCCAGGAAGCAGAATTTACGACACAGGAACCGCACGACAATGTTACACTCATTATCACGCATTGCGCAGTAGAAGCCGCAGGTAAGATCGCCACGGAAGATACTGGTAGAGTTTCCCAGGAGAAAAAAATTTTAATGATAAAATGGGAGTGCATGACTGTCTCCACCCCAGCAGACGGAATATAACTTGTGGAGCTATCAAAGCCAATAAAAAATGGTGAGAAACCTGACATACGGAAGTACAATATGTAGAGGATTGAGCATGCTGTAAAGAACGGAGGCAGCCTGAAAGCAGTGTTGAGGCGTATAAGCACGTGGAAAAATCTTATGTATGCACCTAAAGGCACGCAAGACGATGTCTTCACAAATAGGGATAAGATAATTAAAGTCGTTGAGGAGGTCTGTGCAGTAGCGGCGACATCCAGAGTAATACTGTACCAGGAAAAGTGAAGAGAAGGTTGTCATCTCACCCGTAACGGGAAAAGAAGTAGTGACGACTGACGAAGGCTGGAAAACAATTGTCGATTAGCCCATGAGTATTTGGAGGGGGAGAAGAGAAGTATAAGAAAGGCTATTGCTGCAAAACCGTAGAGCACCGGTGGAGCGTAGGAGAGAAGGTGTTGATACTCCTGTCATGTAATCGCAAGAAGTTCCCCATGCAATAAAAAGATCCATTTCTTTTTCCAACCAAAAAAATAAGGCTGACTACGAGGTATTAAGAAATGGTCAGAAAATGATATTTCATGTGAACATGCTCAGAAGTACCAGGAAAAAGACGTAACCTGACACCCAGAGGTAGCGTGCATGGTAGTAAAACATACGGCGTTGTTCTCAGATCTGCTAGGGGTAATAAATGTCATTGAAATGGTAAGAAAAAGAAATTTCTTGTGAACATGCTCAAGAAGTATCAGGGAAAAGACGTAACCTGACACCAGGAGGTAGCGTGTATGGTAGTAAAATATACGGCGTGGTTCTCAGGTCTGCTAGGGGGAATGGATGTCATTGAATACAAACTAAAGTTTACTTCCCAAACTACCATACTCGTGAAACAGTACCTAGTGCCATTGTATGTCCGATGGCCTATCGAGAAGACGATAGGTTGAATATTAGAGCAGGGCATGAATAAGTGGCCAAAGTCATCATACAATCCTCTCTTGGTTGCGGCAAGAAATGCGGACGGTTTCTCCAGAGTATGTGTTTATTTTTTGGAGTGTTAATGATGTGTGGGTGTCTGAAGCAGAAGCAATCCAAAGAGTGAATGTGCTTTCTGCGAAAGAAGCCAGAAAGAGGAATATTCAAAGTTGAACTTAACCCAAGGCTACTGACAGATTCCCTTGAGTAAAGAGTCAAATGGGGAAACAACGTTTTCATGCTGTACTGGTTTTTTTTTCAGTTAGAGTTTTATGTTTTTGGGTTAAAACCAGCAGCGGAAACTTTTCCACACTTCATGCAAGGGGTGCTGCATTGGCTAAAAAGATGATAATAGAAATGATCACGGAGAGCAAGCTATCCGCCCAGAAACCTACCGATCCCGAGTTGCCCGTTACGAGCGGCGACCTTAAAGGACGCCCTAAACAAGGTTTTAAATGAAGCGAATATAGGTGTGCAGAAGCTGGAGTACTAGCCAAGAAACGTTGTGACGCAAAAATGGGTTAAAGTTGTTGACTATTAGTGAAATTATCGTTCATTAAAAAGGGCCAGCAATAAGGAATGGAGCCCTTCCCCTCTCATGGCGCCTCCAAATCACTCTGTATATGTGACGTCACCGACCAGGTGCCCGACGTACTCGATAAAGAGGGCAAGGTTCTAGATGCGCGCAGGCATTGGCGCCACTCGGTGGTGCGTTACGCTTTTTTAGCAGCAGGGGCTCCTCCTACAACGGCCGAGCGGGGCCGGTCGGGCCTCTCGAACCTCCCGGCGACCATGCTCATCGCATCGGCCTGTGTCGCGTCGGCATGTCAGTTGTAGAATAGGCGACACGAGTGTTTCATGCGAGGTAGGGGATCCCAGACACAACATGCTCGGTCACGACAGTAATAAAGATGTACACCGAAAACTAGCGACACGCTAGCGTTTCCTCATGCAGAACTGTCGCGGTGAAAAGATCCTTCCAAGACCCCGACGCTCGGAAAAGGCTTAGCATCGCTGCGGTTATACAGTCACCGCATTAAGAAGCCGCGCCTACAAAAATTGCCAGCTCAACCATTTTCACTCCACTATCCCCCGCTCTCACGCATTTGTAAACTGATTTTCAGCAATTGTGTCGCTCTGCCGGGAGGTGACAAGTTTTAGCTGCTGCGGTTTATGGCTTATCGTGCATACACCGCGCACTGGGCTCCTTGTCAGCCTTGCAGGCAGATGCTTACCGCGGTCGCACGTGTAGCGGCGTTTCCGAATGCAGACAATCTGCGAGTTTTTACCGTTATTGATACCTTGTAAACGACGTGCTACATCTGCAAATTCAGCTAAGCTTCTGTAACGAATAGCGACGATCGACATTCGTTCCTACAAAAATAAGTCGTGCCGCCGCTGCCGGACCACCGCTAGCCCTGACCGCACCCGCGTTTCCCTCAGAGCAGGGAACGCTGGTTGGCTACAGCATTTGAAGGGGACCACCAATAGCGGCCCCGGAAGGTTGGTGGAGTTTTTCGTGCGTCATAGAGGCTGCGTCAAAACAAGAACTACGTCAAAGCAAGGCAGTATGGCGGAAAGGAAGCGGTAGGTAAACAAAAAAAAAAACGATCTTTTGTGCGTTTTTCTGCGGCCCCTGGTTTGGGCAGAGATGTAATAGTCGTATACGTTGTCGTGAAGGGGTAGTCTAGCATTTGCGTGATTGAAAATGCGGCCTTTGGAAGGCTATTTAGGGCCCCTTTAAGAAACACTTCACGTATTTAGCTTCACAAACAACGGGCTCATAAAAACAAACTTCCCCCCGGGAATTAGAAAAAAAGATCCAATCATTCCGACAGACCTCCGCGGCAGAAGTTATAGAAGTTGTCGCACCGAACCGTCTTCCAGACCCAACAGCACCCGCTCTCTTCAAAAAACGCGATTCCCTATTGCCCACGGCTGACATCCGACATCACATACTCCAAAAACCCGACTGCAGCCCATTGTACCATTGAGAGCATTCCACAAGAATGAACGGGCCCTCTAGGCCCGGTTCCTAGTTCGAAAACCTAAACAAAAGTGAATTGTCGCAGCCACAGAATACACGACGCGCCAAGCAGAGACCTCCGCTCTTCCCAAAGAAGCTGCTCAAGCAGGCGCAGCATCCTTTGTCTACTCAGCTAAGCTGCGAGGAGAAGCCCTCAAAGACCTAATTGCGGTCCGGGGAACGACCTTCACTTCAGAACATATGCAAGGAGTCTTACACTATAAAAGCATGAATATCAGAAGAACCACTGCGTACCATCCACCAACGGACAAACTAAACGCCTCAAAAATGCGATAGCCAGGGTGCTATGTATCTCGACGTTGTGCTTAAGAAAAGTTGAACAAAATTATTCCTTCTGTCTCGTTCGCGTACAATAGAGCTACCGGTGAAACTGCGCAGATTACTTCCTTCCAGCACATTTAGGGAAGACAGCCGACTGATTTACGACAGACTCAAGCCTTTGCTACTGTATTTCGGACCATACAAACTTCGAGGACGTCTTGGCCAAATATTTGGCGAGGTAGTTCCCAATGGTGACAATGAATCATAACGATAATGCATGCGACCTGAGGGCATTCACGTAGTTCGCCTGATGTCTTACCACTCAAGAAACCAGAAATTGAAGTTTTATTTTTCCACAAATTTTGCTTCAGCATTGGGTTGATGTACTCATAAAAAGAGAGGCTTGAACTGTGTCTTTTGTCTTGTTTTTTTATTTCTTCGTAATGGCGGCTGCCGGCTTCGGTGCACTGCGTACTTGTTCCCTTAGCGAAGCTTGTGTGAAATCATTTTATATATTACATCACCCATCCCCAATCATGACCTCACCTATGCTGCGTAAGCTCCCTTTATAAGGCTGCTCTCATTTACTGTCAAATATCCTGAGTCTATACTGACGTGTTTCGAAACCGAAGCACTATAGATAAATGCGCGAAGCTCGGTGGCATTTGATTTCATGACCCGCATCTGGGTACGAACGTCACTGTGTTTACAGCTTCATCGCCGGTTGTGCTTTGTTCAAGGTTATTGCGAAGCACATGCTCGTCCACTCAAACTATCATTTCTTCGCTGTGTCGCAATATGCCCTCACGTTTTGGTGGGATGCCATATTTTGGACGTTGTGATGGGAATGGTCACATTCGCCTCGGACCGCATGGCATGAGGTCTAATTGACAATAGAGACGATGGTGCCCCATGTGATATGACCCTGCCTCTCGGCGGGCACGGCGTTTGAAAGTACAAAATAGCGGCGCGACAAAATAATGCCAATATGGTCACGGTGGGCAAGTGTGTGCACAAAACGTTTCCTTATAGGAAATATAGAAATTGTAGTATTAGCCTCGAATAGCTACATCTTTTAGAAAGGCTGCGCAATTTTTAGGTTGATTTTGAATCATTTAGTCACAAAGAGCGTGGTCGATGATTACTAAGTTATTCTTGATTTCTTTTCTATTTGTTATAACAACAAACGAGTAAATAAGGTAGCCCTAACCTCTCAAATCTTTTTGATGTACTTTTCACAGAAACTAAAATTCTATATCTTCGGGAAAAGGGCAACAACAACGGTTTACCGTTCAATCGGGCCCTTAAAGATTTCGCCTCAATTATGAACCTTACAGCAGGTCGACATATGCTAATTTTACTGCATAAAAATCAATTGAGGTCACGCTTAGAAGCCCTTTAAAGTACTTCAATCTACCGTAATGTTACGTTGAATGATTTACCTATTGAATGTTTTATGTTTTATTGATTTTTATTTTATTCTCACCAAAGGTAACCGGTTTCTTTATAACTTGAAGGCGATTTTTGTAGGAATGAATGTGCTTCAAATTCCACCGGTGTCTATTTGGCTCACCTTTTGACGGCCAACAAGCCATCTGTGCACTTGTATTTTACACAGGGGAAGCGAGAGTTTAAGTCTTCTCCATCTGCCAAAGTGTTGCCGTTCGGTAATGTGCAATTACCTGGAGGTAAAACACGCGGAAAGGTGCATGTTTCAACTGTACAAAATAGAACTATACCAGAGATCACCCTGAACCGGCTGTTTTTTAAAGTACTGTGATCCTTTATTAGATACTCGGATTTTAGGAACGTATTCTACCAGAAAATATAGTACATTAGCGGGTAAATATTTACTGTACCTTTCCGAGGAATGCAACCTTGTTTTTTGTGTGTTCCTGTGACATCCTGGTCACCTGTAGAATTCTCTGCGAGCTCGAGTGTCCTCAGAAGGGAGTTGGCGTGGAGGAACACTTCGAAGATTAAAATTTGGTCCCGCCTGGTGGTGAGTACGTGCCGCAAAGAAATACTCCGGTGTGCATTGTGAATGAAGCACCTGTGGCCAAATGCAAGGTGGCAGATTTGCCTCCATGTGTGCCGTCATCCCGTTTCTTCGATTGTGCGTAATTCATAACATCAGCTTCTTTGCTACCTATTTATTGATAAAATATGCTTCTAAAAATCGACCATAATATTTGGTTTCTTTCTCATACCATCTTTGCGATTGGCTTTCTTCCCACACTGTGATTTTATTTTTCTCTTGAATCCTTCCTTGGCCCTGTTACCGGCCTTCCGAATTAAAGAACCACCACAAATCTATCCGCATTTATGCTTATTCGGGAGTGGATGTGTTTTGTAAAATGTTCTTTCCGCCTAACCTCGCTTAGACCCTGTAACGTTTCCTTCAGCAAGTATATTCTTGTTTGTTGCTCGAATAACTTTAGTTTCCTCTCACGGTGCTTGTTAAGGCAACGAGTTTTCTTTATTTGCTGATACTGCTGTCCTGATACACGAGACTTAGCAGGAATGTGTACATCAGAAAAAGAAAAGAACATACATTAAGCAACACCAAATAAACATAGAAAGCATTTAAAACATATTACAAAATATGGTGAGGCAGTTCTTTCAAAAACACTTCAATTGACTTTTCGCGCCGACAACCCTCTAGGTTTTTCCAAATCCCAAAAACGGCTGGAAAAAAAGAATGCTCAAAGCAATTTACAAATGCCTGAAAGGGAACAATGTTGAGTGGGTGAGATCGGCGCATGGCTCGTCGAGCTGAATGACAAAAAGTAATCGGTGCTTCAATATAACTGTGGCCGTGTACACTCTTATGTAGCAGTGTGTTAAGATCAAGTGTGCGTCGAAAAGCAAGGGATTTAATGACAATAAATATGCGTAGGATGAGGGAGGAAAATTGCCGTCGTACCGGCCCAAAATGACCCATATTGCTTTTTTTGTATGCCCTCGAGCATATTTATATCAAGTGTAGTATATCAAGTGTAGTATAGGCTGACAATACCAGTGAGCCGTACTCTAGCAATCGGCGGATGAGCGATTTATACGCGGTTAATTTGCTGTCCTTGGTAGAGTGTTTGAGTGTTCGTTTTATGTATCCCAGTTTTGTACGTTGCCTAGGGCGAATTGTTTCGATGTGATGATGCCACTTTAGGTTTTGAGTGGAGGTAACACCAAAATATTTGAATGTATTCACAGAGTTTAGGTAGTGCGCATTGTGCCTACAACTAAACTTTAGCGGCAGTTTTTTTTTTGGTAGATTTCATTTGAACAGTTTTTGGTAATTAATGCTCATTTGCCACGTGGTGCTACAACCACAAGAGGACGAAAATACTTTGTTCCGAACATCTTGATCATGTGCATTATTTACGCTAATATAAAGAGCGCAGTCATCGGCGTACAATCGCAGCTTCACTGGTGTGCCCTTAATGGCCTCTGTGACATCATTAGTGTAAACAATGAATAATAGGGGCCCAAGTACTGAGCCATGCGGTACCCCGAAAGTGACTGCACACGACGGTGACTGCGAATGCTCACAAGTAACAAATTGTGAGTTCAAACGTAGCCAGTCAGCTATCCAGCCTAATATTTTGTCATTGTTAATAACATTTCTAATTTTGATAAAAAGATTTGTGTGACACAGCACATGAAAGGCTTTGATATAATCTATGAATATGGCGTCAACCTGAGCTCGAGTATTGATAGCCGAAGCGATGTCGTGAGCGAATTCAATGAGCTGTGTAGTTGTAGAAAAACCAGAGCGGAAACCATGCTGATTACGGGACAATACGTTGTTACCAGTGAGGTATTGAATTATATGTTTATAAATTATATGCACTAAAAGCTTGCAACAGGTACACGCTAATGAAATATGCCTGTAGTTAGAAACGAGTTGCCTATTACCCGATATAAACAAAGGAATCACAATGGGGATTTTCTAAACGCTCGGCACAGTACATGTCTCTAACCATTTAGCAAAAATTAGAGATAAATAACGAGCATTCCATTCTGCATAACTCTTCAAAAACATGTTTCGTATGCTATCTATCCCGGCACCTTCAGTTGTGTAGATATTCAACAGGAGGGTAAGAACGCCATTGCGACTAATTTTAATTCCTGGAAACGAACCCGTTTCTTGGCTGCTACGAATTTCACGAGTTGTTATATTGTCATCTTCAAATACAGTTTGGACATACTTATCAAAGGGTTGTGAAATTGCTGAAGAATCAGAACAGGACACATCATCTATAACGAAAGCTAATGAGCAGGCAGTAGGAGGATTGATAGTTTTCCGAAACCTAATGCAATTATTTTTCATAAAAGAGCCTAACGTGGTATTAAAGTAAAACTTTCTCGCATCACTCATTTTAGCGTTTAGTTCAGAATTAAGAAAGTTAATGTGGGATTCGCCGTCATTAGTGTGAGCTCTAAATGTTCCCTGGATCATTCATTGCATGGATAGTTGCAGTTCGTTGTGCCAAATCTGTTGGATGATTAGGATCAACAAGTTTCGTTCAAAGCACAGGCGTCCCCACCAACATCCTTACTTTCTCTTGCCATCGTATTTAGGGGGTGTGCTAACCGTGGGTGTGACAGTAAAACCAAAATTCAACTTTTATAGTTTCACGTGCTGAAGCTACATCTACGCAATGAGGCGCCCCGTGGTTTACAGCTAACACAGCTAACGAATAATTTACACACCCTGGAATGTTTTACCATGTGCTGAAATCTTGCATAACATGGGTTGTTCTTTTTGAGCTCTATAAGCACGAGGGCTGCCATGACCGGGGTCTATACCACCTTTTCTTGGGTCTCAGCGCAGCCATGTATAACATGACTTTATCAACATCTAACACTTTTCCCGCTTCTTCCAAAAATCGTTAGGGTACTGTTCTTGACCACCTAATATTTGCTGTTTACTGCAATCCTCTTGTTTCCGCCACAAGAAAAACCGCTTACAGGTCCGGGTATGTGCGGACGTCGGCTTTCTGTTAATTATCAATTATCTTGGTATATCTGGATTCACTGATTCGCAATAAATAATGTAAGTTAATAAGTATAAAAAACCAACTCCAAACCACAACACCTCCATATCACAATCAAATGTTTCTATAGGAATATTTATGTTCCCGGTCTCAAATAAATGGGTAACCAAAATAAGGAATACGTTTATGAAGGTATAGTTTAAATATTACCTTACGCTAGAATTCTCATTGATTAACGTTGGTTGTCTCGCTTTTGTGAACTATATTGACATATAGAAAAGCTGAGGGACTCAGTGGCAAATAAATGTCTTTTAGAATTTGACGAATCTGCCAATTAAGTATGCGTGCACTGTATGGGATTCGTATACAAATGAACAACAAACTCTCTTGAACAGATTCAAAGAACAGACAATCGGTTTATTCATTCCTGAATTAGGCCACGGATTTTGTTATCGAGCACATGCGAATATAAAGAACGGATGCAAGAACAACGTTTGTGGGCTGCTGCTTTTTCTCTTCTATTTTTTTTCAAAACTTGCCCAAGATTTTTTTATGTTGCCAAGACTATGTACAACTCGTTATACTTGTTACTCATATTTTCTTGCTTTCAACCGTTAGCGGCGCCTACTTAGGCGCTTGTATTTTCTTTTTTTTTTGGTGCGCTTACAGCCACCTCTAGGAACGCAATCAAGCAATTTTCGGACTCCCTTTATGTATTTAAAGCACCTGTGTAGTTGTATTTGGCTTCGTCTGCGTGTTTACCTTCTGATGTATTCTTTTATGTTTAGATATGCTATACGTAGTAAGGTGTTTGGTTTTCCGTCTCCACATATGTTCGCAAATCTGGGCCCGGCCCTATGTCCTTGCTCTCGTCTCCGGCCAGAAAATAAATATCTGCTTCCCCATATTACAGAGGCAAAGTAAAGTAGTTGTGGTAACATCCCGTAACAAACTAATGCTACTGAATCGTATTCATCTTTGAACATACAGTCGATGGCAATTACCAACACTTTTTGGGGTGTTGCGTTAATGTTGAAGACGTATACAACTTCTCCCATGGCTGCAGGAGGATTCAGAACAAATTTTTTGTAGAAAATATTGCGGTATAATAAAAAAAACAAGGGACACAGCCAGAGGATGGAAACAACCTAAAGCGTCAAAAGATAGCCTAAGCTAAGAAAACTTCAATTGAAACACAGAAATAAAAAAGAAGTTCACCTGACTGGTTTCGAACCTTCGCTCTTTGGATCAGTGAGTATGTATCCTCTAAGCCACGGAAGTGGTCTAAACATTTCAGCTTGCCCAGTCTTGCTAAGCCTTTATTTCAGTGAACTATTTGCCTTCGTCAATAACTTGACACACTGTGCTTTTTTGTGGGCGTGCGTGTGTGTGTGTGCGTGTGTGTGTGTGTGTGTGTGTCTGTGTGTGCGTGTGTGTGTGTGTGCGCGCGCGTGTGTGTATGTGCGTGAGTGTGTGGGTGTGCGTGTGTGTGTGTATGTCTCCGGGAATAATTTTTATGCGCTCGTTCCGTTTATAAAAATAAATAAGTGAATGCTTGTACGCTGAACAAAGCACTAAACAGTCAAGTATGATGTAGACGACGATAATAACTTTGTTAATTAATTTTTATTTCTATATGAGTAGCAACAACTAGCGACAACAAAAGACGTTGCTGGCTATTAGGGAAATGTACTGCCTTTATATATATGGTTGCTATTATCAACTTGAACAAAATATATAAGGGTGTCTGCCTAGTTTGCTTCAGGGGTGAATATGGAATAACTATTATATAGCCAACTGTAGTAAAACGTCTAGTCTGGACTAGCATATATGCCGTCACTATCATAGGTAGGGTGTTTGCAAAAAAACGTCGTTGGTTCGTTGTTCATGGTTTTGGTGGTTTGATTTCAATTTGCTGGTGTTACGTGAATTACTACGTGCTGCTCCTTCCGTAATATTGCCTGTTCGTGCTCTTGTGCCACCTCAAATGTCGTGGGTGCTGGCAAAGCCCCTGTGTCGTCACCGTACTGCGCTGCTGTAGTAAACGCACATCGAGGTCGCCATTTCACAAAACACCTGATAAGTTGTGCGTGCCTACGTGAATCAAGAGCTTCTACTGCAAGTTCCAGGCTGTCGGCGCGACGTGTGAATAATGCTGCATGTTCTGCCGTAAGTGATTGTTTATCGTGGTGCATGTTAAAATTTTCGTATGCGTTGCCGCAGCGCTGCTTTCTTAAGCGTGTTTAGTATTTTGCTTGGTGTTCTGCTCGTACCGCTTGTTTTATCATAATTTACCGGCTGCGTCGGCGCCGTCACATGAATGGTTTTCTAGGAATGGCGGCCAGAATGTTGTGTCAGTTATCTACCCGCTTCTCATTGCCGGCAACGAGAATTTTATTATGATGACGGCCCAGCAACCGTCACTTGGCATGGGTGGATTCGGCCGCTAAAGCTTGTTGCATGAAAAAAAGGAAAGAAAACTGTGTAATGGTTGTAAAACATGGAACCCACTCCCCGATTTTTTTTTTTGAGGTGGCAGTGGACCCACACAATAGTCTTTACTGGACATAGGCAGCTTAGCATTGTTCTGACAGGTAGTTTTCGTTTATGGGCGAAAAAATGCAAGGAGGCTGGAATACAGTTGTAGTTATAATACGTGAGAGTTGCATATACGTTGAATTTTCAACATTTCAGCATTGCTAGCATCTTTTTTAGTAGTACCACATGCACGAGTTCTTTAGGCAGTGAACGTTTGACCTGAAGCTTGATTACATGTCGCAACTTGAAAACATGCGGTTGCAGCCTGCATTGCTGATGCAGTCACTAGGCAGCTTTCACTGTTTAAATGTAAGAAATTTTTCAACTTTCTCAAGCTTAACCAGCATCGACATGATCAGAGAGAAATGCGTGTGTGGTGTGACGTTACTTGTAGCTGGCTTGCGTAAACTGTGTTGACCGTAACGTATAGAGCATGGGTTCAACGTGTTGATTCTTAGAAATATGCATGTGATGGGGGTACAATCACGGTGGAAAAAAATAAACAGGGTGTGGGCTTGCCACTGTGCTCCTCCGCCATTCCGTTTTTTCGTTTTGTCAGCCTTTCAGCTTGCCTACCCCTTGGTGGTATTGGCACGCTGAGACGTTCACCATGTGCCTCTGAGAGAATTTTAAAGGAGCCATGAATACAAAATAAAAGTTCGTGTTATTCGAAAAAGCTCGTTTGTTATAGTGCCCCCAGCACTTGTCCGTACGCAAACAATGCTTGATACTCTAAGAAATTAATTAATTGAAATTAAAATTTTGATTTACGGCTAAATCGTTCGTTTTCGTGATCTGAAATGACACCACAGCAAGCGACCGCCCTGCAGCCGATTGGGAAGCCTTGTTTACCGTTAGTGCACCTAGATGGCGCCACCATACCGTGGCAAGCCACTTTCTGCTTTTGGGTTATTTTTGACAGTATTTAAACCTCCCTTGTTTTTGTTCAGGGAGGATATATGCGTTTCGTGAGACATAGTGCTCGCTATACATATATGGTCATGTAAGACACTGTTGCTTGCGTCAATCGGCCAGTGTTGTCCGAGACAACCCCAAAGCCCCGCAATCCTGTGCAGCTAAACCAAGCATAGTGCGTGCAGTACCAAGAGCAGTCCGCATCGGTACTTCTATGTTTACGTGTGCTTGCCTAACCTCTACTGTTTGTCCCACCATTCTTACTGATGTAAAACAATGTTCTCTAAATTTGAGCGCTAACAGGTCGTTCGGTAAGCTTATAGGCTCTGCCTAATTCGCGTTTGCGGCTGCTTTTGCCGCCCTCCGCCAGCTGCAGAGCTGGCTGGTATGACATAGGTTCTGTTGCGGGAAATGAGCTAGTGGGTCGAGTGCCATTAACTTTGTTCCTTATTTGTAGCCTATTTGAGTGGAGTTTACGTTAAAAATGGTGTCAGCATGATTCTAGCAACGCAATCGTTTGAATGATCCAAACTTGTGTTTTCTCTTCATGGCTCCTTTAAAAGCCGTAACCACGTTTCGCACCCTCTGGACCAGAGAATATGCTTGCACAGTTCAAATCTGGGGCCACAAATTTCTACCACCTAGGGATATTTAGTAGGCTTTGTATAACATAATTTAGTGTAAGGTTGCTTCGGTTCATTTAAAGTATGGCTGAAAGCCTTGTAAGGATTGTCATGCGTGCACTTAATTTTTAGCCTGAAACAACTGAAGATGCCTTTCTTGCACCTACGAAAAAAAACTGTGCCATGTCCTGTCAGAGTGGCTTGTTTACTACTTGTTGCGGCCTGTTTGCTACTTGAACTTCCAGTTTTTGGAAGGGCCGGGTGTTTTACATGGAGGATGTACGTTGTGAACTACCAGAAGAGTTGGCTGCCTCCTGTTTCGATCTACCCTGCCCGATCTGTAAGTGGCGTTTATTACGACTGTGTAATGCATGAAAATCTCGATTTCGAAGGCTGAGAGAGCATGAAAACATAGAAAACCATTGTGGCATCCTTGTGGTACCTTATTGATATTAAGACATAAGAACATTGCGGAGATGGCACAAAATATACGCGACAGATCAGGATGATAAACTTCCTGATGCCTTTTATTTTTTGTCCCGTCAGGGCAGTGTCCTTGCTCCATGAATTATAACGACTTTGCCAGCTTTTTTCACTGTGGTAGTTTCGTGGTGGCCACAGCCAGTGTGTGGGGATTTTTCTTCTACAGCCTATTACAGATGAACTAGATCTTTGGACTTCTACTCAAAAGTCATATTATGGATTACATTACATGAGTGAAACAATAGCATGCACCCAGAAAAAAAAATTTGGTGAATTCAATCAATCAATCTTTATTTTGTTCTTCGAGAGGAAGAAAGGGAGGACTGCGGAAATAAGCTGCGCACTAGCAGCTTGACAAAGCCCGCACCCCCCGATACAGATTTGTGCAGCAGCAGTATAGTAATGAGGTGCACACATTTGGGCATAGAAAAAAGAAACAGGGGACAGTATATGACATAACACCCAATATCAATCGACGTAGCGCAACAAAAGACCACAGAAGGCGATAACGGCAAATAAGATACAGCATAAAGAAACATGGCTGGCTACTACCGCAGAGCGCATGCGCTAGGCCATAGTCCAATATCACTGCACTAAACAAAATAAAAGAAAATGACCGATAAAACAATAAAATACGATTAAACGATAAATTACGATGAAAATGCCATTATACTAAAAATAATGCAGATAATATTACAGAATATTACGCTTGACAGCCAACGTAACAGGTGGACAAACAGTTCGGAGTTGTGTGAAAATGCAATAAATATTGGAAAAATCAATAAGAGAAAAAATGTCCTAAATATGAACTGGTGTATTGCAAGAGTGCAGGAAACAGTACAGAATGCAAGCTATGGTGCTCATAAACATAGCTAGCCGTTAAAGCAGAGCGCATGCTCTCTGCAATAAACGGAACAAAGTTCCTTTATGAATGGAATGTAGGCAGAAATCAATATTAGCCGAAGATCGGACAGCCGATGTAACCGACAGGCATCAGATCACAGTTGCATCGGATAAGAAATACGTGAAGAGGCTTCGAGTCGAGGAAGTTATAACATCGATATAAAGTGCAGATAGCTTATTTAAAAACAATGCAATGTTAAACGATGCAGACTGTGATCCATGGGTCGTGCGGCAAAAGCGGGTAATCCATGGGTCATGTGTTCTCGTGTCATAACTGTAGCGGCGCTCTTCCAGATTAAATAATGCTACATAATCAAGATTTCTGTTTCGAATAGCAGACCGGTAAGTGCAAGCGAGCCAGAAAGGATAAATCGAGGCAACTGGTAATATTTCAAACATCTTAAAATATTGGATTGTGTGAGCCCTAAATGGAGCATTCGCTATTATACGGATAGCACGCTTTTAGCATACAGTTAATTTGTTCATATTAGCATTTGATGTTGTTGCCCATACCATGTGGCCATTATTATTGGTAGATAAGAACAGTCCATTCTATATTATGCGTTTTATTGAACATGGCAGGAAATGACGATGTCGATTTAATAATCCTGTAATTTTATTTAATTTGCTACAAATTCGCTCGATGTGCTGGTCCCAGCTTAGATGTTCAGTAAATATTACTCCAAGTGTTTTTATATGATTTACAATTTTAATTTCCTCGATATCTATACTTAATTTCGGAAACTCAGCTTAGGTAGTATTTCGTGTACGAAAAAGAATGGCTTCGGTTTTCCTAGCATTTATTCGCAGATAGTTTGTATCACACCATTCCTTTAGGAGCTTCATGATACCATTTCCTGAACTAATTAGATGCCGGGAATCTCTGCCGCTGAGTAGAATGGTTGTATCATCTGCATAACCAATCCATTGCACGTCTTCAGAAGTTTTAAAAATATCATTTATGTAAACAATAAACAATAGGAGCCCAAGAATGCTGCCTTGGGGAACACCACAAGTTATGCGTCGTAATTGGGAGTTTGCACTGTAGTGGGAGACATACTGTGAACGATGTTGCAAATATGAACACAGGAGAGCGTTAGCATCACCACGCACACCATATTGCTTGAGTTTGGATACTAAAATATTGTGATTGATACAGTCAAACGGTTTTGAAAAATCTATGTATACACCCAAAACAGTATTTTTCTCTTCAAGTTCGTTGATAATTTATTCTTTCTGTGTTAATAGTGCCAACTCAGTTGATTTACCTTTTAAAAACCCATACTGGGAGGGGGCAATCAGCGAGTGTTTGTTAAGAAATTCATAAAGCCGCGCGTGCATAACTTTTTCTATGCCCTTCGACAGGACAGGCAATATAGAGATTGGTCTATAATTGTCTAGGTCATTTCTGTCACCACCTTTGTAAATTTCAGTAACTTTTGCTACTTGCATTTGCGCCGGGA
The DNA here is from genome assembly GCF_048455015.1 of Haemaphysalis longicornis. NCBI lineage: Eukaryota > Metazoa > Arthropoda > Arachnida > Ixodida > Ixodidae > Haemaphysalis > Haemaphysalis longicornis. Next base: position 48,197,904 of record NW_027526295.1, on the reverse strand, counting down.
AACACCCACTCTCTATTACTAAATTATATAAAGCCGTCAACACAGGAGCTTTGAGGTCTTTTACATACTTAATGGGTCCAATTTGCATGTCATTCAAGTCTCGCGATTTTGAGTCCCTAAGGCTCCGAAATGTATTAATCACCTCCAACTCAGTCGTCAGGAAGAATACCGTACTTCCAGTGAAACGGTTAGTTCTATGTAACTAGACATTTGTGCAAGTTTGACCCGAACCCCCCACTGATGCAAAATGCGTATTGAACAAATCAGAAAGTTCGGTACCACTAATATTGCGGTTATTTATATTAGGACAGGAAACATCTCACTGCGCATTTTGTTGCAAAACAGAGTTAATACGTTTCCATAGGCGATTGCTGTCAAGAGAGGGATCACCAAAAAATTCCGCCAAATATTCTTCCTTGGCGACTTTAAGCTTCGCGTTTAGGTTATTACGGAAGGATTTATAGATCCGCAACTTTTCAGTATCCCTTCTTCTGATGAACTCCCAGTATAAACGGTTTTTCATTTTGATTTCCTTAAGAAGATGATATGTTATCCAGGGCTTTCGTGATTTTTTATTCTGGTTACCTAAAAATTTACACGGAAAGTGCTTATTATATATGTTCACTATATCAAAGACGAAGGCATCGTACATTGAGTTGGCGTCTGGTTAAGAAAGCACGTCATCCCAGTCGTAATTTTCTATTTCATTACGACAACTGTTCAGGGACCGCTCTGTAATGCACTGAAAACGTGTTTGAAGATTACTTCGTGGCCTAAGATTAGATTTATTGCGAACAAAGGCAAATATGGGAAGGTGATCGCTGATGTCCGAGGCGAGACAACCGCTTTCGACAACGTACAAATCAGCAGGCACTGTAAACAGATCAATTAGAGTCGCAGAAAGCGGCGTAACGCGTGTTGCCTCAGCAATAATGTTTACGAAAGCGTACGGCTCTAACAATGATAATAATTCATTCCTTTGTTGGATGCTTTTAACCATATCAGTGTTAAAATATCTCCCTATGAAGAGTGAATATTTATTTACTGACGCAAAATCAAAAAGGGTTTCAAGAAAGCTGAAGAAGTCATCAAAGTTCGCGCTTGGTAGACGGTAAACAACCGAAAAGATTTTGGAATTATCCCGTACCGTTAGTATTTCGTAGTCAGCATGAGAAATTGAAAACTGCTGAACGATAGTCATGCTGTGGACGTTTTTCACTAGTAATAGAAGGCCACCACCTCGGCTATTTCTATGACTGAGAACAAATGTTTCATAGAATAGAAGTGCAAAAGGAATGGAATGTTCGGTGTACCATGTTTCCGACACCAAGATGGCATCAGAAGAAACACCGATCGAAGAATATAAAGTTTCTAAGCCATCATGCTTGTATTCCATAGAGCGCGTATTTATGCGAAGGAACGAGCAGGAATCTGCACCCTGAATATCTTTGAGATTGTGAAGCTTCTTTACCATTTGTCCAAGTACCGAATAAACCACGTTGTGTCACAGCAAAATTAGGACATGCTAGCTTTTGCAGTCATCTTATCGAGGTCATTGAGCCTGGTTATTCGAAGAACTGGCGATTTATCCTGCTGGCGAGCAAGGATTTTCCCGTCTTTTACCCACACGTACTTCCAGTCGACATCTTTTTTCTTTGCAATTACTGCACCGAGCAATTGCTTGTTTTGGCGAGTCAAGTGCTCATTGACGAAAATAGGATCCTTTCCGCCAAACCCAAGGTTTCGAGTAGTAATACACTGCTTCTTGGCTTTCTCTAGCACGGAGTTCCGTTTTTCGCGGCGCATGAAGTGCACAACTATGTTAGACACATTTTCTTTGGCAGTAGGCACCCAGTGATAGACGTCGATATCATTTGGGGTGATTGCCTCGTCGATAAGTTCTGTTATTTTCAAAACAGCCTCATGGGCGTCTGCGTCAACTGGTACGCCCTTTCTCTCCAGGGTGTTGGCTCGCGAGTATTGTTCTAACTCATCTACTCTCTGTGCAAGCCTGCGGTTTTCCTCTTTAACGGCCTGGTTGCTCCTGGTCAATTCTTCCACTTCCTTCATGAGGACTTTGATATATTTGGCCAGTTGCACTGCGTCATCGCAAGAGTCACTACAATGCTGCATGCTCTTTTTCAGATTTTTAAACTCCTCTAGGACTTCCTTGCGGAAGTCCTCCATCTCATGACTGAGGTCGGGATTATCTGCCTCGGCGCCCTTTTTCTTTGCGTTGCGAGACATTGTCAAAACCGGCACAGCAAACACAATACCAAAAAATATCCAAAATAGAGCACACCCATCGATAGGCAGGCCACAGACAAGAATACGGTGAAATCACAGCGAAATACAGAGAAACCTTGTTCACTTCACTGCCCTTCACCTCGTTCAATTCACATCACTGCCCTAGATGCAACTGATTCCCAGCAGTGAAATGTGTGTATTGCGTGCCTTTTCGCCACTTCGTTTCTTGTAGTGTAATGTGTCTCACTGACCATCGTACACCCCCCCCCCCCCCGACAGCTATTTAGGCTAGCAAATCTGATGATGAGCCTAATTGTAGAAGGGTATTTGGTATTTGGCAATTGAAGAAAGAGCTGTGGGTGTTCTTTTTTGTATCATACTTTGTTTGGAATATTATTAGGTAGTCACAGATAATGCAGGGTTCATGAAAAATATACATTATTGGAGCAAACTTGTGTTCCTCAGTGAACATAAAAACACACAAACCTCGAAGGAGTCAGCAAAAGGACGTGCACGGATGAGCATTGGCGAATTGAATGCCTTAGGGTTTCTTTTGCACCCATTCATTTAGATCCAGAACATTTTCAATAAAAACAGAAAAAGCTATAATAGGCATCGCAAAGCGATATTCGTTCTATATCAAACAAGACTGCTGGTGCAGCTTACGAAGGAAAAAGGGGAAAAAGACACTTCTCTTAAACAAGGATAAGATTGCAGGGTGTGGCCAGGTGCTTGTAACAAAACATTACGTAAACAAATGAAAAGGCGTGTTTGGGGGCAATACTATGATAGATGTAGTAGGAAAAACTTGCATTATTACCGAACAGTATGAATGTTATGCGTGCAAACATATGCAAAAACGCCTGTGTGTTGTTAGCATTCGAGAGCACGTTACAGAGTAGTCAGCGCACGTTACTCACCATGGTAGCTTTCCTCGTGGCCTAGAAGCATAAACCCTGAAATTAAATTTGGTGTATTTGATCGCTTTGACCTTTTCACTGTCACTGACGTAAGGGTTTGTTTTCGCATTTCCCCTCCGTATTGTCACTGACATACCGGTGCCTTTTCTATTGTGTCTTGAAACATTCGTGCTATGGCACAAAGTTGGTGCACCTGCACTGTTTGTGCAAACTGTCCAGTCTTTCTAGTAGCTTGTATTTTCACAAAGTACCGAGCGACTGCGCCGAGATTTTGTTGCCTGGGGGACATGGTCGCTCCGTGCGCTGTACATCTGTCGGGATGAGTGACCACTCGGCACGCGCGAAAGTATTGGGGCAAGTATTGTGCCACCCACCACGGTTTCCTAGGGTTGTTTTTATTTCTGTTGCTGTGTCTGCTACGGCGCACCAGGATAGCCCAGCGCGCACCTCGTGTCAGCAACAACCTCGTGTTCCAGCAGCACATAAGGTTGTTGTATTAAGGTTGTATTCCCGTTTCTTCTATATCTGAATCTGTCATCATGATTTCACAAGGCACCATTTCTGTGCCTTGTAGGGCTGCTGAAAGTGCTCCCTCTATGCGTGCCGTTACGTTCGGATCGCTGACCATGCGGGGCATTCGACTGCGGATAGGAGCAATGCTTTTTAGATTCTAATTCGAATACGAGCTCAGCTCGAATTCGCATTCTGGAAGTTTCTCCTCCGCGGAATGGGTGTGAGTTGCACAGCATCAGATTTTGATGTTCAAACGATGGGTCATCGTCCCAGAAATGTGCACGGCAAACTGGAAATATCTGGAAAGGCGATTTCTCACCTACGCTCTTTCCTTTCGACGCGTTACGTTCCAGACGCTATCGTAGTTAAATAAATCACCATGCTACTTTCCTAATAATCCTGCAACCAATCCGACACTAGGGGTGCGTCATGGCCAGGAACCCAACACAGTGAAAGGGTTTATACCGCTGAAATGCCTGTAAATACTCCTAATTATTGAAGAGCCCCCCCCCCCCTGTCATGATTAAGGGAGCAAAGATGACGTGTCATAGCGGAGCCAGAGGCCGATGAAGAGGAAGACGAAGAAAGAGAATGCAAATTTCATTCGAAGGGGGCGGACGAATGCCGAGGTGACGCGATGGAGGCACGTGGAGAAACAACCCATGTGGTGGTGACCCGTGCGGCGAACACGGGCACAGCGCATGCAAGAGTGCCGCGACGGCTGGGCAAAGGCTATATAATCCCGGGGCACAGGCCGAGAGAAGGAGAGAGAGAGATCAGAAGAACGCCACAGCAGGAAGGTCAGGTGGCACGAGTCCGAGGAACAAGCCGGGGGTACGAGGCCACGCCATCGACCAGAGCCACGTCAGCCTGGGCCGGAGTGGACCGACGTGGCATCGGCTCCCACTTCCGCGTCGTGCCACCAACCTGCGCTTTGGTGGCCCCCGCGGCGACCGTCGGGCGCCTGCGTACAGCGAGCACGCACCGTAAACCAACGCCTTGGCGGTACCCTCGCGGCAACATTCCCGGAGCTCCCCGGTGCTACCTGATACCACGGCGACGGCCCCGAGGCCACGGGCTGCTTCCTGCTACGAGGGCTACCACGAGGAGTAGCTGAACAGCGGTCCACCGGGTGACTACCACGCACAACTACGTTGGTACCACCACCACCGGCACCGCGGCAGCGGACAACGACAACCACCAGCATGTCACGGCCACGCTACGGTTACGACACGTCAGCGCCGGAGACAGCGGTAGGCCCGTCCGCAAGGGACTTGGTATCATATGGCTATTGTTGCTAGGATTGTTAACACGGACGTTGTATAGACTGGAACTAGGACGGTTTGCGTTATTAGGGACTTCATTGTTGTGACCTTTGGTTTGGTTTGGTGGCTTTTCTGGGTTGTTGTTAGGTATTAGTATTAGGAATTTCTTTGGTTGAGTTCTTTGTTTGCTTTGTTTTTTATTTTGCTTAGAGGTTGTAGTTGTGTATAATAACTGTGTGCTCTGGTAAACGTGCCAACGATTCTCCAGTGTCCATTCTTCTGAGCTGGTCGAGACGTGCCGCACAACGTGACACCCCCCAGTCAGAGATATCGGGTATACAATTGCACCTTCCAAAAGCCCAAAGGACATATTTATATTTGCATCGAGCAATAATTATGGAATCTCTTAGGGAGGTGTACACTTCCTTCTGCTTGATTTACTCATGTTCTGGTCGATCCATCGACAAAAGGAAATATAAAAACTGAGGAGCCAACCTACAGGTTGGTCAGTTCATGGCGATGTGCGTTTCCTCATATCTCAATATTTCGCTTTTTTACAGCAAGCGCCGAAAAATAAACTAGACAATGATAGTGCTGTCTCGTAATCGAAATGCACAATAAAACTGCTGCCTTTATAGGTTCCATAGAACACGTACACACAAGCAATTACTCATAATGATGACTGATCAATATTTGTCTGGGCATGTTCATGTCATTTTATGTTGCCTTCTCTGCCCCCCTTGTATGGCTTTGTTCCCACAGTGCCACTGCAATATTCTCATTTCTCAAATGTTCTTGCGAGGCTGTATGAATGCCCGTCATGAGAAGGCCATGAATCTTAGCAGTAAATAGTTCCGGGGTATGCTGCCTATGTAACAGTACGTCATATTTGATTTCCGTAAGCTCATTAGTTAATTTATTTGGTTTAAATGTTGTGGCTGATATTGCAACCTAGAAGTTGTACCTTCTCTTTCAGGATACTTGGTTCAGTTTTGTATGGAACACTCCCTCATATTTATAAGCATAACCACCAAATCTTCCAGAGACATGCTTGTTTAAACCGCTTCATAAGCGATCAATGCGTTTGTTATTTCAGGGTCAAATGTGGCAGTGGCTATCCCATTCTGTGAGGAGTAAAGGTCAGGAGACACCTGGTGTGGCAGGCAGCAGTAGCACTTATGTGTCCAAGCTGAATAAAATAGTGAGGTTTGCAAGAGTCATAAGTGTTTCATGTGATTTTTGTCAGTGTGCTCTTACAGAAACAACTGCAGCATGAACCAGTTACTGTGGAGCTGCCTGACTTTTTTTTTCACGCAGCTGGCTGTAGGGCGCTGTTATTTCACAGCATGAAAAGGGCACTAAAAACGTGGAAGCTTGTGGGACACGTAGAGGATGGAAACGTAAGCGATTCTTGAAGGACGCAAAACGTCGGTGGCCAAATTTCAATACAGGGGACCCACAAGGGACGAATGCGGTCTATTGCCTTCGAGACATACAGGGGACGTACAAAGGCAGTATGGTGTCTGTGGCCTTTAGGAGATAGACTGGACGCATGGAGGACCGAAACACACAGGACACTTGGAGGGCGCAGAAAGTCGGTGGCGAAATTCCAATACAGTGTACACACACAGGACGTACACAGTGTACTTCCTTCGGGATGTAGGCTGTCTTTTGACTGGACATCGACATTTTCATAAGGGAACGTTGACGAGCTCTTCCCAGAGTTCGCCGAAGCTTCCATCTCAGTCCGGACTCGCTGAGTGGGAGGGTTTATTCGGGAGTCAGGCGCCTCGGAAACAGTTACGGAAAGTGCCGGGAGTCACGTCGCTCCATAGGAGGCTCACCATCTCCATCGCAGACAATCAACATCTCAATCGCCGCTCCGAGACCATGCATTTTGGCGACAATTCTAGGCTCGTCAGTTCGATATATCAGATGTAAACTTCGTTATAAAGAATATGTACCCCGTGTATTTTCGTAACTCACCTTTCTTCTTTCGATATATAGCATATTTCGCTCTATCCGGGTTTGTTATAATCGGGTTTTACTGTAGTCGCTTCCTGCTTGTTCGTTATCTACTGTGTTTGTAGTTGCGCTCTTGATTTTTTGCTCGATATTGTACTATCGCATAAAGAGAGCACTGGCTGTCTGTAAGGTGTCAGTATTTGCCTACTCAAGTGACGCAGCTGTAAAATCCATTGGTTGATAAGTCCAGCCTAGTTGGAGAGAAAATGAGTTTCCTTTTCACGCTGTACTCCTTGGAATTGGATAGGTCTACTTCAATTCGTCCACTTTACTGGAGACTTCTGCGATCTCCCTCCTAATGACCCGTGTCACTTTAAAAGATGTTTTACTTCTCCAGTAAATCACCAGGAAGAGAATGAATAGCAGACAACAAAACAATATTGAAATCAAATTTTTTCGCAAAAATGATCTACCAAAGATAAAAATATGCATCTTATACATTTCCCCACAAAACCAAAAAATAAAACAGCAACTTCAGCAAAATACAAATAAAGAGCTAGCAAAGATGAGCTATTCGTGAAGCGCCTTTCCACAAAATTGCAGATATCGCTAAAGAAACACTTATAATGGTTTTAATACCTGAAGTAGAGATATCTTATAGAAGAGAAGGGAAACCGCGTAGAGAAGAGAAGTAAGAAAACCGAGTAAGAAGAGTAGTTAAACAAAAAAAAGAAATATGCAAAGAAAATTTAAGAAAAATCTAGCAAGACGAAACATACCCTTTTTTTTACATCTCCCCCTACAGCCACAGTATAAACAAAAATGGAGCAAAACAAGATTTACAATACGAATAAAAAATAGCGAATGCGTGCGCACCAAGTAAGACCCTGCGTGTCTCCTAACATGAAGATTTAGCGAAAGTAGCACGTTAAATTCTTAAAAACGTATAAGTCCAGATAACTGGTCAGAAAGAATTTTGAAAACAAAAAAAAAACCAACATTTAGAATACGAATGAAAAATAGCGAATGCGTGCCCAAGAAGTAAGACCCTGCATGTCCCCTAAAATGAAGATTAAGCGAAAGTAGCACGTCGAATTCTTGAAAATGTGTAAGTCCAGATAACTGGTCGGACAGAATTTTGAAAACAAAACATGAGTAAAGCACAAAGTAATTAGAAAAATAGCTCCGACAAAATCAACAATATGCCCCTTACGCATTTCCCGCAAACTGAACAATAACCATAAAATCTGGCAAAGAACGTTCAAAATTTATCTTCGCAGCGCACAAATCACAGGATAACGGGAACGAAAACACTGGACAAGCGCGGAATCTCTACAAACCAGAACGGTTTTCTACGCTACAATGTTCAAAATCCGAATGTAAATTGCGAAAATTAGCGAACTGTGTTACGCTCTGCATTTCAACCAAAATGCACATTTGCGGAAGCAGCAGCTTTTATAATAGCTTCAATGAAAATAACTGGTCATGCAGAATTTGGAAAACCCTAAAATCAGAAAAATAAAATAGTAAATTTTCAGGCGAATCATCTGCCGAAATAAAAATGTGCATCTTCCCCAAAGCCGCAAAATAAACGAAACAAGCCCTCAAGAGAAAGTCAAAGTCAATAAAAGTATAAAATTTAGCGAACCGTGCCACTCCCTGATTTTCAACAAAAAAAAAAGCTTTTTACGCGGGAAAAAAATCCTTCATTCGTTATTATAGCGTAAATCAAGACAATTGTTGGGACCAAATTTTGAAAAACGAAAAAATACAAAAAACTAAAAAAAGAACTCAACAAAAATGATCGCACGAGATTGAAATTATGCGTCGTATACATATCCTGCAAAAATGGAAGACAAAACAAAACAACCTGAAAAGGAGAGCTTGGAATACAAAAAAAGATCAAAAACGACCGCACCGTATAACCAACTCCAGTTCCACAAAAATGCACATTTGAAGGAAGTAAAATCTTGTTTGGTAACAATAGCGCAAGTGGAGATAATTGGCCGAACAAAATTTTCAAACAAAAAATAACAAAACTTGAAAAAATAGATAATTACTGTAAAGGAGATAGTCACCGAGTTAATGCAACGGACAATCTCCTGTTTGGGGGTATGCGCCAGTGCGAGGACCGTGCAACGGACAATCTTTTGACTGTGGGCATGCACCTAGGCCAGGACACTATCATGGTCCAGTCTTGGCCACGCCGTATCGCACCTGCTTGCCTCGTGATCGCCCTGTTCTGACCGGCTGAAACGACCGTTTGGTTTGGCCCAGCTCATCGTCGTACCCCAATCTATCGTACCAATAAAAACCATTTTATTAAGTGCGAATGCACTTCTTAAGCGAGCCTGAATCGTCCGCCGCCGTCGTCCGCACAGCAACAGCTGCGTGTGCGCGCGCTCCTCGTCTCCCCTAGCAACGGGGGGAGATGGGCGCGCGCTACTCTCCTCCTCCTCCCTCCGCTCAGTGACTGCGGGTGTTGGGCGCCTCCTCTCCACTTCGGGCGGGAGAGCTCTCACTCGCGTAGCGGGCGCTCCGCATTCCGACGCGTGAGGGCGCTCGTGTAGCCCTCGCCGTAACGGCGGGCGCTACTCTCCTCCTCTCTCCGCTCAGTGACTGCGGGTGTTGGGCGCCTCCTCTCCACTTCGGGCGGGAGAGCTGTTGCTCGCGTAGCGGGCGCTCCGCATTCTGACCCGTGAGGGCGCTCGTGTAGCGGCCGCGTGGCGCGGGAGGGTATTAGTCGAGCGCGCGCCGTCGTCGAGAGCGGTCGCCGGTCCTGCATCTCGATAACGATGATGGCGGACCGGGCAACGGTACCAGCAATAACGAGTGAAATATCTTTCTTTGTAGTTGTGTGCGTGTGTGTAATCTCTCGACTACTCATTAAGATCACGATATCCACCGTAATCGCGCAATCAACAACCGTGCATTCGCACTTACACACTCTCCCCCTCGGGGAAGTGCGAGGGAATTTTTTTGGTGGAGTTTGCGGGTTCACCCCATCCTGACGCCAGCGTGGCACCTCCACGGTAAACGCCATTCGATCCGCCAGCCTGGAACTGCGCAACCGGACACTACCAGCCCTATCTGCTTTCGGCATGCCTGATGACAGCAGAACCGCACCACCGCCTTCGCACCGGCGATTGGCTGTTCCGGGGCGATTTGTAATCTTCAAAGGCACCGGCGACCAGGATGCCTAAGACTGGCTTACCTCTTACTAAAGGGTAAGCGCGTGTAATAGGTGGGATGACGCGATGAAGAGATATAACGTCGTTTCTGCTTTCGTGAAGTCACCGAGCGGTGGTGTAATAACGACGAAGCTAAGATGACTACGTGGGACGCATTCAAGACCGATTTTATGGATGTGTTTGGCCAGCCAGCCCTGCGTAAACTTCTCGCTCAGCAGCGTTTAGGTGAACGGGCACAACAAGCTGGCGAAACCTTCACCAGCTACATCGAGGATATTGTCGATTTTTGGAGTCGCGTCAGTGCCGCAATGCCCGAAAGTGAGATCAGACACATTATGAAGGGAATCGAAGAAGACGCTTTCCAGATGTTGCTGAACAAAAGCCCACAAAACATCGGTGAAGTCGTCAGCTTACGTCAAAGCTACGACGAGCTGCGCAAGCAGCGCGTCTACGCTCACCACCGACTAGCTGCAACCGACGCAACCCTTTAGGCGCTGTCCTTCGACGACCCTTCAGCACAAGAGAGGCTTAAGGACCTCGTGCGCGAAGAGGTAGCCCGGCAACTGTCTCTTCTCTCGTTTACACTACCGACTTCATGTGCTCAAGTGCCTGGCGTGGCTTCACCGCTTCATCAGATTATTCGCGAACAAGTCGCTGAGGCTCTTCCTTCGACCTTTCAGCAGACAAAAGTGAAGGCGCCCCTTTCTTATGCCGACATTGCAAGTACACCACGCCACCAAGGTTCCTCTCTGCCATACATTTTGTCCACGCCTATTGCTTATGATTGAGTCATAGCCAGACCTCGTTACACCGACCCCCTTTGGTGCGCTCAAACGCGACCCCAGCACGTCCTCCCCTTCGAGTCACAACGTCCGGCAACCCTAACCCCTGGGGCACTGCGGATAATTGCCCGGTATGTTTTGCTTGCCGCATCCCAGGTCACGTTGCTCGTTTCTGCCGTCGCAATGTCCAGCCACCCGATTACGCCTACCATCGTCCCGCCTATGACAGCAACTCTTATGTGACGCGCCAACCCTCCGAACCCACGTCTCCCGCGCAGCCGCGTAGCTCTTTTGCTTCTGACGAACGCAGCCGCCACTGGTCGCGTTCGCCCCGTCGCCGTTCCTTGTCGCCGATGCACCGTCGTCCCAGCGCACCGCCCGAGGAAAATTGATGAGCGCAGTTCCAGAGGCAAGAACTGCGGCATCGTCGAACTACCGAAGTCCTCCTGTTTCTCCTACGAATTCGATCGAAGTCAATGTTGAAGGAGGCGTTACGTATGCCCTTGTCGATACAGGAGCTGCCGTGTCCGTCATGCATGCGAAGCTCTGCCGCAAAATTCGAAAAGTAACAACTCCGGTACTCGGCCTTTGTCTGCGCACTGCCAGCGCTCAACACGTGGCTACTTTTGTTGCGTGCACGGCCAGAGTGGTACTTCAAGACGTTCTTTATTTTGCAGAATTTTAAATGCAGAGCATTTCAGTAACTCACGATGTCACCCGCGTTGATGTCCGTAGCCCACACCGTCGTTGTCCCTACTATATAAAAAAAATACTATCCGGCACCCGGTTTCGATCCCTCGACCCTGCGGGCCGAACGCAATGTACATGTGCTCTAACCACTGCGCCACAAAGCCGACACAGAATGGGACGCTAGGGACGCGCCTTATATCGTTGACTCATTCAAATTACTGCTGGCGAGCGCTCTCTCGTCAGCAGTTGCCACAAATGCAACAACATTAACGTAACGCAAACTACTTACGTCGTGCTCCCCCGGAAATGCTCTGCATTTGATCGTGCCCCTTGCGAGGGGGACGTTTCGCACTTGATCGCACTTCCACTGCTCTCTGCGCATGCGCCCCGTCGCTATAGCAATGGAGGCGCGTCGTCTGCTTCCAGGACGCCGCGGCGCCAAATTGAAACGTGTGGTGAGCGGTGGCGCCGCACGCCGCTCGTTGAAACGCGCCGTCGGAAGTGAGAAACGTCGTCGCCACATTTACGATCGAGATAAATAAATGCAAACGTAAAGCGCCAAACATTCTTTCTCCTTTTTTGGTGTTGCCGTCATGTTCACATGATATTTTATTAAGCTGGGAGTTTTGTCGCGTCACGAAGCCGTCATCGATTGTGCCCGCGCGGAAGTTGAACTATGTCCCCTGTGTACAGCGCCTTTGGCCGATATTCCACCTGTTATTCCTTATAAGCTTGTCGCCGCTACATATACAGATATTCCTCCTTGAGCTGCAATTCTGCTTCCCGTGTCGTGTGCATCTGTCCCGGACTCAACGATTCTCTTCACGCCTTCCGAAGCTTTCTCACGACGAAAGAACCTTACATTCCCTACTGCTGTTCCTTGCCTCAAGAATTGTTTTCCAGCTTTCTCGTCTGCAATACTTCCGTTTCGCCACTTACGTTGACTGCCGGAGAGTGCCTTGGATGCGTCGAAATTAGAGACCCCACTTTCATCGCGGACGACGTGTCTGATGATACCCCTCCGCCTGCTGTCAGCGCTCTCACTCCAACCTGTGGAACGACATCAAGCGTTTTTCTACCTTGTATCGACCATGGTCTCTCCTCCTCGCAGCGCGATCGCCTCAGCACACTTTTGAATCCATTCCTTGGATGATTCGACCATGAGCAAACTTCCTTGAGCCATTCTTTGAATGTTCGTCACCACATTGACACCGGAACCTATGCTCCTTTACGTCAGCGACCATACCGAATCTCAGCTAATGAGTGCAATGTCATTGAAGCGCAAGTGACGCATATGCTGCAACGAAACGTTATTCAACCATCCAGAAGCCCCTGGGCATCCCCGGTTGTCCTGGTCAAAAAGAAAGACGGCTCCATTCGATTCTGCGTCAACTACCGACGCCTCAACAAAATTACCCGCAAAGACGTATATCTCTTACTGCGTATAAACGACGCTCTCGACTGCTTGCAAGGGGCCGAGTTTTTCACATCCTTAGACCGGCGATCTGGCTACTTGCATGCTCCTATGGCGGACGCCGATCGCCCCAAAACGGCTTTTACTACACCTGACGGTTTGTACGAGTTTAACGTCATGCTTTTCGGCCTCTGCAACGCTCCAGCTACATTTGAGCGCATGATGGATAGCATTTTGCGTGGGTTGAAGTAGAAAATATGTTTAGGTTACTTAGACGATGTCGTCGTGTTCTCTCACGACTTCGACACGCCCCTCCAACGTCTGGAACAAGTTTTGAAATGCCTCACTTCAGCTGGGCTTCAACTTAATGTAAAGAAATGCCATTTCGCTGCCCGCAAGCTAACCATCCTTGGCCATGTGGTTTCCAGAGAAGGCATTCTACGGGACCCTGCTAAACTTCGAGCCGTCGCAGAGTTTCCCAAGCCGAGAAATTTGAAGGAGCTGCGCAGTTTTATTTGGCTCTGTTCTTATTTCAGCCGTTTCGTTTGTGACTTTGCCTCTGTTATTTCCCCCTTGATGCGCCTTCGCGAGAGTGGCACTAACATCACTGCTTGGTCGGCAGCCTGTGACAATGCATTTCCCAGGTTACGCGAACTGCTTACAACTAAGGTCCCTGTATGTTTCAAACGTAGCGCAAACTCTCTTCCCCGCGCCGTTTCCCCCTCACCCCCCTCTCTCTGCCGCCATTAGTGAGCGACTCCCGCGGAGCGCGCCGCCGGACCTTTTTGTTTCGTATGCGCGGTGCGTTGGAGTGCTGGCGTAAAACGCGATGTTCCAGGCGTAAATTCACAACGGTGTTCGCAGATAATGTGTAGGAAGAACTGTGTGTGATTGGCCAGTGCCTTAGCTATCATCGCGCGTTTTGAGGGAGCCAACTGCACTTGCGTGCCGGCCAATCGAAATCTGCGTTTGTAGTACTCACACGGTCGATTTATTCTGGGGCCTGCTTCACAAGAATAAAAAATCTGTTCTATGTGGAATTTTTCTTGAGTTTATAAGTGTGGAAGAACACCTCAAAGTTCATATGAGGGCTATCAGAGCTCGAGTTGGTCCGGGAACAAAATAGCCCCACTACTATTTGGAACATGCACGCCTACTGCCACAATGGGACGTGTATATATTGCGCTGCTGAGCACGAGGTCGTGGGTTCGATTCCAGGCCGCTTTTCTGATGGAGGCGAAAAGCAAAAACGCTCGTGTATACGAGATTTCGTTGCACGTTAAAGATCCCCAGGTGGTACAAATTAATCCGGAGCCCTCCACTACGGCGCGCCTCATCGCTTGCGTTGCGTCGGCGTGTTAAACCCTACAATCAATCAATCGGGGACGTGTGCATACGATTCATTCATAAAATACACAAACGTTCAGTGGATCGAAAGTAGATTTTATTTACCTTTCCGCGGGGTGGTTTGCGCTCTTCGGAAGAGGCCGATGCACAAATATGGAAGGAACCGCATTGGGCTTCAGTTTGTTGAGGCCAGTTTGTGACAGAATTACTGGTTCAAACTGATCCTCGTGAAGTGTTCCTGTAAGATACAGACATCCTCTATCGCATTCTTTGCAGTTTGGCTGAAGAAATATTGCTGAAGAAAAACATTTTGCTTCTTATGTTAAAAAAGCAAACAGCCGCGAAAACAGGATGGTGTTCACGCATTCACTAGGTTTCTCACTATTTGTTAATCGAAAGTGTTCGCAAGTATGTTCGAAACTTGAACAAAAACTTCCATGCATTTTACAAATAAACAACTATAAACATTATATTAACTATGCACTCTCTTATATTAGCTGTACAAGCATGCACAAAATTCGCATGGAAGTGCACATAAATGGGGATAAATGTGAAGGAATACAAACTGAGAACATAATAAACTACAAAAAAACAATAAACGGCGAAATTTTGCCTACAGGTAATCAATGTTCAAGCTAAAAAAATAAAGAAAAAAAGTTAAAACACGTGTCTGCTCTCCGGTAAATAGAAAGCAAATCACGAACGCCAAACATTCGGCACTAATTATATTGCGGCCGTTTTCGAATACCCGATTCAATACGAGAGAGCTAAACACGATCGGGCTGTCATCGTTGTTGAAATCACGGGAGAATGCGTCGACGGAAACATCAAGCTGCTTTTTTTCTGTTTAATCGGAACGTCAGTACCTAGGCTGTGCTTCATCTAAAAGCCTTCCAGAGGCATGCCTACGCGAAAACGTTTTGTAGTGACTGCTTACCTCGCAAAGCCTCCCTCGATGACAATCGAAGTTTTTTCTGCCGATGCGATGCAGCCATCGCTCTGCGCTCGGTGTCATTTTTCCCTCGTGGAACCACAAAAAGCTTGTCGCCTTTTGCAACGCTGCTGGAGCAGCCAACGGCACAGCAGGTTGGCATTACGCTGCAGCCGAGTCCGCCTTGAGAAAGGCAGCGCACATGGGAGCGAGGAGCAGTGCGCTCCCTAATGGCGTCGTTACCCGACGAAACCGAAACTGACGAGGGATCAACAGGGTTCATTGGTCACGTGTCGCACCTGGTCCAATAGGGGAGCAGAAAAGGGCGCAGTGGGAAGGAGCGAAGTAGAGGGCGGGGAGAAAATTTCCTTCTCTACTTTGTACAATGGTTTGCGCTACCTTTGAAAAATACAAGGACCTTACTTACAACGCCACCTACACTTCGATACTTCGACCCCTCAGCACCTACCGAACTCCACACCGACGCCAGCGGTATCTGCCTGGGTGCTGTTCTCGCGCAGCGTAAACCAGGAATCGATGAATACGTTGTTGCATATGCCAGCCGTACGCTCACGAAAAAAGAATCTAAATATTCGGTAACCGAAAAAGAGTGCTCGGCCATCATATGGGTCATCAACAAATTCCTCCTGTACCTTTACGGCCGCAAAAAAATTTGACATTAACATCGTCTGCCGCTCCGGCCGCAAGCATCACGACGCCGACGCCCTAGCACGTTCTCCTCTACCCGTTGATACTGCTTCGTTCAATGAGTCGGATGGCAACCTCAACGCCCCCCCCGTTCGAGGATATGGCAAACGAGCAGCGCAAGGACCCTTGGATAGCTTCCATTCTGGCATACCTTTCCAACCAAGCTACTGCTCCCGTGTCCAGGGCCCTTCGCCCTGGACAGGCCTCTCACTTTTCCCTCCGGGAAGGGCTGCTTTACCGCCGCAGTTACGTCCCCAGTCCCCAGAGGCCGCAAGTGGCTACTAGTCATACCTTGCCACTTGCGTTCCACTTTTTGCGCCTTCTTTCATAACGACGCCAATGCGCTCGTGCCAGCTTGCTGAAAACGTACCAGCGCCTCCATCTACGGTACTTTTGGCGCGGGACGTACAGCTTCGTCTGCAAGTTCGTCCGCTCATGCCCTGCCTGTCAGTGCCGCAAGTCGCCGCCATATCATCAGGCCGGCCCATTGCAGCCCTTGCCTTGCCCAGAGCGCTCCTTTGATCGTGTGGGCATTGACCTGCATGGCTTACTGCCTTGTACCGCTGCCGGTAACCGTTGGGTCATTGTCGCCATTGACCATCGTACACGCTACGCCGAGACGGCCGCATTACCGGCTGCCACAGCACGGGACGTGGCTTCTTTTATTTTATATCGCTTCATGCTTCGCCATGGTGCCCCTAGGGAAATACTCAGCGATAGAGGCCGTGTTTTCCTTTCCGAAGTTGTTGAAGCTCTCCTTACTAAATGCGGCATTGTTCATTGGACCTGCACGGCATATCACCTGCAGACCAACGGTTTCACTGAGAGATTTAATTTGGTGATATATTCGCCATGTACGTTTCCTCAGACCATACTAACTGGGACTCAGTCCTCCCATTTGTCACGTACGCATATCATACCGCGACGCAGTCTACTACCGCCTTCTCGCTGTTTTTTCTTCTCTATGGCCGTGAACAGACTCGCCCCCTTGAAACCATTCTCCCGTACAGAGCTGATGGCGCTGAGTATTAGACTGTCTCAATTATCCTCTTATGCAGAAGAATGCCGTCAACGTGCCCGCTCATTCACATCCGACGATCAGTTCACACAAAAGAATCGCCATGACAAGGATCTCCCAGACGTGTCTTTCTCCCCCAGATCACTGGTGTGGCTGTGGGTACCATTCACACCTTCTTGACAATGCAGTAAGTTTCTCTCTAACTATCGCGGCCCATACCGGGTCCTGGAGCGTACCTCGCCCGTTATTTACCCTGTCGAGCCAGTACAGCCTACACCCGACCTACGCCGACATGGAAAAGAGACAGTTCATGTGCAACGCCTGAAGCCTTACTACGACCCCCTCGTTTTATTGTACCCCTAGGCATCCAGGTTGGCTGCTTTTCAGCGGGGGAGTGATTGTAAAGAAGATAGCCACCGAGTTAATACAACGGGTATGCGCTAGTGCGAAGACAATGCAACAGACAACCTTCCGTCTGTGGGCATGCACCAGGATCAGGAATATATGATGACTAGTTTTGGTCACGCCCTATCGCACCCGCTTCGTTTGGCCCAGCTCATCATCGTCGTACCCCTATCGTACAAAAAAATACCATTTAGATATATATATATAAATATATATAAATATATAAATAAATATATATATATATATTATATATATATATATATATAGTAAGGAAATGAGGGGCTCGTTGAAGAAAATACAGAAAGATAGGTCGGCAGTCTAAAATGCCAAAGGAGGCTTAGGGGTGTGGTTAGGCTCTTTTCTTTTTCACTTCGGTTAATTAAGTAAACATTTTTTTTAAATATACAGAAGAAAGAAAGAAAGAAAAACACGCGCCCAGAGTGGGGACCGAACCCACGCCTTTCGATTACATGTCGAATGCCTTACCAATTCGGCTATCTGGGCGACTGTGTTCTTCACTTTCTGGGCTAATTATATTTACTAGAAGTGTATCTGACTCTTGAGGGTGGTAGCCAGCGCCACTCTGACTACACGGGGAGAAGGGGACCTTCTTTTCAACCCCCGGGGCGTGACTCGAACGTCTACAGCCTGTCATGAGCGGGTTACTGGCGGGAAGCCCTCTTGTGCTACCTAGGCATCAAGGCTGCCAGAACCGAGACCCTCTCTAGGCTTTCGCAGAATAATATAGTAAGGAAATGAGGGGCTCGTTGAGGAAAATACAGAAAGATAGGTCGGCAGTCTACAATGCCAAAGGAGGCATAGGGGTGTGGTTAGGCTCTTTTCTTTTTCACTACGGTTAATTAACTAAACATTTTTTTTTAAATATACAGAAGAAAGAAAGAAAGAAAAATTCGCGCCCAGAGTGGGGACCGAACCCACGCCTTTCGATTACATGTCGAATGCCTTACCAATTCGGCTATCTGGGCGACTGTGTTCTCCTTCACTTTCTGGGCTAATTCTATTTACTAGAAGTGTATATTTAAAAAAAATGTTTACTTAATTAACCGTAGTGAAAAAGAAAAGAGCCTAACCACACCCCTATGCCTCCTTTGGCATTGTAGACTGCCGACCTATCTTTCTGTATTTTCCTCAACGAGCCCCTCATTTCCCTACTATATTATTCTGCGAAAGCCTAGCGAGGGTCTCGGTTCTGGCAGCCTTGATGCCTAGGTAGCACAAGAGGGCTTTCCGCCAGTAAACCGCTCATGGCAGGCTGTAGACGTTCGAGTCACGCCCCGGGGGTTGAAAAGAAGGTCCCCTTCTCCCCGTATAGTCAGAGTGGCGCTGGCTACCACCCTCAAGAGTGAGATACACTTCTAGTAAATATAATTAGCCCAGAAAGTCAAGGAGAACACAGTCGCCCAGATAGCCGAATTGATAAATCATTCGACATGTAATCGAAAGGCGTGGGTTCGGTCCCCACTCTGGGCGCGTGTTTTTCTTTCTTTCTGTCTTCTGTATATTTAAAAAAATGTTTACTTAATTACCCGTAGTGAAAAAGAAAAGGGCCTAACCACACCCCTATGCCTCCTTTGGCATTGTAGACTGCCGACCTATATTTCTGTATATATATATATATATATATATATATATATATATATATATATATATATATATATATATATATATATATATTGTTGGAGTGTTAAGTCCAGGTCGATAACTAGGTGGTCTCTTAATTTGTTCCGCAGTCGATCGCCTGTGTAGGTTATATCGCAGTGGAAATGGATTGAGGGGGTATGCTAGCGCGAAGAAGAGAGAGGAGGGCGAAGAACAGATTTCCCCGGCTCACCGCTCACCGGCCTCCATTGTACCACGTCTTGCCTGTGGTTCCGCATGGCTTGTAAATAAAGCCCTTGTTTATCTGTAACATCCGTAGTATCTGGTGAGGTGCGGGGTATTCGTCGTCCTGAACGAGGCGGAACCACTCTATTTTCGATGCAGCAAGCGTGGTGCCGGTTTACCTCCGGGAGATGCGACGGATGCCACCTCTTCTGGAAGGGTCGGTGTCTGGTCTCATAAGAGAGAACCAGGCATGTTCAAAGGAACTGCCGAGGAAGATGCAGAGAACTGGCTCAAGCACTACCAGCGAGTCAGCAAGTACAACAGGCGGGACGCTCGTGAGCAGCTTGCAAACGTGGTCTTCTCCTTGGACCTTACCGCATTAGTGTGGTTTGACAATCATGAGCACAGATTCGATACGTGGGACAGCTTCGTCAAAGAATTTCGGGCGAGCTTTGGCGACACTGTTTCCCCCCAAAAAAGGTAGAGCAGACTCTCGCGCAGCGAGCTAGAGTCCCCGGCGAAACTTGCACGACATACATTACACAAGTCCTCAAACTGTGCGGCCTCTTTATTCCTTCAATGCCAGACGAGGATAAAGTGGGCCACCTGCGCAAAGGTATAGCTGTGGACGTCTATAACTATCTATTAACTAAGGAAAACCTGCCGTCAGCTCAGGACGCAATTCGCCATTGCCGCGCGTTCGAAACCCTGAGAATGCGACATATAAACCCCAAGTTCGGACGCCTGGCGAACGTGGCTTCTGTTGCCTGCCAGCGTGGACGTCGGATAGACCCGCTCCGAGGAGATTGCTTCGGTGGTGCGTCGCATCATTAGAGAAGAACTCGCGCAGCAAGTTTTATACCGTGACTAGAGCTTTCACCAGTGCGCTCTTCCTGATCGAGTATTTCAGCAATTCGCCATGCAAGCCGTCAAGATTCGCTATCAGACGACTTGGGTTCGAGCAGGAAATAAGAAAGAGCGTACCATTTACAATAAAGACCGTACCAGGCGTACAGCTTTCAGTCCTCCACCTCGGGAGTATGGAAATTACGTCGAGGAGCCTAACCGCCACGCACCCGCCGGCTACTCCAGACCACACCATTCCTTAGGACAGCCGGTCACATTTCGTGAACAGCGCACTTGCTACAACTGTGGTATCCGTGGTCACATTTCGTGTTTTTGCCGCCGGAGTTCCCACCAATAGGAACCGCCACCTCGACCGCCATACATAGATAACCAGACCAACGCGCCCTTTCAGCGGTCGTTCCAGCCAACATACAATGCGCAACAGTTCCCCGAGTTCGGAGAGTAGCTGCAATCCTTGACCGCCCACTCGCCGACCGTGATCTCCAATGCCACGCCGCCATGAGCCCACCACCCGAGGAAAAGTAGGTGCTGTGGCCGACGGAGGTGAGGTCGCGGGCCGGTCATTTTTGCCAATTCCCCGGCCGTCATTATGGCAAAGAACAAAGTGACTGTTTCTGCATATGTTGTGAACACAGAAGCTTTGATAGGCACCGGAGCTGTGGTTTCAGTTTTCATTTTCGCTTAATTAACCCCCCTTGGACCAAAAGTCATGTTTTTATGAGACCGAAAGGTTCAGTATCGTGGAGTCGGAGCCGAACGTTTGTTTCCAGTTCGGATCTGTTCGGCGATGGTTTTGCTTCGCGAACACCGTCTTCGAACGGAGTTCATTGTTTTAGCCCCGGAAACTCATGATGTAATATTGGGGATCGACTTTTTACGGGATTGCGGTGCGATGTTGGACTGTGTAACTGGCGAAATTTCTTTCTAAAGCGAAACTCTACCTACTTATGTTGAAGAAGGGTGCAATGACACTAAAGGCCTGTTTCCTCTTCCCGATGACGCCGTGCTACCTCCCATGACGGCCATGTTTGTCTCCGTAAAATCCAAAACACCTTGTAATGGGAGCTATTAGGTTCGCGTGGAGGCAGATGCCACAAACGCAGTTAAAAAATGTTCTGATACCCCGTGCTGTGCTTTGGTTGAAGTCGATGAGGGGTGCACCAAGTTTGGACCGTGAGCGCTTCCAGTGAATCGGTACTTTCGCCCCGTGGACTTAAACCCGCTCGTTGCGACGAAGCCGTCGCCGTCACCATTCATGCAATGAATAGGACTCATGACGCGACTACCAGCAACAAAGATTACACCCCCCAGCTCAAGCGCATGATAAATACCTCGCTCCCTTCTCATAAGCAGCAGGCGTTCCTTGAGGTGCTTACCCGACATGCTGCGGTATTTGATTTGGCTCGGAATGACCACGAAACTTCACTTCCAGCGTACCGCGAGCAACATCGAAATATCACTGAGAATACGGCAGCCATTCTTCACAGCCGTACCGTGCGTCCCCTTCTGAGTGCAAGGTAGTAACTGAAGAGACGCAGGAGATGCTCCAAAAGGGGGTCATCCGAGAGTCTTCAAGTTCGTGGGCAGCTCCTGTGATTCTCGTAAAGAAGAAGGATAACTCTTCGCTTTTTTGTGTGGATTATCCTCGACTCAATCCTGTGAAAAAAGCATGTATATCCGCTTCCGCACATTAATGACGCCATCGACTGCTTACATCCGCGTCGTACTTTTCTTCGGTCGACCTCCGGTCTGGCTACTGGCAAATCCTATTGCACCCATCCGAAAAAGAGAAGACGCTGTTCATTACGCCCGATGGGCTCTTTGGGTTCAATGTGATGCCTTTTCGGTTGTGTAATGGGCCCGCTACATTTGAGCGCTTGATGGACACCATTCTGCATTTACTAAAATGGGACATCTGCATGTGCTACCTCGATGATCTCATTATTTTCGGAGATCATTTGAAGAGCACAATAGCAGGCTGCCCATTGTTCTGGACCACCTCGAGGCGAGGAATCAGGATTGGTGCTGAATTCAAAACAATATTGTTTCGGGAAGCGCCAAACCCTTGTGCTAGGATTCCTCTTAGATAAGGGAGGCATCAGGTCGGATCCACAGAAAATATCCGCAGTGCGTGATTTCTAACCACCACGATCCCTGAAAGAGCTTAGGAGCTTCCTGGGTCTCTGATCCTATTTCCCACGATTATGCAATGCTTCGCGCACATTTCGCTTCCCCTTAAGTTCTTACTCCGTAAAGACAGCCTTTTTTCTTGGACTGTGAGTCTTCTTTTCAGCAGCTAAACTTTGTGTTAACTTCTGACCCAATTTGCGCCACTTTGGTCCCACGGCACTCAACTAGCTCCCCTCTGATGCAAGTGGCGTGGGCGTTGGAGCTTTTGTCGTCCAGTTACACAAAGGCGCACAACACGTCATTGCTTTTGCCGGCCGCACCCTTTCCAGAGCCGTGCGCAACTACCATCACGGAACTGGAACACCACGCCTTTGTGTTCGCTGTTCAAAAGTGTCGCTGCTACCGGCATAGACAACACTTCACTTTGGTCACAATTCGTTATGCTGGCTTGTCAAACTGCACGACCCTTCCGGTTGGCTAGGTGGATGGGTCGTCTTACGCTTACAAGAATACGACTTCACAGTCTCTTACAAGAGTGAGCGCCGCCATACTGATGTGGTCTGTTTGCCCACTTACCTCGACCGGGCACATCGAGCGACGGCGACGACACCTTCGAGGACTGTCTGGCTTCCGGGTCACCAGACTTCCCAGACACCCCACTTTTTTAGGAAGAACAACGGAAAGTTCCGAAGCTGCGCAAGGCTTTTTGCAACCGCGGATGACAAAATTTCGACACCCTTTGTAGTCCGCGACGGCGTTCTGTTGAAAACGTCGTACTCTACAGATGGCACGGATTTACTCTTTGTCTTTCTCACTGCGCTGCGACATCTGGTTCTCCGCGCAATGCGCGAAGATGTTTCATTTTAATGGTCACCTTGCACTTCCCTGCACCCTATATCGGCATCAGCAACTGTTTTACTGGCCTCGTATGCAGAAAGCAGCGCAGCAATATGTCGCCAGCTGCATTCAATGTCGGCGTTCCAAGCGTCTTTCGTCCCCGTCTCCGTGCCCTTTGCAACCGGTGAATCCTCCCCTGCCACCCGCTGACAAAGGGGGTGTTAATCTGGTGGGCCCCTAACGAAGTCCAAGGCAGGTAACCGTTCGATCATTGTCTGTGTAGATTTTTTGACACGCTACATTGAGAATGCACGTCTTTGGAGTGAAACGGCCGCGGATGTCGCATCTTGCCTCTTGCATCGCGTTATTCTACGCCATGAAGCTTCTCGAGTTGTAATCAGTGACCATAACCACCAGTTTACTGCCGAAGTCGTGGAACCGCTTCTTCGGCTTTGCGGCTCCGAATATTGACCTTCCACACATACCACCCGCAGGCGAACAGACTCACTCAATGCAGAATTCCAGCGCTAACATGCTGTCTGTGTACATTGATTCAGAAATAAACAATTGGGACACAGTCCTTCACTTTATGACCTACGGGTACAATACCGAAAAAACATGAGGTCACAGGATATTCCCCGTTCTTCCTTCTTTACGTCCTTTCCTGAAAGCTTCCTAGACACCACACTTTCATTCTCCTCGTATAAAGATGTGTCCCTGGCTGAGAGTTTGTGCATTGCTGAAGAAGCCCGGCGACTGGCTCGACTGCGTACCCTTATCTCACAAGGGCGAACCAAAGCACGCTATGGTCAGCTCCACCCTCCAGTCTGCTACTACCCGGGTGAACACGTTTGGTTGTGGAGTCCAGTTCGCCAAAGAGGCCGCTACCAAACGTTTTTGCCTGCGTAATCTGGACCCTTTGTAGTGCTGTCCCATCTGAGGGCTGCGAACTATGTTATCGCAAAACTTACTACTCGGGACTGTAGCTCCCGCAAGACTCAAGTCGTGCATGTAGCTCGGCTTAAGCGTTGTCATACCCACACCCCTTAACTCGTTCGGTGCACTTCGTCTGCATGGGGGGAAATTGGTAAAGAGTTCGTACAGAATGATGACTAGTTTGTCTCTTACGTTAGTTGGCAGTCAGTCGCCTGGGTAGGGTATGTTGCAGTGGAAACGGATCGAGGGGGTATGCTGGCACGTACAAGAGGAAGGCGAAGAAGTGTTTAACCCGGCTCGTTTTTCACCGGCCTCTCTTGTACCACGTCTTGCCTGTGGTTCCGCACTGCTTGTAAATAAAGCCTTCGTCCATCGCTTACTTCTGTAGCATCACATGTAGATATATATATATATATATATATGTTTTATTTATTTATTTATTTATTTATTTATTTATTGATTTATTTATTTATTTATTTATTTATTTATTTATTTATTTACAATACTGCCACTCTCATTTGAGAGCATAGCAGGAGGGCGTACAAAATGTGCGTACAAGAAACATGTGAATCTGCGGCTTGCTTCATGAGAGAGAAGAAAAAAGAACATATGCACTTAAAGACAGAAATAATTACACAACTTTACGCATACACACGCCTATATTACAAGCTGTAGTAACAAGAAGAAAAATAAACCAAAGAAACAAGCCTATCAAAAATGTAAGAATAGTGCCACTACAAAGGTGCAGCAACAAAATACACAGGAAATTAACAGATTTTAAAGCTGGAAATGCTACACATGTGCTATTCGGTTCGCGCAACAATAAGTGTTATTTCTGCACTGAATAATCCAGCATTTCGACGAACTTAGATAACGAGTCTGTGCCTGTTATCACCGGGTCCAGTTTATTCCACTCGCGTATTGCCATGGGAAAAAAAGAGTACATAAACGTGTCGTTACTGCAGGAATATTCAGATATGGTGCGGTCGTGTTTGTGACGTGTAGGGCGGGTCTGAGGAAAAGATATGTATTTATGCGTATCAATCTTGTAACTTTTCTGAATTAGCTGGAACAAGAATTTTAGGCGAGCGTGCCTCGCTCTAATTGACAAACGTTTTATTCCTGAAACAGCCAAGAGGTTAGTGGGAGAGTCAGTCCGTTTATATTTATTGTGGATGAACCTTATTGCCTTTCGTTGGACACTTTCAATCTTTTTAATGAGGGTAGTCGAGTGCGGAAACCATATTGTGTTTGCATATTCCAGAAGCGGTCTTACGAATGTTCTATAAGCTAACAGCTTGGTAGGAGTAGGGGACGTCTTTAGGCATCGTTTTAGGTAGAACAGTTTGCGCAACGCGGCGGCGGTAATATTTGTGATGTGTGTATCCCATTTAAGATCGGAAGTAAGCGTAATTCCTAAATATTTGTGTTGCGAAACCTTATTTAAGGGTATGCCATTAATGAAGTATGTAAACATAGATGGCTGTTTTCTTGTTGAAACAGTCATGGTAAGGATTTTTTAATGTTTATGGTCATTTGCCAGTCAGAACACCATTTCGTTATTTTACTAAGTGACGTGTTAAGCATTAGGTGGTCCGTATAGCTATTAATTTCCCTGTAAATAATGCAGTCATCTGCAAATAACTTGATGTTGCACTCGATATTGGAAGTGATATCGTTAATAAAAATTAAGAACAAAAGTGGTCCCAGGACTGACCCCTGTGGAACACCGGATGTTACAGGTACGGTCTGAGATGGTGTGTTTTCGAAAACAACAAACTGTGATCTGTTCGTGAGGAACTCTTTTACCCACGCCGATATTGCGCCTTTGCCAATCACACTTTCCAATTTCCCAATTAATTTAGTATGGCCTACACAATCAAACGCCTTGGAAAAATCCAGTAGAATGATGTCCGTTTGCGCGTGGTTGTTAATGGATAGTGCGAGGTCGGGAACTACTTCTGCTAGCTGTGTAATAGTTGATAGACCGCTGCGGACGCCGTGCTGATGAGGTGATAAAAAGTTCACTTTTTCCAAGAAAACAGTCAGATGCTTCAGGATTATGTGCTCAAGTAATTTGCATGACGTGCTTGTTAGTGAAATAGGCCTGAAATTTGAAACGTCGTTTTTGTCTCCTGATTTGTGAATTGGTACTACTTTTGCTTTTTTCCAGTCTTCCGGCAGGGTAGATGTTGAAAGCGACTTGCGAAAAATTAGGCCGAGGTACTTGCTACACCATTCTGCATATCTTTTCAGGAATTCGTTCGGTATGTCATCCGGGCCGGTGGCTTTTTTCGGGTGCAAGTTAAGCAATAGTTTCATAATTCCAGCGTCTGTGATGTTAACTTCGTCAATTCTGTCAGTATTGTGCTGTTTTAAATAAGGTGAAATGCCATTATCTGTCGTGAATAACGAGCGGAAGAAATCATTATGCGCATTCGACTTTGCTACCTTCTCTTCTGCTGTTAGTGTAGACGACGCTTCAGGACTTTTACGAAAATGCCTCCGGAATTTCTGCGGGCTATTAGTGATAAAGTTTGGAAGGGTTACGTTGTAGTAGTGCTGTTTGGCTTGCTGTGTCTTTTTTTTCAGTTCCGTGACTGCATTTAATAACTTCTGGTTACCAGGCGAGTTGGCGGGGTTGATCCTCGCCGCCCGCCGTAACCTTTTTACTTGGCGTTTCGCTTGGATAACTTCTCGATTTATCCATGGGTTTTTTAGGTGGGTTTTTTTGTGTTTCACAGGTATAAAGCTATTTATGCAGTGAAGAACAATGACCTTAAACTGGAGCCACAACAAATTTACATTTGCGGACATATCACTGGCAGTTTCAAAAAAAGGTTGGAATTCATGCGCGAGATACGTTTGAATACTGTCGTTGTTGGCTTTCTGGTAATTGATAATGGTTACTGCGGTAGGGCGAACTGCCAATTTACAATCAAGTGCCAACCGACAAACAGGCATCTTGTGGTCAGATATCCCGTCAGCAATGCTTATCTCAATTTGCTCGTTTGGAAAATGGTCGCTGAGAAGTATGAGGTCAAGACTATTTCCAGTTGTTCCTTGTATGCGTGTTGCATCGGGTACTACCTGATGAAGGTTAAAATCAAGCATTAAATTAACCAGTGCTTTCGATGACGGAGACGTGTGGTGCATAGTAGCCAAGTTAAAATCAGCGAGGTTGAAGTCACCCATAATAATCACACGATTTCTACGTGCATGCTGCGAAAGAAATTCTTGGACGAAAGATATACCGTCTTCACCGGAGGACGGGCTACGATAGACGCATCCAGTGATTATACTCGAGCCGTCGCAAGCTATCTTACAAAAAACAGCCTCCGCACTTTCTACCTCAGGCAAACATGTGAAAGGAATACATTTTTTAATTAATAGAGCTACCCCTCCGCCTCGAGTTGGCCGATCCTTCCTGATAACCGAGTAGTTTGGGGGAGCAATTTCGTGACTGGATACGTCTGGGGAAAGCCATGTCTCCGTTATAGCCACAAGGTCAGGATCATAATCAAGTAAGATATGCTCGAGTTGTTCTATCTTGTTTAGTATGCTCCGGGCATTTATGTTCAGCAAGGTTAGCTCTTTGACTGCGTGTTGCTTCGAGTCGTCGGCCTGCTGGGGATTTCTTTTTGCTTAGTTTCTATCATTGAACTTTTGTTTGCATTTTGGTCGTTTTTTTTTCATCGGTATCTTGTCGTTCATTTCATCGCTCCAAACGAATGCGCGCTTGTCAATGTACAATTTGTCAAATGAAAGGGTAACCTTTTCTTTGTTTTCACGGTTTGGCTTCGCACTATCCCATAGCTTCTTCCTTACTTCTCGTACTTTCGGCGAGAAGTCTTCGCCGATAGCAAACGACGTACCTTTCAGTTTGAATCCTCTTTTTAGAATTTCTGTTTTCTCTCTCCAATCCAACAGCCTAAAAATTACTGGCCGTGTTTTTTTTGGTGCGGGTTTACCTAACCGGTGTATCCGTTCTATGGCAACCTTATCTAACTCCAGTGTTCCATTGATTATAGTCGTGTTCACGGTGTCCGCCA
This sequence comes from Haemaphysalis longicornis, assembly GCF_048455015.1. Lineage (NCBI taxonomy): Eukaryota > Metazoa > Arthropoda > Arachnida > Ixodida > Ixodidae > Haemaphysalis > Haemaphysalis longicornis. The sequence continues at coordinate 48,169,841 of NW_027526295.1, read as the reverse complement.
ACGTATAACTTGTTTCTTCGGCAACCTCTGGGAGACCGTAAACAATCAAGTTATTGCGCCTGCTACGGTTGTCCAAGTCATCCATTTTCTTTTCCAGAACATCAATGGCGCGACTCATGGAATCAATCTGAGTTTGGCAAGATTCTATTTTAACTTCTAGTATAGCCAGGCCATCTAACTTCTTGTCAATGTTAGCTAGCCGCTCTTCCTTGATGTCTCTGATGTCAGACGCTATTGCTTGCAGTTGCTTTGCAATGGCAGCTAAATCCGGGCCTGGGTTTGATTCAATATCCCCGGCCAGCATGAGCAATTTTCTCAGAGACACTGCAGTTTCATAGATACAACAACACAGCCATGGGCACGCCAGCACTACCAAGAACGGGTCACTTGAACGATAGCATTTTCCGTAATTTTTTCTCACCTGCAGTAGGAAGACGAACGGATTAGACGCCATACTGGCAGAGCCGCCGTGCCCCATAGCTGCGGAGCTGGCGGGTAGGCAATTTATAAGCCTGGTGGGCGATGGCGCTGGTATCAAGTGATGCGCCAAGCGGTCTGCGCACGTTGAGGTCCGGTGATGCGTTGGCAGATACTGTAGATACTTGCCCTATATATATATATATATATATATATATATATATATATATATATATATATATATATATATATATATACATATATGGCAAGGCTCCCCTAATAAGGACAGGCAATATATATATATATATATATATATATATATATATATATATATATATATAAATATATATATATTGATGCACCTCCACCACCTCTACCAAATGTAACCTCCGCACCTCCACCAAATGTAACGTGGCGGCAGATGACATGAACCATGAGGCGATGAAGCCATGTATTTACAAGACTATTTGCAGGCAGCCATAACCAAGCACGGCTTGGCTGCGCCGTGCTCACAGCTCTTCGTCGTCATCATCCTTGGTGGTGGGCCATGGCGCCACGGGGATTGTCCGCCACGTCCCGTGACAATATATATATATATATATATATATATATATATATATATATATATATATATATATATATATATATATAAATATATATATATATATATATATATTGCATGTCTTCATTAGGGGAGCCTTGCCCTACGTGACAGGGAGCGAGCCCTAAAGAACAACAAAGACGGGCGTTTATGACGATAGACAACTGATGCCAAAGATGAAGCATGATTGCGGGTGGAACACAACCTTGGCACATAGCGTTTGTGTACAACTACGGGGCATTGCCTCTGGATGCATATTCCTCTAGCATCATGGCCCTAACAAGCGCTTACTTAATATATAAATATATATATATATATATATAAATATATAGTCTGGAAACATAAAACCTCACACAGAGTGCGAAAAAATAAGGTTAGTAGAGACAGAGACACACGAGAAAGACGTAGCAAAAAGAAATAAGTTTACTGACGTTTCAGGAAGAGGACTTCCTTTCTTCAGAGTACAGAATAAGTTCGTTTCAGAGTTATATATATAAAAAAATGTAGCAAGGGCGAGGGCAAGGTAAGAGAAGGGAGAGTTTGTACAATTGGATCATGGTTGGTGGGTTGTAAAAGAATGAAAAGAGAGCGGAAAAAAATTATAAAAAGGATAATAAGAACACACAGTCACGCGGTACGCACATGGGAAAGAAAGGGAGAACCAGAAAAAATTAAACAAGCTACTTTCCCCCTCCCTAGTTGCAACAGGGGTGAAAGAGGGTTCAAAAAACAAGATATGCCCATGCACGTGTTCGACAAGGGCAAAAAAATTAGTCACGCGGAACGGAGAAGGTCCAAAAAATATATGACCATGCAACAAAGGGCGAACATCTGCCCCTACACAGCCGTTATAAGAATCAGGAAACAGCCAGATTCTTGGTTCTTGAACGTTTGGAGAACGCTTATCTCAATCACCATGAAATTTCTAGGATGGCTCAGTCAATCCGACCCGAGGGGTTACAGCCATGGCGTATATTATTTCTGATAACCACGTGTCCTGGGCAGCAACCTTGGATCTTGGAGTGTCCTCCACCTAATCTGAGTGCATTGCCATCGCGGCTTCGTCCCGCGTGACTAATTTTTTTGCCCTTGTAGAACACGTGCATGGCCATATCTTGTTTTGACCCCTCTTTTGCCCCTGTTGCCACGAGGGCGGGGGGAATTACCTTGTTAATTTTTTCTCTTTGGTTCTGCACTCTTTCTATCCCATGTGCGTACCGCGTGACAGTGTGTTCTTATCTTTTTATATTTTTTGTCTGCTCTCTCTTCATTCTTTTACTACCCACCAACCATGATCCAATTGTACAAACTCTCCCTTATCTTACCTTGCCCTCGCCCTTGCTACATTTTTTGTATCTATATATAACTCTGAAACGAACTCATTCTGTACTCTGAAGAAAGGAAGACCTCTCCCTAAAACATCAATAAACTTATTTCTATTTTCTACGTCTTTCTCGTGTGTCTCTGTCTCTACTAACCTTATAAAATATATATATATAAATATATACATATATATATATATATATATATATATATATATATATATATATATATATATATATATATATATAGGAAACTTTCAACACGGTACTAGCACGATTATTGCCAACGTTTCAGCAAAGAGACTTGCTTTCGTCAGGGCAATCTCTCGCCTGGCTGGCACACTTCATATAGGGTTAGGTCCCCAGGTGAGAGGGGAGAAGGAAAGAAGGAAGTGAAATGGAGAAAGCGGATTGGTTTGGGAGTATGTCGGGGTTTGAGGGGCAAAGAAGGTTGTATAGTTTAAGCCGCGAAGTAGGTCACACGGAAGTCATCTGGTGGTTGAATTTCGTGGAATTTTTGGAGTGAAAGGATGAGAGGGTGTTTGTTGACCCACCACGGAGCATACGGAAAGGTTCTCAGAACCGCCGGAAGCAGACCAGGCGTTGAGAGTGGGATCCGTATCAGAAACTATCTGCAAGCCGCAGGTGAAAAGAAAAGATAGAGAAGGGGGGGAAATAACTACGTCAAGGAAAAAAGAAAAGAGAAAAAAAATCAGGGAGGGAAACCACATCAACCCACACACAAAAGAAAAAGCAATGACCCCGCAACTGAAATGGCATGTGTCACCCGCGGCAACATTCCTGGAACAGCCCTGTCCTGAAACTGAAAAAACGAAAACATAAAGTTTGAGTTACGTACGGGGCACAACACCACCCGGAGTAAAAATAGAGAAATAAAAAAAATAAAATGGAATTCCAAAAGCAAGGGTTGGAGGGATGCGGCGAGTATTATTCTAGACGCTAATGAAGGAAAAAAAGAAATTAGGTGACCAGGTAAGTACCAAAGTGAGCGGTAATAGTCTTTGGATGGGGTATATGCAAGACAATGCCTATTTCTGTATTCCCGGTGAATATCGCACGGATTCCGAGTTGCCCCTAGACGCATCATTTCCAGTAGGTTCCATGGAGTTGAATTTATGAATTAAATAGGATTCGCGGTATTTCCTGTCCCTAGGAGACCTCAAGTTTTACTGAAGTATATACAGCTTAAAGGGACACTGAAGTGAATTTGTCAAGCTCCCGTTTTTTCTTGCACTGCGTAGACTGGCTCAAATTAGCACACTTTTCATCGTTTTTACGATTCACAAATTGGTAATTATTTTACAAAGCGCGAAAGAAGAAAAACTACCATGCGCGGTTTGCGGCGGTCGCACGAAGTAACGCTGTGACGTTAGGAGGAGCGGGCACCGTGATTGGACGAGGCCCAAGGTGAGCCACCAAACAAGTTTCGGTTTCGGTTTCGGTTCTGTAAAACACAACCGTTGGCGTTGTTGGATGGGCATTCTCAATAACTCAGTAATCATCGCACCGCGCTTCTGCCATGTTGTCAGCTGTAAAAATGCATAAAGATAAGCCTCCTAGGACGGCTTGGAATCGTAGCATTCACTAGCCGAAACCTACGCAGTGCATGAACGCCCTCCGCGTACCCGCAGACGCCCAAATGTCATGCGCTTTTCCCCCATATTTGGAGCTTGCCTCCCTCATGTCTGTATCGTAAAAAGCGTGTTCGCACCAGGCCAAGGGTCTGTTCATTCTGGCCTGTGCCCACTGCCTGCAAGCAGTCGGTGCTTATGGCAACAGCACGCCAACGAGAACTCGCGAGCGCGCCAGTGCCAGCCTGCGCGCGTTTTGTGAACTAGTTCGTGGAGCCATGAACGTTGCGGCCCCAAAAAAGGTGAACTCAATATAGAAAACATCGTCGGAAAACAAAAAAGTTAACTTACAAAAAAAAAAAGCACGTACCCGCGGGGATTCAAACTCGTGACTTGCAAAATACTTGCGGTGTCACATCTGGCGCCCCAAACCACTCGGCCACGGAGCGGGCTCCGCTGGCCCTTGGTAATATAGGGTATATATTGTACAACCAGTTTACACTTTTATTTAGTTTTGACATTTCAAGCAGCTTAGGTGACTATTTGTTGTATTGCGCTCGGGCAGTCAGCGTCGCCCGAGTTTCCACAATAGCTCACGTCTAGCAATTGCATTTCGTAGACGGAAAAGCGTTCGCAGATGCGTAGTCGTGCTGCGGACCGCTGTGCTTGTTCGCCCAGCGCAAAAAAGTTATTCCCGCACCCTAGTTTTACGCTGTACGGTGAAAATATCAGTTGATTTTATTTCCTTAGACTTCGCTGACTCTTCTCCCGCCTTCAAGAGGCCTTATATTTTCCTACAGGCGTACCAGTCAGCGGAGCGTCGCATGTGCGCTTGTGCACCGCTTGTGTGAAACGACCTTGACTTGGAGCTAGTTACAGTGTAGTGTACAAACTAACCAAGTAAATAAAGGCAGATTCTACCATTCACAAACGTGTCCTGGCTTCGTTTCAACTGAGCGAACGAATTGCGACGACCCGTCGGCGGCCGGCGGACTAAAGCTGGACCGACTGGCTATGTCGGAAGGTCGGCGAGCCGTGCAGTAGCACAGCCAATTGCGAGCTCGGCTCCTCTCCACATCACACGAAAACGCCTCAGAAAATGGGCGAGCGTAAAGTGAGGAGGACAGCATTTTCGAATTTATTTTTCTACTAAATAAAATCGCGTAAACGCGCCCAGGGTGGTCGAAACATGGTCTGGGGACTCCGGACTACAATTTGCGCATGTAATCCCGCAATGTTTACATATCACTTCAGTGTCCCTTTAAGGTCATCAAAATTGGTGCCTGGTTGGTTTAAATGCTGCGCTACAGCTATGGAGGATTTGCTAAGAGTATCTGCCCGGTGACCATTAGGACGTAGGCTCATAGGTTGACTCGTTTCGCGTGTGTACTGTTTGTGGCACATTGAGCATTCCAACAAATACACAATGTTGGATGAAGTGCACGTAAAACTTGAATTAATCTTGTGGACATAACTACTGGCGGTGCTATTTACAATGCAGTCGGTCTGCAGGTGCCTGCAAGTCTTGCCTCTGGGGCGGGAGCAGCCTGCTATGACTGGTTGCTTTGAAGGCCCTGTTTTAGAATGCAGTAAAATATCTTTTAGATTCCGGAAAAGTCTTTCTAAGTCGGTTGTTACTGGCTAAAATGGGGTAGCACTTTCGCAGTATAGTGTTTACGTTATTAGTTATTAGGGCAGGCGGCCTGGCGCTTTCATTGTGTCGCTGTTTGTTGGGCATGTCATCCCTTTTGAGATTAGATTTGCGTTGGTACGCCTGATCGAGCAAGCTTTTGGGGTGGTTCCTGTTAATAAGGGTGGACTTCAGTTCATCTAGGTGCTCTACGTAGTCACTGTCATCACTGCATACTCTTCTAAGCCTCGTGGCTTGTCCTACAAAGATCCCTTGCTTGCAGTGTCTCGGGTGATGGCTTTTATAGTCTAGGTATTGCTGCCTGTCAGTTGGTTTTCTAAAAAGCGTGGTTTTAGTTTACCGTTGTCTAAAATGACGGTAGTATCTAGGAAGTTCACTTCTTTTTCAGAGTACTTGCAGGAGAATTTAATAGTCGGATGCGAAGAATTGAGATGAGATATAAACGGTTCTAGAGTCGGGCGACCGTGTTCCCAAATCATGAAGATGTCGTCTATGTAGCGGAGGTAAACGTGAGGTTTATGCGGAAAAGAGCTTAATAGAGTGGCTTCAATTTGCGCCATGAAAATGTTGGCATAGGTCGGCGTGAATGGAGTACCCATGCTGGTTCCAAAAACTTGCGAAAAGTAAGAAGAGTCGAATTCAAAATAGCTGAGAGTTAAAACTAGTTTTAACAAAGTTATGTACAATTCTGGCGCATGTTGGTGCGGGTTCTCTGATAGAGCTTTTCAAATAGCTTCAATTCCTTCGACGAAGAATTGTTTGTATACAATACGGCAACGCCAAGTGTAACAAGGAGCCTATGAGCCTATGAGCCTACGTCTCAATGGTCACCGGGCAGATACTCTTAGCAAATCCTCCATAGCTGTACCGCAGCATTTAAACCAACCAGGCCAAAATTTTGATGACCTTAAGTTGTACATACTTCAGTCAAACTTCACGTCTCCTAGGGACAGGAAATACCGCGAATCCTATTTAATTCATAAATTCAACTCCATGGAACCTACTGGAATTAATGCGTCTAGGGGCAACTTGGAATCCTTGCGAATCCTTGCGACAGAAAAAGGCAATGTCTTGCATATACCCCATCCAAAGAGTATTACCGCTCACTCTGGGCCTTACCTGGTCACCTAATTTCTTTTTTTTTCTTCCTTAGCGTCCAGATTAATACTCGCCCGCATCCCTTCAACCTTTGCTTTTGAAATTCCATTTTTTTCTCTCTTTTTTTACTCCGCGTGGTCTTGTGCCCCATACGTCACTCTAACTTTATCTTTTCGTTTTTGAGTTTCAGGACAGGCCTGTTCCAGGAATGTGCCGCGGATGATACGTGCCATTTCAGTTGCCCGGGCATTGCTTTTTCTTTTGTGTGTGGACCGATGTGGTTTCCCTCCCTGATTTTTTTCTCTTTTTTTCTTTTTTCCCTGACCTAGTTATTTCCCCCCTTCTCTATCTTTTCTTTTCACCTGAGGCTTGCAGATAGTGTCTGATAAGGACCCCACTCTCACCGCCTGGTCTGCTTTCGCCGGTTCTGAGAACCTTTCCGTACGCCACGCCGCGGGTCAACAAACACCCTCTCATCTTTCTCTCCAAAATTTCCACGAATATCAACCACCAGCTGACTTCCGTGTGACCTATTTCGTGGCTTGAACTATACAACCTTATTTGCCCCTCAAACCCCGACATACTCCCAAACCAATCCACTTTCTCAATTTCACTTGCTTCATTCCTTCTCCCCTTTCACCTGCGGACCTACCCCTATATAAAGCGTGCCAGCCAGGCGGGAGATTGCCCTGACGAAAGCAAGTCTCTTTGCTGAAACGTTGGCAACAATCGTGCTTTTACCTTGTTGAAAGTTTTCTTTTCTTAGATATATATATATATAAATATATATATATATATATATATATATATATATATATATATATATATATATATATATATATATATATATATATATATATATATATATATATATATATATATATATATATATACATATATAAACGTAGGCCACAATCGTGCTTTTACCTTGTTCGAAGTTTTTCTTCTCATATATATATATATATATATATATATATATATATATATATATATATATAGCAAGATAGGTCAGCAGTCTACAACGCCAAAGGAGGCATAGGGGTGTGGTTAGGCTCTTTTCTTTTTCACTACGGTTAATGAAGTAAACACTTTTTTTTATTATTATTATTTTTAAATATACAGAAGAAAGAAAGAAAGAAAAACACGCGCCCAGAGTGGGGACCGAACCCACGCCTTTCGATTACATGTCGAATGCTGTACCAAGTCGGCTATGTAAGCGACTGTGTTCTCCTTCACTTTCTGGACCATTTATATTAAGTGCGAATGCACTTCTTAAGCGACCCTGAACCTGCGTCCACCGGCGATGTCCGCGCACGTGGAGATGGGCGCGCGCAGCCTGGCCGCTGACATGGCACATACCCACGTGGGGGATTGGCCAGGAATCTCCTCGTCTTCCTTGGCAACGGGGGGAGATGGGCGCGCGCTGCCTGGCCGCTGATATGGCACATACCCACGTGGGGGATTGGCCAGGAATCTCCTCGTCTTCCTTGGCAACGGGGGGAGATGGGCGCGCGCTGCCTGGCTTCTGACATGGCACATACCCACGTGGGGGATTGGCCAGAAATCGGGCGTGAGAAGGGCTAATGCACCCGCTTAGAGGAGCCATCATCATCATCATCACCAGCCTATCTACGCCCACTGCAGGGCAAAGGCCTCTCCCATTATTCTCCAATTGCCTTGGTCCTGTGCCAACTGTGACCAATTTATCCCCGCAAACTTCTTTATCTCATCTGCCCATCTAACTTTCTGCCGCCCCCTGCAACGCTTGCCTTCTTTAGGGATCCACTCTGTTACCCTTAATCACCAGCGGTTATCTTGCCTTCGCATTACATGTCCTGCCCACGTCCATTTCTTCTTCTTAATTTCTACTAATATGTCTTTAACACCAGTTTGCTCCCTGACCCACTCCGCTCTCTTCCTGTCCCTTAATGTTACACCTATCATTTTCCGCTCCATTGCCCGCTGAGTTGTTCTCAATTTAAGTTGAACCCTCTTAGTGAGCCTCCAAGTTTCTGCCCCGTAGGTGAGTACCGGTAAGATGCAGCTGTCATACACTTTCTTCTTCAGCGACAATGGTAGGCTGCTATTCATTATCTGAGAATGTCTGCCATACGCACCCCACCCCATTCTGATCCTTCTAATTATCTCTGCCTCATGGTTTGGATCTGGGGTCACAACTTGGCCTAAGTAGATATATTCGCTTACCACTTCTACTGCCTCGCCACCTATGTCAAACCGCTGTGCTGTCCCGAGGTTATTGATCAAGCTTAAAGGAGTACTGACCCGAACTTTCAAAGCTGAGATCCGCTCTAGCAATCAAGTACAACGACAACACAAATACGTGTCTGTGAATAAATGCATCTTTCTTTCTTTGTAGTTGTGTGTGTGTGTGTGATCTCTCTTTCGCGAACATTACCGAACCGCGCAAATTCAACTCGTGCATTCGCACTTTCACATTCTTCCCCTCGGGGAAATGCGGGGAATTTTATTTACTATACTCGGATACAACTCAAGAAAAATACGGCTTTTCCTCATCAAAGGACCCCCTCCAGCCAATGGTGTCACCGTATCAACGTGACGTCATGGTAGATCGCCTCTACGCCGCGTTCACGGAAGAAATCACAGAGCATGTTCTTCCGCGCTTACGGACTTCTACCAAAATGGCCACCTCCGCTGTTCGCGTCAATCCACCGGCGGCGTCCGGCTCTGAGAATGATTTTTAGTGCCGTTCAGTCGTATTCCTTGTTTGCGTGTTGTGTGCAGTGTTCTTAACAAGCTCGGTAACGACAGTCGCTATGGTGTTTTTTCTTCTGTTTTGTGAGCGACCGGCGTTGCCGGGAAATAGCCGCCGCTGCAGGTACTGGATTCTGTGTACGCTGTGATACAAAGCGGTCGTCGTCATCCTGTGCGGGCGTTTAGTCTTGAGCGTGAAGTGCTTCTCGTTCTACCGTTTAGTCCCTCCTGTGTGTGCTACCCACGTTATCGCACCAGTGACTGCGACAGGGGGCGATAGCTCCTTGTCAATTTCTCGTAGATTACGCCAGTCGTAAATATTACTGTTGTGCATAGCAAACGACGTTAACGCCATGGAGAGCTATGCACGGGGCGAAACGCAAATAGCGCGACGTCGCGCGCTGTATTTCGTTAGAGCATATGTCGAGCCGTGTGTCCCAAGTCCATGCCCGGCGCAAGCGTATTGGCCCAAATTGTGATCAAGTCGCCGAATACAAGAAGCTGAATTATCGCGTTTTTTGAACGTGAATGCGTACGAGCTGTAGGTTAGCTGCGTGATGTGATTTAATATGCCACCTTTTCTATTTTGATTCTCGGTTACGCTGAGATTCCATTGTTAAATGTGTTATTTCAGGCTTGTATGTTTTGTTCACCTTGGAGCGCTTTAAATTGTTTTAGAGAAAAACCTTTCCGAATTAAATACGAATAGAGATCTGCGTTGAGTTCGCATTGTCTATGATAATAAATATTATACATGAGTATTACTACTGTAAGTTCAATTTCATTGTCTTGCTTAGGCTTTGCAAATGAGCTGTGCTTCGCGATAGTGAAATTTCATGAGCTAGATTTCACCGGTATGATTAGCTGCGACAATGCGTGTGAAGACGTGAAACACAGCACTGAAATCAAATAACCCACCTTTCAGCTTTTCCTACACATGCGCATGCATATTCTTCACGAAATAAAATTCTTGCATCAGAGATGTGCATTATTGAAGCTATATAGGCACTGCTCGCCTTTTGTTTATGTCACTTAAGTAAGAATCTGCTGCTGTAATGTTCATCTGCATGCATGTGCTGTAAATTCGAGATAGAGGATTCACGGTGGAAAAAGTGAGCATTTCACCCATTCTCCTTGTTGCATCACAAGTGGCTGCTTGAGCGAGAAGCTCGCTGCTCCAGCAGTGCTCAACATCGTGGATGCCAAGTCGAACAGTAAGCTGCTGATTGCTGCAGCGCTGTTCACAACGCAACACGTGCAATGTCTACGCATATAGTAGGACTGTAAATCACAATGATAACACATCAATTGATGCCAACTTCATAACACGGGCAATGAAATATGTTTGAAGGGTTACATAGTGATCTGTACCATGAAAAGCTATCTGCACTGGTTGATCTATGACATGTCGGTTGAGTAGACGCATGGAAACACACTTATAGTACATATCACTCCGCTGAAACTGTTCAATGGATATCATACTTTTCTTGTTACGCAAGAGCCAGAATCGGATCATATGCTCAGGAAGAAATTTATTATCTTGCCAAAAATGCACTACATGAAATAATTCCCATACATGGGAGGATCGATTGAAGCCAATGCAGTTTCCTCTTCCCAAAGCTTTGGGAATTGTCTTCATTAACGTTGTGCTTCTGAATTTTATCCGGTGACTTAGAACACAGATAAAACCCATTTATTTTAATTCCTGCGTAAGACAGCAGATAGCAGCTAAACAGAATCAAAGTAGAAATAAAACACCGAAGCAACTTTTCTGGTCCCCACTGCTGTTATCATGTCAGATTTGGCTCAGACAGCTAAACAGACACACTGCTGAATTATGCAGAGCAAATAAAATGACCAATAAGAGACTGAAGCAGTTTTATTAGTTCTTAACGCTCAATCAAAAGACAACTTGGCTCAGCCAGTTACACAAGCAGACAATGTTCAGTTACATGCTTTCATGTAGGCATTTTATTTGCAACTGTTTCTGCATCCCATACGTGCGTAAGTGTCCAAACAATGTAAAAAACTTGCAGTGAAAACTCAAAGTAGTTTCTTGTCCTGTAGGTGAAACTTCCCTTTATCACCATTTACAGTGTGAGTGTCGCACAAGGAGCCCCAACGCCACACACCGCAGAAGTGATCTAGCTTGAAGTGAATTTGTGAACTCGCTGGACTCGCCTTGCACACACCTCATGCTATACATGCGAATAGTCACCCTCCTCGTGCAGCGGAAACTATCGCACAGTGTAAGCATTGCTTTACTTCCAGAAAATAGTTTGGAACAGTGCGGGTTTTCTCGAGCTCGAGATGTACGGTTTCCTTTTATGAATGAATACATCTGCCACGCAGAATCCTGTCATGACTGAACTTATTTGGCTTAATTCCTGCACCACACTTATAACAAATGAGATCAGAAACCAAGCACTGCAACAGCCCTTTCTAATTATCATAGCTACATATCAAGGCAATCAACCATCAGCCAGCACCACACAAAACATCGCTCCGTTTACTACAGCAAAAGAGATCATAACCCGATTGTTGAAATAGCTTCTGCCGCCCTCACTGTTATGCTAAAAGATCACTGTTGAGTCTACGACACAGCAGACAACACTGAGTAATGGCAAATGAGATTCCAAACCAAACATTGCAATGGTCTCTTCTGATTCTCATAGCTACATGTCAAAGCAATCAACCCTGAGCAAGTTACGTACCACACACAGACTGCTCAGCTAACTCCAGAAATAAATAAAGTACACAAACAGCATATCTGGTCTTCTCTGCTGTCTGAAGGAGTTTCTTGCTTCTGCAGCTATGGAAACACAGGTATTTAAGCTAAACACCACACTCCACACTAACTGAACGAGGCAAAGGCGGCACTGGCGAATAGGTCGCAGCCTTACACGTCTTGAAAGGACTCGATAGCAGATAGGTCACTGTCAGATTCCATGTCTTCACCCAGATGTATTATAATAGGTTGAACATGTGCACTTGCTCCACCGTCTCCTCTGAACTTTGTTCCAATGCTGATCACATGCTGAACAGTGTTTGCCCAGTACGGAGCTGTTATCTTGGCAACTTCTTCCCTCAGGAGCACCTCTACATGTGGCAGCTCAAATGTGGTATTTCTTGCGGCGACGCCTCGCTTCATCTGTGCCCATATGCGCTCTGAGCTCAACACAGCAGTGCACCCGAATACATCCTGTCCTTTCAGCTGCACCGTCAATACGTTACCTGATTTACGGCGTCTTAACACAGGCCACAAGGCTGAGGAGCTTCTTTTTAAGCGTTTTTTCATCCCAAGCAAGTCCTTCGGACGTCACCCAGTCCTGAACAACATTTTTGCGCGAAGTCGTCGTAGGCACTGCTTCTTCCAGCCACGCGTGGTACGAGGCATTGTCCATGACAGTTACACTACCGAGTGGCAGTTGTAGCAAAACGGCCCCAAACCACCTTTCAAAGCGGATGTCGTCCGTCTCCTCGTGGTAGTCGTGGTAGCCTGCCTTCGTACTCCGAAAGATGTCCAGGCACCCACCGACGAAGCCGCCCTCTTTGTGCGTTACAATCAGGCGCTATCGTTTCCCTGACGGCGTCTTCAAACCTGTCGTCAGACCACGCATGAAGGCGTCGGGGTGGGAAGCAACCATCGTGTCCGTCAAACAGTCGATGTCGTGTGTCCCCCATGCACTCAGGTTTTATCAAAGTAGAATATTTTTTGATTTTCAATCCTGTACCTGGTGATGTCGTACAGGTACTTCTGCTGCCACGCGACAGTGTCGTGCCGCTCGATCAGCAGCGAATTCCGGCCCCCGATGTTATTCAGCAGCCGGCGCACAGTCCATGGCTTGAGAGGAGTAACATCGCCGCTAGCGTTGACATCCAGAGCAATTGCATTCACTGTCGGGATCCTATTGCGGCGAAAAAGGCGATGCACGGACGACCGCAATCCGCACTTCGTGAAGTCGTCATACACTTCTGAGCATCGTCTCTTTCCACCGCTTCGCGGGCACTTTCGGGAGGGCGTCGCAAGATTGCCATCGTTATTTTTCATCTCCTTCTTCACGTCCATCACCAAACTCACGCTGATTCCAAGAAGATCACTCATTGTCGCGACCGTTTCTTCAACGCTGCGCTCCGGGTGTAGATACGCCGCAAGCGAACATACGCGTTCCGGATCATCTCCCGCCCGCAGCTGCAGATGACACGGAGCTTTTGTTTTTCTTGTACCATCGGCGTGGCTTGGATGGAAACGCACCACAATCCTGCCGTTGTCAGATGGTAGAGGGATTCGCAACAAAAGTGCCGCATCCCACAGCAGCAAAACTTAACACCATCATCATTCAACTCCGAATCCTCAGTCGAGAACGATAACGCAGACTCACACGAGGCTTCTTCGGGCTCCAAACCGGAAAAGGGAACAGGCAATGCATAAAACCAGAAGCAAGCGGTTGAGGGAAAACCCGGAAGAGCAGAAATTTACCATCAGCAATAAAATTAAAACTCACTACTCCGGCTGACGAATAAGTTTTTTAACGTGTTTCATTATATTGGCAAATAAAGAATCTTCAGATAAGGTTCTTATCTCGGCTCCAAATATAGGCGTCCTGAAGAACTAAGTTTCGGCGTGGACTCACTCAGAAAAGGTTGGCTCCGAGCGCTGCCTGCAGGTGCAAGGCGGTCGGCCGCAACGTCACGTTGATAGAGCGGCACCATTGGCTGGAGGGGGGGTACTGGAAGTGGGGGATTGGGCTACGCCCCTTTTTTCTTGACTTGTATTCGAGTATAGAAGTGTATCTGACATTTGAGGGTGGTAGCCAGCGCCACTCTGAGTACACGGGGAGAAGGGGACCTTTTCAACCCCCGGGCCGTGACTAAAACGTCTACAGCCTGTCATGAGCGGGTAACTGGCGGGAAGCCCTCTTATGCTACCTAGGCATCAAGGCTGCCAGAACCGAGACCCTCGCTAGGCTTTCGCAGAATAATATAGTAAGGAAATGAGGGGCTCGTTGAGGAAATACAGAAAGATAGGTCAGCAGTCTACAACGCCAAAGGAGGCATAGGGGCGTGGTTAGGGTGTTTTATGTTTAACTACGGTTAATGAAGTAAACACTTTTTTTAAATATACAGAAGAAAAAAGAAAGAAAAACGCGCGCCCAGAGTGGGGACCGAACCCACGCCTTTCGATTACATGTCGAATGGCTTACCAATTCGGCTATCTGGGCGACTGTGTTCTCCTTCACTTTCTGGGCTATTTATAGGGAGGAGAACACAGTCGCCCAGATAGCCGAATTGGTAAGGCATTCGACATGTAATCGAAAGGCGGGGGTTCGGTCCCCACTCTGGGCGCGTGTTTTTCTTTCTTTCTTTCTTCTGTATATTTAAAAAAAGTGTTTACTTCATTAACCGTAGTGAAAAAGAAGAGAGCCTAACCACACCCCTATGCCTCCTTTGGCGTTGTAGACTGCTGACCTATCTTTCTGTATATATATATATATATATATATATATATATATATATATATATATATATATATATATATATATATATATATATATATATATATATATATATATATATATATATATATATATATATATATATATATATATATATATATGTGTGTGTGTGTGTGTGTGTGTGTGTGTATATACGTAAATTTAGAAAAAGATAAAACTCACAGAGCGCGCAGAAATAGTATAAGTAAATAGTCGGACACACAGCTAGAACAATAACAAACAAGGTTTACTTACGTAGCGGCAACGGGGCTTGCCTTCATCAAAGTAAAGTTACATGATTTTGCTGTCGCAAACATTTGGAACACATTTCTTATATAGGTTTGCAGAAAACTGGGAGAAGGAGCGGAAAATGTTTTGGAAAAGGAGAGTACGCATACAGTCGGGCTACGTCTATGTTACAACAACAACAAAAAAAAGGGGGGAGGGAGCGAAAGAGAGGAAGGAGTCGTGTTAACAAAGCAGCGTTCAAGGTTGCACCATGACGGGTCAACGTATGCCGCGCGGGCTGCAAGTTCAGACAATGCGGGAAACTGGACAACCGCGGTTTCAAAAGAAAGGGAAGAGGATACAGTAAGGTATTCAGTGGCCGGGGAGACTGGTTGGGGCGGAAGCGATGATGGGTGTGCCCTCCGCGGATGAAGAGAATAGATAGGGGGCACAAAAGAGCATTTCGTAGAAGCTAGCGACTGAACAGGAAATAGGTAGGGTCACAAAAGGGTAAACATGAATACATCACAAAGAGTTAAACATTCGTAAGTGCTGGTGTGAACAAGGCCTCCTTCCCCAGGACAAATGGCATTGTTGAGCCGCATTAGGCTAATAAAGCTGCTGTATTAGGAGAGTTTCAGCGAATTCTGATGGGAAACTCAAGGGTAGGAATTATGAGCATAGTTATAAAAATTATGAAGCCACCAATTTTAATCGAGGGATAAGCACGTTAGTTTTCCGTAACTTTCCTAAATCCCAAGTGTGGCTGACCGAAACTTATAAATGAGATAAGATTCCCGAACCTCGCGGTCGTGGTGCGTTTTGAAGGCGGATTCTAAAATCGTTGCTTTAAGATGTTCAAATGAATTCCCGGGACTCTTCACATGTCTTGACGGGCAAAAAAGGGGAGCTTTTTGCGTGAGAGCGGTGATTATTGAACCGTATTCGGAAGGGCGCTTCAGTTTGGCAGATATATTGTTGCCTACAAACAGTGCACTCTAGAAGATATACGACATTAGCGGAGTCACAGTTAAAGTTACCTTTGATATTTACGTAGTAGTCTGAAGCCGTGCTGGTGGCGCGCTGTGTAGTGGTCATGTGTGGGCATACGTTACATCGGGGTTTATTGCAGGTCATGCAGCCAGTAGTTGCCGGTCGGTTGATACGCGAGTTAGTAAGAAAGTCACCTACATTCTTATTACGCCGGTAGACAACGCGTGGTAAATATATATATATATATATAGTCTGAAAAGATAAAAACTCACACAGAGCGCGAAAAAAATAAGGTTAGTAGAGACAGAGACAAACGAGAAAGACGTAGAAAATAAAAATAAGTTTACTGACGTTTCAGGGAGAGGACTCCCTGAAAACTCTGAAGAAAGGGAGTCCTCTCCCTGAAACGTCAGTAAACTTATTTTTATTTTCTACGTCTTTCTCGTTTGTCTGTCTCTACTAACCTTATATATATATATATATATATATAGCGAATCAGAATTTGAATGAAAGGGCTCGTTGAAAATAAGACGGAACTAAGAGTTCGCAGCAACAAAACCTCGGAAGGCAAACCGGATGATGTGGTAGGTCATTGAAGAGATAAATAATTCGGGAAAGAAAGTAAGTACAGAAGAAATTCCCGTCAGCTGGGATCCGAACACACGACCTCCATAATACCGGTCTGCTGCGATAACCACTACGCTACCGGCGGGGCAATGTTTCTCTCCGCTTTCTGCGGTATTTGTGTTAAGGTATTTTTGTTTCCAGTGCTTGGGGGTGGTTGCCAGCGCCACTCGGACTACTCAGGGGTAAGGGGACCTTCTTTTTAACCCCCGGGTTGTGACTCGAGTGTCTACGACATGTCAAGAGTGGTCGACCACTCTTGACTTCTCGTAGACATGACGATACACGTGGAGGATGTACCAGTAGTTCTGGTAGGTTCAGAAGTCAGGTTTTTGTAGTCCTCCGACTGTAATAAAAGGAGGTAGTCCATATTCTGGTTATGGGCAGTGCCTACATTAAAGTCACCGCTGATTATAAAAGGGCCTGCTGCATGTAAACTCGCCTGTTCATACCATGCAGAAGGAATTGTCCTCCGTCCGACTAAGGCTCTCGGCAGGAAAGTCGTGTTTTGTTCTTTTCCTTGGGAACCGGCGATGTTCTACTCATAATAATTTAACATTGGACAGCCTGACTCTCAATCAAGCTACTCACGTGCCATTCCCTTGTGTCATTCTGGACAGCAAACTGCATTGGCGACGAACAGTCTACATGACTGTGTCGGCTCTGCTTCCCCGTGTGAGAATTTTTAGGAGGACTGCAGAAGCTAAGTGGGGGAATCACCCTGTGTCCACGATTAAGCTGCACACCGCACGGACTGTGAGTCGCATATTTTACCAGCATATTTTACTGTGAGTCGCATATGTTGCCTCTGGCCTCCCTTTCAAAATCCGAGTACAAGCGCCTCAAAACGTTGCATAGGCAAGGGCTGAGAACAGCCATTGGAGTTGCTAAGGGAGCGGCTAACGAGACGGTCATACGGGAGAGCTAGTCTGCTACACTCCGCTTGAAGCCGTCGCAGAGGTTACTGATGCAGATAATACGTCTAAGGGAAACCAGTGTTGGAAGGGCAATAATAAGACGGTTTCGAAGAAGGACACCCGCTCGTGCGCACGCTTCTCAACGCTTTGAGAACATTGTGCCATGATTGGCCAGGTATACGGGGGAAAAAGGGCCTTCAGTGTCAGCTACACGTTCTTCACATGAGAGTCAAGCGAAATGCGCCAGTGGAAGGAGCCAGATTCTTGGTTCTTGAACATTTGTAGAACTCTTATCTCAATCACCATGAAATTTTTAGGATGGCTCAGTCAATCCGCCCCAAGGGTTTAGTGCCGTGGCGTATATTATTTCTGATAAACACATGTCCTGGGCAGCAACCTTGGATTTTGGAGTGTCCTCCACCGAATCCGAGTGCATTACCATCGCGGCTTCTTTGAGGAAACTAAAAGTCATATAAGCCGCAGGAAGTTGTAATTCTGACTCGTTCGAAAGCACTAGAACAGGTTTTGCAGCGTGGGATCCCCACAACAGGGTCTGTCACCATTACGTACGGCTTGTGCAAGAACTAGGGAGCAAGAGTTTTAAAGGGACACTGAAGTGAATTTGTCAAGCTCCCGTTTTTGCTTGCACTGCGTAGACTGGCTCAAATTAGCACATTTTTCATCGTTTATCCGGTTGACAAATCGGTAATTATTTTACAAAGCGCGAAAGAAGAAAAACTACCATGCGCGGTTTGCGGCGGCCGCACCAACTAAAGCTGTGACGTTAGGAGGAGCGGGCACCGTGATTGGACGATGCCCAAGGTGAGCAACCAAACACGTTTCGGTTTCGGTTTCGGTTCTGTAAAACACAACTGGTGGCGTTGTTGGATGGGCATTCTCAATAACTCAGTAATCATCGTACCGCGCTTCTGCCATGTTGTCAGCTGTGAAAATGCATAAAGATAAGCCTCCCAGTACGGCTTGGAATCGTAGCATTCACTAGCCGAGGCCTACGCAGTGCATGGACGCCCTCCGCGTACCCGCAGACGCCCAAATGTCATGCGCTTTTCCCCCATATTTGGAGCTTGCCTCACTCATGCCTGTACCGTAAAAAGCGTGTTCGCACCAGGCCAAGGGTCTGTTCATTCTGGCCTGTGCCCACTGCCCGCAAGCAGTCGGTGCTTATGGCAAGAGCACGCCAACGAGAACTCGCTAGCGCGCCAGTGCCAGCCTGCGCGCGTTCTGTGAACTAGTTCGTGGAGCCATGAACGTTGCGGCCCAAAAAAAAGGTGAACTCAATATAGAAAACATCGGCAGAAAACGAAAAAGTTGACTTACAAAAAAAAAAAGCACGTACCCCCGGGGACTCGAACTCGTGACTTGAAAAACCCTTGCGACAACACACCTAGCGCCCCAGACGACTAGGCCACGAGACCGGCTCAGCCGATCTTGGTAATATAAGGTATATATTATACAACACGTTTACACTTTTATTTAGTTTTGGCATTTAAAGCAGCTTAGGTGACTATTTGTTGTATTGCGCTCGTGCAGTAAGCGTCCCCCGAGTTTCCACATTAGCTCACGTCTAGAAATTGCATTTCTAAACGGAAAAGCGTTCGCAAATGCGTAGTCGTGCTGCTGACCGCTGTGGTTGTTCGCCCAGCGCAAAAAAGTGCTTCCCGCACTCTAGTTTTACGCTTTACGGTAAAAATATCAGTTGATTTTATTTCCTTAGTACCTATATTGATTTCGCTGATTCTTCTCCCGCCTTCAAGAGGCCTTATATTTTCCTACTGGCGTACCAGTCAGCGAAGCGTCGCATGTGCGCTTGTGCAGCGCTTGTGTGAAGCGACCTTGACTTGGAGCTAGATACAGTGTACAAACTAACCAAGTAAAGAAAGGCACATTCTTCCATTCACAAACGTGTCCTGGCTTCGTTTCAACTGAGCGAACGAATTGCGACGACCCGTCGGCGGCCGGCGGACGAAACGCTGGGCCGACTGACTCTGTCTGAAGGCCGGGGAGCCGTGCAGCAGCGCAGCCAATTGCGAGCTCGGCACCTCCTGACGTCACACGAAAACGCCACAGAAAATGGGCGAGCGTAAAGAGAGGAGGACAGCATTTTCGAATTAATTTTTCTACTAAATAAAATCGCGTAAACGCGCCCAGAGTCGTCGAAACATGGCCTGGGGACTCCGGGCTACAATTTGCGCTAGTAATCCCGCAATGTTTACATATCACTTCAGTGTCCCTTTAATGAGCGGTTTCAATGGATCCCATCCCATTCTCGCGTCCAGGGCAATGATACCGCTAATCACTAGGCATGTAACGCACCATAGTTTGCACCGACTGTTAACGTTTCCGCCGATCATGGTCAGTGCAGCGACTTGAGGCAAACAGTCGTTGAACAGTTCAAGTCCTTGGGAGATCCCTATACTTTAAGTACTTGAGATCTCTAATCAGCCTTGCATCGCAGAGGGACTTACAAGATCGGAGGCAACATTGCTGTACCGAATGCGAACGGGCTCAGCGAGGACCCCAGCATGGCTATTCAGTGTGGGCCTCGTGGGATCGCCCCTGTGGTCCTCATCCGCCATGATAGAGAATGTACAACACCATGTATTGTGTTGTCAAGGGCATGATGGCGAGCAAACTGCAATACTCTGAGGGATTCGAAAGTTGGCAGCCCCACAAAACACCCTCAATCACATCGTCTTCTCTAGGGGTCATTGGATGCTGCGCAGAAACGTGTCGCGCCTTCTACTAAGCCTTCATCGGGAAACGAAACTGGCGAACTCGTGGTGAAAGGACCAAACATATACTAATCAGGAGGAGCTTGGGCGGAGCAATTGCCGGCATATCCAGCCGGTCTAACCCCGCCTGATCCCACACCACCACCGCCGCCACCACGTACAAAAATTTGAATTTATTGCCACCGCATCTTTCACAGCTCCCCCTGGTGGTAAGCAGAACTCACATTCACCACGCTGCAGAATATGCCACTTTAAGGCCACATTTCGCTCCAAACATTGACTGCAGGCCATTCGCGCACCCACAGAAAAGGGCCGGAAGTGTGCGGTGTCAACAGGAAGTCAATGATGGCGTTGATGGGCACTCCATGAAAGCAGGGCTCGATCCGCAATGGGTAGCTCTTTAAAGTCGTGTTTGTAGCAGCTGGACCACTCCCAAAGCTGCACGCGACATTGAAATCATGAACGGGCTATATCCTAGAAGGTTTGAATTTTAACGGAGGAATAAGCGCTTTTTCCAGCGTCGCGGTGCGGGGTTAAGGGCCTTCTGCAGAGTCGTCTTCGCTGTTCCCGTATTAGAGTGGCCTTCATCCGCTGCTGCATGTAATTAGCGTTAAATTTGACCGAAGTATTGAAAACTTGCCATTGCAATTACACCTGAAAAACGTTGTAAATTTCATTTTGTTAAGGCCGGGCCTTTGCTTCTGTAGCTTTTAGGGGAGCTGCTATCATGTAATTGCTGCATAAATGGTTTGGGGGAATGAACCCCAAAGAAAAAACTTTTTCATCCGCTTGAATGATTTCTCGTAAACGGCTTTATTCTTGCATATTTTGTCACACCAGAGTATTATTATTCCGTCCGTTTTCTGTGTCGTCTTTAAAATGTACTAAGAGACTGCTGACACCGTAGCTGGCCAGTACGGCAGTTGCTGAGATTGGCGTCAACTCCAGTATTGTTCATGGTCTTCAGCCGGTGTGCATCACTCATCGCTCGGCAGAACAGCTCGTGGTGCTTCTGTAACCTCTTTTTATTGTTCTTTTTATCACAGCTTTACGGTCCATACAAAATGCACACGTAACCCACTATGGCACGCTTCAGCTTTTGAAGTGGAAAAAATGACGCGGCATGGTAATTGATATCGTCTCCCGCTGCTACCGTTCAACAGTATTCTTTCTTACTCGCAAGGAAAATCAAAGAATTTGTTAATTTTGGTTGCGGAAATAAAAATAGCAACAATTTTAAACTCTATGCAGTTTCCTATACAGTATACAAGTATCTTGCCATAGCGTTGAACAAGTCAACACTGCACGATGAGATACAATGTTACTGTATTGCCGGTGTACTCCAGTGCGATGTCTACTTCCTTCCTTCCGTTCTGTATAAATTTTCACTTTCTCCTACAGTAGCAGCTCTATTAGGAATCTTCAGTTTTTTAGAAAAGCATTGCAGTGCGCTTGGGCAAAAAAAAAGCATGTTAGGTAGAATCGCATTGCCGGTTGTGTTTTTGTAAATATTTTCAGTAGACGCTCTCAACTTTCACACAAGTTGAGTTATGTGAAGTTTCATGTGTGTATTTACAGTAGACGTTCTTAACTTCCACACAACCTTCAGACAAGACGTTCTCAACCCTGAAAGTTCAACATTCAGGCAACTTGCTTGTTTATTTCAGATTCATTTACCGCTGCGTGCCTTTCTGACACATCTCACGAAGTTTTCGATGACGTAGCAACATTCAATATTGGCCGCTTGACTACAGCTCGATGGCAAAAGCAAGCGATACTGGGGTCCCACCGGAATATTGGCGAAAGGGGCAAGCTGTTCCACTATTTTTTTCTAGTTTTAAATTGCACACTGAGCCATATTTACATTATCAAGAAGTGATCGTAATATTGTAGACGTCGCGCAACTTACCTGATGTTTCGGTAGCACCCTCCTGTATTTTCTTCAAACCTATAGATGGCGAGAGAAAGCGAAGGCGATTCATGTCCAAATACTCGGTGTTTCTATGTCGCGTATTAAGGTGCATGTAGACCTAAGACACAACGGCATGGTACTCGAATGCGGCAATCTTTAATGCGACGCTGCGGCAACCCACACAGCACCTACCTTTTGTGTTCGACTGGCCTCAGCCGCTATAGCCGTCTGGACGTGCCGCACCAAACGAGCATCTTTACAGAGGACGTCATTTTTAGCTTAGTTCGCAATAACTGAAATGATAGCAATGATGTTTTCAGATAGCAATGTTTCCAACGAAACGAACTGGTTAAGAACATTCTTTGGAAGCTTCTTCAACCAATTGGTTGAAAAATCCTGTGCCGCCCGAGAACGTATTGATTGTAATACTGCAGCTTTCCCTTCTCTTCGCTCCTTCCTTAAAAAAGGTCGTTCAAAGATATTGTAGCATATTGACATATTAACAATTTGTCATGTTGGGAAAGCAAAACTCTGAGAAGCCAATTGCTGCGGTTCCCGTAATTGGCAAGGTAATAGAAGAAAGTGCGGAGAACGTAAGTTAGTGCGTAGAACGTTGCGAAAGCTCGTACGTGTAAACAGTCCTTTTAACAAAAAATTCCCGCTTGTATCTACTCAATACCTGAATCATCCTTACCTTCCATTTCTAGCGCTGCAACACAGGTGGTGGCGAACCATGCAGCAAATATACTGGTTGTAACAGCAGTGTGGTGCATCTTCTTTGTCGTTTGAATATTTGTATTTTGTCCTGACCTGAATAAAAGACGCTTCATTACTCAAACAAATCAGCAGGAGCAGGAAAAAACATTGCTTCAGGTAAGCTAGCCTACACTGAATCGACGCGCATACTACCACAAAAGAAAGCACGGCCATTTATAAATAATAAATTAGCGTGAGAGGCGCCATAAGCCATATAGTTCCAGATAGCGGAGTTTCCGGGAAAGTTATCAGGGTACAGACTTTACGATGAATAAAATCAAACTACCTCACCCGATCAGCATAGATCAACCACGAGCCTCATTATAAGCAATCCAACGGTCAACTGTTGCGGCACCGGCGTCACGACCATCAACCGAGTCTCCGCGTATGTCCTCTCAAGCAAACGCAGGGGCAGCGGAAGCGTATTCGTGTACTGCAGTATACGAAAAAATTATGTTTTAGAACTTCCTTTGCATAACAGTATATAATGCAAAGTGGTAAACAAAAGCGATAGTACGTGACTTGACCTCACACCAACAATCAATCAAATACCAGAGGCAAGCCATGAATAGGAATATTATCAGGCTGGATGCTCGGCATGAGTTGTTGTCACGGACGGCGGATTTACCCCTATGACTGAGACAGCGTGTGTGCCGACTCCACAACATACTTCGTATTCAGAAAACAAAAAAGAAGACGAATGCCTAAAAGTGCCAGAAACCAAGCACGAGAGCAATATGCAGCAGTCACAGAACTAGGAGCCCCCACACCCACACCAAATACCCACAGAGGACAGGCATGCAGATTAGGATCGACTAATGAGACGGAATCAGGATACACACAATAAAAAACATTCATGCAGCACTCTAGTTTGCTGTTTAGGTTTATCTCGTGCATTTTTTGCATATTTTTCTTTATTCATTTCTTCAAAAGTGTGCGTGCCTAATACGAGACCGGGGCAAAAGGCGAAATCGCCTCACAGGGTCCCGGTCCACGTCCCTCGTTAATACATCAATTCACGTATTACTCTAAACAGTTCTATCAGAGTAACTCGCATCATAATGCGGAAAGGAATCCATTGAAACTGTGCACTTATTAGTTTAAACAATGTAACGGAATATTTCTTCAAATGAAAAAAACATCAGCACGAGCGTTCATCAGTTCATACCTTGCCAGGCTTACCCACAGGGAGAAATTTTCATTAGCTCACAAGTAACAAACACAAAAGCAAATACAAAAAGGCAAGCCATGATAAACAAACTCAACCAAAATTATATAATTTGTACCTAGGTTAATTCAGGGCGATCCATTTCGCCAGATTTTAAACTATTTCAAAGTTGTTTTGATACCCTTTTTCTAGTCTATAAAACAACCCAGGTATATTGTATCGAGGCACAGGTTACCGAGTTATCACAGAAACACTTGTGTTTGCTCCGTTCTATTTGCGTATGTTTGTTCGCTTTTATTTTCCAGCCTTTGCCGCGAAATGCTTTAACACGTTCATTTACTGCTACATCCTGCTTGAGTTTCTTGCTTTCGTTTCTGCGCCTTTTGCTGCGAAACAATTCAACAGCCGCGCTGGTAACTCCCACCACACTGCCGCAGAACCACTCTCCTTCGCTGTTGTTCCGGCACTGTTCTCCTCACATGTCGTCACTTTCAATTGCCACGTGGTGTATGCGGCACGCAAGGGGCCAACATTTGCCCCACTGCCACCAACCTGTGGAAATAGCGCAGTGGTAAAACTGTGCAACCTAACCTGAATACCCAAGTTTAAATACCACAGGAATTATACTTTTCTTCTTATTTACTATTCGCCGCGGTAACCATTTTTTGCCGGATACAAATTGTAACAACAAAGGTGGTGCTGGAAATGGGGCCCTTAGGCCTTGGGCCTTAAAACACAGGTTCACGAAATGAACGACATTGAATCCTAAGTCAAACAGGCTCATATATCCGCGAACAAAGCCACAAAGGCTCTTTTAGAGAAGGGGGAACTGGAATTTGCTGACGTTAAGCTTTTACATATGTTGAAAAAAAGCGAGGGTTGAAGAAATTCTCAATACGTAATAGCTAAACCACAAATTCGGAATACGCTACGCCTGGCAATCGTAAATATAGTTATTGCACAATGGGAAGAAACTGTCGAGCCAGAACTGGGAATATTGTGCTGTGGTATAAAACTGCAAATCAACCAACCACAAAATCTTTGCACCTACCTGTACCTGCCGACGACCTCATCTCGTAAGTTCACTAAAACACACCGGACAAAACAAAAGACAAGCTCAATACATCCTCAGAAGCCTCGGTTAAAACTCTTGGCGGCGCTTCCACAAAGGCGAAGGTGCGGCGGTCATATAGAGCCTTGCTCGCAAAAGCTGAAGAAGAATCTGAAGGTGCTGAAGAATCTCTAAAGTAAGTCATGTGATGGTGCCACGAACTTTACGAAGAAATGCTAGAAGAAGGGTACAATTAGCAGGCTATGGCAAACCGTCGAGGTTGTCATAATACTGAAACCGGTAAAAAAAGCACACCTCGGGAAGCCGCGGCCCATCTCACTTACCTAGAGCGAAAGGAAACTAAGAGAGCACCTATACTGCAACATACTAAATAGGTACAAGGATAGGAAGGGACGCTACTTGAATACGATGGTAAGCTTTTGATCCAGGCTCTCAATTAAGGCTGTACTGTTGCTGCTGAACTTTATTATTTGGTAGCCACAGCGCTTTCTGGCTGTTTAGTTGAGGGAACAACTAAAATAAAACTAAGCACAAGGTTCTCTGCCCACCAACAAAGCGTTTTCTAGAGGCCACAAGCATTTTCTAAGATACATTCGTTACACACAATAAGTAACAAAATAAAAGAACACACTATGCTTTTCAACATTTACAGCTGATTCTTAGCAAACACCGCACAAATCGTTGTAGAACATGCACGGATTTAAATTAATGATATCTAGGTATGTTCTCCACTAGACCGGAGTACTATTATGAAGCTCAATTCATAAAGGCATTCGCTAATGTTAACACGACGCAATTCGAGAAAATGAGGAAAAATGAAAATAACCAAAATAATTACTACTAGAACCAGGAGGACCACAGCCCTTAGATAATGGAGGACGGGGTTCAGCGAGCTTGGGGCGGAAGCAAATGCCCACCGCGAGGTAGTCATCTCGCCTTTCCTATTTCACATAGCCGTGAATTGAAGAGAAAGATGCTCACAGGTACACGCGGGAAAACCCAAAGCCTTCCCAACGGGGTCTTTACAGTTTAGGTGGCTTGCGCCAGCGACGGTGACTAGAATAATTTACTCCAGCAGGTAATAAACTCGGTTCAAATGTTTTTGTAGAAAGGGTTCGACTGCGCGTTACAAAAATTAAAGATGCTGCTCTATCGCCCGAATGGGAGAGTACGACAAAACACGATAACCAAAAATCCACCAATTAGCTTTATCAGACGGTGGGTAGTTTATCCTTTTGTGAACCAGGAAAGCTGACCCAGCATCAAGACGATTGGTATAAAAAGTGTGCATTAAATCAGCTGCCTCATTTTTGAGAAAACCAATCGGTACCGCCGCATTAAAGGATTAAAATTCATCGGGTGTCTGCAATAACAGTCATGAGTAGTGTAAACTGCGTCTTCCTCTTTCTCAGATGGACGGGCTTGATAAAATCAACGCTATATTAAAAAACGTTTACAAGATGTGGCTTAACAATGACGACCTCCGATAGCCGGTTCAAAGCACTAGGCCTGTACCACATCCCCTAAGAGGTCATGAAAGCAGAGAGGATAGCGTAGCGGAAAGGCTGACCTGGAGCCGTCCCGCCCAATATCTGCCAAGCACTACTTATTTTATACGAAGAAAGGTTCGAATAAATATCACGACACTCCGCGTGACATCAGGCGACATATACACATATCACAATTGCAAAGAAACATCCATTCCTAACACCAGGCAGAAGGTTTGCTGGCAAAAAAATTAGACAAACTTTCACCCGCTCACGAGGACAAAGACTACACGAACGGCGGAGAGCAGTTCTCGCGACGCAATGCTCCTTACGG
Organism: Haemaphysalis longicornis; assembly: GCF_048455015.1. Taxonomy (NCBI): domain Eukaryota; kingdom Metazoa; phylum Arthropoda; class Arachnida; order Ixodida; family Ixodidae; genus Haemaphysalis; species Haemaphysalis longicornis. The sequence goes on along the minus strand of NW_027526295.1, from coordinate 48,142,688 downwards.
TACTTACGGTACTTTACCAACAGAAAAATTCAACCGTTGTCTTCACTAGATCACGGGAGATCAGGTGAAAAGTAGTCATTGCACCCGCAATGGCCTTATCTTCTGCAACGAAATCCGGTATACCAGCAGTTCTAAATTCTTCCACAGGACGGGTACTCCCCCAGGCCCTAAGCTTCCAAGAACTGGTTTCTCCTGTTCGGGAATCCGAAACCAGAAAGGGGGCCAACTCAGCGTTTTATTCCTGGGAACGAGATACCGCAAGACACAGTTCGAGGCTTGAGTGTCCTGGCTGACGTCAATATCACCCTCGACGCACGCTCGTTCCCCCTGTCTACAGGTGCAGCATAGTCGCCTACCAGGATATCAATAGCCCAAACAGCCAGGAAGGAATACACATCTTGCAGCATACAGGAGCATGTCCCTGTGAAGGGAAGTCGCGTGCCTCTTTCTTTAAAGTAGTACCTTCCCGAAACGCTGTTTTATAGAACCGTTCCACGCGATGTAACTCTAGCGCACGTAAACGCCGACGTGAAACCTATGGTCTTGCCCTATGTTTCTCAAAAAACTGCACGCTGTAGGAATATACCTAATAAGGCAATATTATTCAACTTAAAAATCCCTAGCGGCGGGAGGGCGTGGTGTTCACATTCGATCCCGATAAACATATCTCTCGGTTTCAGATGGGTGAGACCGTAGGTAGGGAATAACACTTGTGGTTTATAATTTCGTGGGGAGCGATATGTGAATATATCACCAATTCCCGCTTCCTAACCCCATCTATGAACGCCGAATGTTGTCACTGATATGTAAGCCAAAGCACAAGTTCGGACAGAAGTGCGCTCCAACACAGATTTAGATGGCGCTAGTGTCATTCAATTGCAAATTTGAGAAAAGTGCCCCCAAGAAGAACACTGTTTAATTTACGCATTCAATATGTATGTGGTTTTAAAATTGAACTATGTCTTCAAAGCGTGGCAAAGCCTTGCCAAAACGAAACTGCACCGCGGCTCTAGAATCTGCACCTTCTATATTTCATCCAAACATTTTCTGCCACTGTCTCTCCTTATCATTTTAGTGATTTTTTCAGGACGTGGGTTTAGCTATCGTGGCACTTGTTTTCATCTCCATTGCCAAACGTTATACACGGGTTAGAACGATTTCTAGCTGAAATAGAGCTTTCTGTCGAACCCCCGTTGTACAGAAATCTAGTTATAACGGAGTTTCATACACTAAAAAAAATTTTTTTTCTCTATAGGAGGAGTAAGGAAAAAACAAACACACACTTTTGTTCTTTGAGTGCAGGCTAAGCTTGTGCAAATTCATTTCTTATGACTTATTTTCTTTTCACATCGTTCGTCATCTATACAGCTTCACTCTCGCAAAAAACTCCAGTATGCATGTAGTGCTCAACTACTGATGATAATATTCAATTTAGGAGTCTTTTTCGAAAAACCTCTGAAGCAAGTCTCACCTGTTACAAAATGAAAGCTTCTATACCTTTCTGGCCTTTGAATACCAGTATTTTCGGAAAATAAAGCCCCAAAAAATGTTTGCACCGGTTAACAGTGAAGGGAGAAGACAGGTTTTGCCCTCGAATTGTTCAGTCAGAGTGCCACCGCAATTCGCCTAAAACTTCATGTGACACGAACCTAACTAGAAACTTGATCGATGGCTTTCTTCTGCCTTACAGCGTGGCTGCCCTATAAACGGGCACCTTTTTTCACCGAAAAATAAGTAGAGAAATCATTGTGAAACGGAGCAATGGTTATTTGTGGACGCAGCGCGCCGTATGCATGAATATAAAATTTTGTGCACGTCGATTTCGCTTCACAGACAATTACGGGCAATGTTTGCACCCGCGGAATGAATTGTGCCGTAATGTGGTGAAGCAAAACCCAAGGTTGGCAAGCAAATAAACATCCAGAGGGAGAGACAATTTGTTGTTGGCTCACTGCAAGTGAAGCCATGGCGCAGTAATAGGCTTACCGCTTTTATGTTACAGTTCCTCGTTTCATGCATTCTTTGGCGATATATACACGTACCTATTCCTAGTCGTCTTAATAATTGAGAACCGTAATAAAACTAACCCATGTATTTTTTTCACAATAAATGCCGGAAAGTAAGCACTAGAAAAGGCGAGCATGTACGTGACCTGAATACTCCCTCGTAAAGTACGGCCGTCCCAATTCTAAATCCTCACCCTTTTTCTAAGCGGGAAATGTTTTGGAGAACACCCCCAATATATTAATATTGTTTTCAGTCATATATTATTCAAGATATTGTCACGTGGCCAAAGACGACGCAGTTGTCTTCAAGGAAAAGAAGTTTATTGGAGCGAACTTGTGCTCCCATAACAACTCAAAAATACAGGCGGCGAAGCAGCAGTCAACAAAGGGACGTGCGTAGGTGGGTGTCGACGTTTCGGATGCCGCGGCGTAATGTCTCGGCGCGAGTGTTTTTTGAACCGTAGATTTACATCCAGAACATTGTAGATCCGAGAAGATTATTCTGGGCTAGTGCCGTTAAGATGAAACAGCCTGCTTATCTGAATCATATAGCCCGTGCTGCATAAAAATAAAGAATGGTAGACGAGCTTCGCTTGGGATACAGATAACTGAGCCGGGCGTGGCCGGGCAGTAAAAACAAACAGTAAATCAACGAACCCATACATGTTTCGCAGCATTACCCCCTTCTAAGAGTGCTTCGAACCGATGCTAAAACAAAAGACAATGGGAACAAACAACAAAACAAGTCCGTCATCTTGCATAGTAACGTTTCGAGCGAACCACGTGGACGACTTCGGGTCGAGCGTGTCGTCGTGATGTTCCGGAATCACCATCGGGGATCACCTCGTTGGTTTGTTAACCGACACGTTGTAGAATCCGGTAGGATCCGAAATACCGCCGTAGCAGCTTCTCACTGAGTCCGAGTCGTCGGATAGGAGTCCAAACCCAAGCACGATCCCCTGGGTGGCACTCGGCGTCTCGGCGTCAGAGGTTGTAGCGCCCGGCATCCACCAGCTGCTAATCCGGTCTCCGAACTCGAGCGAGCTAGCGGGCCTCCGCCTCACGCTGCAAATATCCTTTGACGTCGGGTTGAGGTCGTCCTCTTCTACATGCGGAAGCATGGCGTCAGGCATCGTAGTCGGCCGTCTTCCATAGAAAATCTCGAACGGCTGCATCTGCGTAGTTTGCTGGATAGCCCTGTTGTACGAAACGTGACATACGGGAGCCCTTCGACCCAACTCCTACGTTCAACGTCGACGTACATTGACAGCATATCTGCGATTGTCTTGTTAAGACGTTCTCTTAGTCCTTCCTTTGGAGTTAGTACGCCGTGTATTCTTCGGTGATTCGTGTTGCTGTAGTGTAATATTCCTTGCATCAGCTCCGCAGTAAAGGCCATTCCACGGTTGTGATTAGGACTTCCGGGCCTTCATGTCGCAGCACAACGGAGCACAGCAGAAATTTGCGATTTCTTGCGCAGTTCGCCTCGGAAGAGCGGCGGTCTCTGCGTAGCGCGTCATGTAGTCTGACGCTACAACAATCCACTTGTTCTCGGATCGGGGTGTAGGGAACGAGCCCAGAAGGTCTATTCCGATCTGTTGGAAGGGCCTAGATGGGACGGCGATCGGCTGCAGAAGTCCGCCGGGTCCCGTCGGCGGCGTTTTTCGTCGCTGGCAGCCACGTCAGCTCCGGACGTAGTGGGTGACGTCGTATGTAAGGCGGGGCCAGTAGTACTTCGCCTTGATTTTTCCAATTGTACGGGCTGTTCTCAGATGTCCGGAAGTGGGGTCATCGTGGTACGCTTCCAAAATGTCGTCGCCAAGACCTGCGGGGATGACAAGAAGATAATTCTTTCTGTTTCCGGTGCTGAACTTCTTCACGAGAACCTCGTTTTTCAGGCTGAATGCTGGTCGGTTGCGTTTGAAGGTCCTAGGCACGGCGACATTGCATCCTTTGAGGTAGTCTATTATGAAGCGTAAGTCCGGATCGGCACGCTCCTCGGCGGCTAGGTCGCTCTCCGTCATGAGTCCGAACAACGCACTGTCTTTATCAGAGTCTTGGGCTGGTGCGTCGACGGGAGCGCGGGACAGGCAGTCCACGTCGGAGTGTTTCCTGCCGGATTTATAGACGATTGTAACGTCGAACTCTTGCAGGCAGAAGCTCCACCGCCCAAGACTACCTGAGGAACCTTCAATCGGCGGGCCAATACAGCGCATGGTGGTCTGTCACAACATTGAATGGTCTACCATAGACCTATGGGGGCAATTTTGAAATCACCCATACAATAACCAGGCACTCTTTTTCATACGCTGCGTAGTTTATCCCCTCTTTCGACAGACGACGGCTGGCAAAAGCGATAACTTTTTCGCAACCGCTATGTTTTTGGGTGAGGAAAGCACCCAATCCTATATCTGTGGCGTCCATATGCATTTCCGTTTCGGCGTCTTCGTCAAAATGAGCGAGCACGGGCGGGATTTGCAGGCGTTTTTGCAGCTCGTAGCATGTTCTTTCTTGGTCCTTGTCCCACATAAAAAGCGTGCTATCTTTTGTCAAGCGTGTGAGTGGCTCTGCAATGCGAGCGAAGTTTGTTGCGAAGCGCCAGTAGTATGCGCACAGTCCCAGAAATCTGCACGCCCTTCTTGTCTTTCCGCCTTGGGAAGTTAGCAATGGCTGAAGGTTTTGTCGAGTAAGATAGGACTCCCACGGCGTTGACGATGGGGCCAGAAGCTTGAGCTCCTCGTACGCGAAACGGCACTTTTCAGTCTTCAGCGTTAAACCGACGTGCGAATGGCCTCGAGTACAAACTCCAACCTTGCAAGGTGTTCGTCGAAAGACCGCGCGAATACCACACGTCGTCGAAGTATACGAGGCAGGTGTACCACTTCAGGGCAGCTAGCAAAGTGTCTATGACTCTTTGAAACGTTGCTCGCGCCGTGCACAGCCCAAACGGCATCACCGTGAACTGGTATAGGCCGCCCGGGGTTATATATGCGGTCTTCTCTCGGTCTCTGCAGTCCACCTTAATTTGCCAGTAGCTGGTCTTCAGATCTAACGATGAGAATTACTTCGCATGGCAGAGGTGGGCGAGGGCGTTGTCGATTCGGGGCAGGGGTTACTGTTCCTTTTTTGTTATTTTGTTCAGTCACCACTGGTCAACGCAAAACCTTAATGAGCCGTCTTTTTTCTTTACCAGTACGACCGGCACAGCCCAGGGGCTTTTCGATGGCTGTGTATTGTCGTCGCTGAGCATGTCATCGACTTGGGTAAGGATGGCTTCCCGCTCGTGTGAAGAGACGTTGTACGGTGACTGTCGGGTAGGTCAATCTCCCTCTTCGGTTATTATTCAGTGCTTCGATAGAGGTGTCTGACGTAGTTTTGAGTTCGACGAAAAACACTCCCTGCAGCGACGCAGCAAAGCCAATAATTTGTTCCGTTCTGCTTGCGGTAACGCCAGTTTCCGTCGAAGGGATTCGGAAGCTTGAATGTATCTTCGCGTGCGCGTTCAAATTCGGCAACCGCGATCACGTCACTTGGTTCTTGCGTTTCTTCGAAGAACGCCATTGCAGCGCCCCTGTTAACTGCTGGTACTCGTCGGTGAAATTAGAGACGAGAACGGCGTTGCTTAAAGCGCGCAATGCCTCTTGCGCCAAAGACACCGCGTCCGAGAAGCAACCTTGGGTCACTCTCTACGATATATCCGTCGACATCAGGAACCGCATCTTCACAGTATACGCTGATCATCAAGCTTGCGTGGGGTGGCAGGGTGACATGATCGTCCGCGATCCTTGCAACAGCACTGTTTTGGGGGTTTGGTTCAGGCGTCATGCAGTGATCGGAGGAAATTGTTATAGACTTGGCCTGTCCATTAATTATTGCACCATTGTCCATTAAAAAGTTCATTGGTCACGAAAGCAGTTAGGCAAAATGACGAACGCCACAGGGCACGTTGTGCCGCCTATGCTGACGCGGGATGTGCACGTTGTACTTGGCATCACAAGGTGGCCTCCTGCTTTGCGTATGTGCGAACAGTCCCATCTGGTCATAACTTTCTTCAGCTTAAACCCAAATGGTCTGCTTATTACAGAGTAGTCGGCTCCCTTGTCTATGAGGGCGACTACATAAAAGCCATCGATCGACAGCTGAACTTCGGAGGCCGCCTTCATCAAGTTCCGGGTACGTCGTGCCCTCGTATCTCTGCTTGTATCTGTTGAAGGTCGGGCACTATGCGGCTTCGCCTCCGTCGTATTCTCAGCGACAGGTTGGGTCATGTCGGCTACGCGTCGTGCCGCGTAGCTGTCGTCGTGTTCGGGAGTCTCGTCAGGGTTTACTCGGGTCGTCTGGCTGAGGGCATGTCGTGAATCTTGGTCTTGAACGAGTCGCTGCGCCGTTGGACGGTTTTCATTTTTCCCCAGTCGTGCAACTTTACCTCCAGAAGTTGCTGCTTTCAGTTTCACCAGCGTGGGCTGGGGGACCTTCCACGTGAGACGTAAACAGTGCTACGTCGGTTCGGCACCTGGTAAGCCTAGGGTGAAGGTGAACGGTTGAAGCGGGATGGTCCACGGTTGGTGTTGAAGAGGTATTCTTTGATCTGAGTAGGGCACTGGCCGGATCGGGGGCACGGGATGTGGACGGAGAACCTTGGCCAACCGAGCCTCTTGTAGGGACAGCGACGGTAGATGTGGTCGACTACTCCGCAGTGGTAGCACAGCGGACGATTATCGGAGGTTCGCCATACGTCTGTCTTCCTCGGCGTCTGGTTTTGGGATACCGGGGGTCGGGCGGGCGACAGTTGGTGGCGGTACGGCGGGTCCTGTTAACGACGTATTTGCAGAAGCGCGGGGTAGGCGAACTGCCGCAGAGTAGGACATAGCCTGTGGCGGCTTGCAGGGTACTTGGGATGGCGTGGAAGTTCCGAACGTTTGTTGCACTTCTTTCCGAATCGTGTCGGCAAGGGAAGAGACGTGGCGGCGGAGTGGGGAGAAGTTTCCGCAGCTTCGCTCTCACTATTCGCATGTTGTTGACGTAGTTCGCATTGGCCGCGCCAACAAAATTGCAATCTTACTGCTTAGCACTCATTTCGAGAGCCTTCTCAATCGTGTTGGCTTCGGTCAAAAATTCGGCGATGGCTTTGGGCTGGTTGTGGACAAGTCCAGCGAAGTTCCCCCTCCCCACCGCACATAAAGAAGCGTAACTTCTTTTCTTCCGTCATTTCGGTGTCCGCGCGGCGAAATTGTTGCTTCATCTCTTCAACGAAGATCACGACCCCCTCGTTGGGGTGTTGCGTGCGCGTTTCCAACAAAACGGCGGCTCGTTGTTTCCGCACGACGGTAGCGAATGTTTTGAGGAACTCCCTCTTAAAGAGAGTCTGGCGGCTCATTGTTTCCGCACGACGGTTGCGAATGTTTTGAGGAACTCCCTCTTAAAGAGAGTCCTGCCGGTTAGCGAGCCTTCATGGTTTTAAAACCACGTTTGGGCCGTACCTTCTAAATAGTAGAAAACGTGGCGGAAAGTTTCTTCATCATCCCACTTGTTAAAGCTGTCCAACCAGTCTTTAGGGTCTTCTCCGGCGGATCCGCGGAACGATAGTGGTTCCCGGGGCTGTTGAATAACGGCAGGATTGGTAGTGCTGGTCATGGTGCCTGCGTTCATCATGGTAGTGGTCACGACGTCTAATTAGACCAAACTCCAGCTGAAGACCTTGCTGTCGGCGGCTGGCATGAGTGGGACTTGCTTCTCGGCTTGACGAGGGCGTAGGGAGCATTTACTTCGCACCCTCACCAGATGTCACGTGGACAAAGACGACGCAGTTGTCGTCAAGGAAAACAAGTTTATTGGAGCGAACGTGTGCTCCCCTAACAACTTAAAGAATACCGGCGGCAAAGCCGGAATCAACAAAGTGACGTGCTAATGCAGGTGTCGACGATTCGAATGCCGCGGCGTCTGCTCTGCAGGCTGTTATCTTTCGGCGCAAGTATTTCTGGAACTGTCTATTTACAGCTGAAACATTGTAGATCAGAGACTACTATTCTGGGTTAGTGACGTTAAGACGTAACACTCTGCTTATTTCAATGAGATAGCCCGTGTGGCATAAAAAACAAAGAATGGAATACGTGCTTCACTTGGGAAACAGATAACAGAGACGGGAGTGGCCGGGCAGTAAAAAAAAACAATAAATAAACCAACCCATGTATGGTTCATGGCAATATTATTTGTCATACGTAGAACACATGAAATAAAAAGTTGGTGCATGTTGCACAAGTGGTGCAAGGATGCAGAAACGGCGAGAAGGGTGTCGACCTAGCTTAATCCTGTTTTGCTAACATTTGCGAGGGTTTGCCACTTGTTGTTAAGATTTATTATGTTTTCAATTATCATTGTAGGCTGTATACATGTGGAGGGGTGAGGAAATGTTGATCCAGATTATGCAAGGCTGTTCTGGTCGGTCCTCCCACACTGACAGGGGATCCCAGCAGGTAATACGCTAGGTCGACCCCCAACACTGCGGTTTCTCCAGCCATTCACCATTAGTGCGAACTGCGCCAATTGTGTTGCATTTTAATGTCCCAAGCAATACTATCAGCTTAAAATTTTTTATCCTAAGGTGTGCGCACACGCTTTTGCCACCTGTGCTCACACTCCAGCCGGCGCGAAAACCGTCTTCACAGGTATAATACCCTATCGGTGGGCTGCCCTTTTTGGAGAGGGCGACGTCTTAAAGGGACCCAGAAAAGCCTGCTGTAAAAGTTACAAAAGGCTTGTATTGTCACGTAGCACCAATATAGCGATGCAATGCCGTTGGAATTATTGATCTACATTCAGTATTAGCTGCGCCAGAAGCAATTAAATGCACCTCTCCCCACTTGCCGATCGACTCCTCCTCCCTCTCTGCCTCCTTCAAAGCAGCTAGCTACATTCCTGCGCCTAAGCTCGCGTCAATCACTGCGTACCCGCCTTTGCCGCCTTTGCCTCGGGATCGCGCAGGAAGGAGGAAGAGCAGCCGGAAGCCAATGGCAGTGACGCCGCCGGCGGCCGACCTTGCCGGCGATTGGGCGAATCAGGGGGCGCCTTCGCCGTTACGTCAGCAGCGATCGCCGTTGCGTCACCCGCGGTCGCCGTTGCGTCAGCCGCGGTCGGCTCGCTGCGGCGTCGCGCTCATCGGCTGAGAAAGGCGATCTTCAAAAATTGTTTACAAATTATTTGTACAACGTATGGGGCTCACACTTGGCTCAAAAATCCCCCGTTATGTGTTCTACCACCTGAATGCATTTGATTGCCACCTTCACAAAGCTTTTCGGGGTCCCTTTAAGACCCAGCTTTCTACCTTTACCAGGCAACCGTTTGCTCGTGGGAGGGGGACAAGAAACTCCCGACGCGGCTGTGTAGGGGGAGGGCGATTTTAATTGACGGAGCACAGTACAGATAGCGCTGTGAATGGCCTAGCATTACCGCGCGCAGGTCTGGTGACACCTGGTGACGAAGACGGCCTGGCCACATGGCGGGCGTGTCGGCGGGACGGCTGTGTCGCCTGCATTAGCGACGGTAGTTTGGGGCTTGTTTTGGCGCAGCTTCGCCTCACTTTCGCGCTTCCTTCGCATGCTTCATTAACTAGCTCGACAACCCCTCCTCGCCAATCCGGACCAACCGGAATTAAGTGGCCACGAAAAAAGATACGTTAATGATTGGTTTGAAGGGCTGGAAAACAAAATGTAAAGACCACATACACACATCTGGCCGCTGGAGAAACGCTACTTTTTTGCGCATTGGTTGTCACGAATGGGTCTCCGTTTTCGAAATTGCTTAATAGCAATTCGGTTGAGTTTTCGGAGGTATTACAAAAAGCGAAAGGAGCCTGGTTCTGATAAATGGCGATTATAAACATTGTTTCAGATTTCTCGAAATACTCAAACTCATTTAACTAACTGGTTTATATTGGTGTATATAAACATCACTAAGCTCACATGCCGAATAGTTTCGGTATCTGCGCAAGCCTGGGGCGGAGTTCTAGCCCCCAGATAGCACATGCACGTGACTAGGCTCAGCTGTCTCACTATTCGAAAGACGTTCCTCTCCCCTTTTTCTTGCGTGAGCTACACTGGCTGAGGTTGAGCAGTTTCGCGTGGCTCCTGGAGAGGCGTGCTCCGCAAGCGCGGAACGTGACGGCCCGGTGCACTTGGTCATCATGCAAGGGCGTAGCCGGGTGTGGAACCGATGGCTCGTGCGTTGCAGCAGACCAGTGCTGCGCAATCGCGGCACATGCCTGCCCGGTTCACTTGATGATCATGTGAGGTGTGGACGGGTGTGGAATTGATGGCTTTTGCGTCACATCAACACCGTGCAGCGGAAGCGCGGCACGTGGCAGCCCGGTTTACTTGATGATCAAGCGAGGGGTGGCCGGGTGTGGAACAGATGGCTCGTGCGTTGTAGCAACAGTGGCGTGCGCCTGTGGAACCACGCCCCACGCGTCCACCTCTCCGACCTCCGTTCCACACGTGGCGGCCCGGTCCAGTTCATATCATGCGAGGGTGGTCGGGTGTGGAACCGATGGCTTGTGCGTCACAGCAACACCGGCATGCTTCTTTGGAACCAGTTTAGCTGTGGGGTGATTGGTGACGCTGCGCCGAAGCCGCTTGATAATTATACATGTGTCACATAATGCGTATACCGTGTGTGTGTCATTGAAACAGCAGTAAGCAGGATAATCAAGCTAACCCTAGACAACCAGTAATCCTAAGAATAACCATCGGAACCTTAGCTCACGCTACGTATATTCTTGCGCAGCCCATCTAAGCCACTGCTAATTTTTTTTCCACAGACGCACCGCTGGGGTACAGCGGCGGCGGCGCTGTTGCAATTGGGACGCCGAACTGAGAATTCCCGTTAACGGCTAGCAGAATCTCTGATTTCACTCTTTGTAGAGCCACGTGTGTGAACTTAAGTGACATCGCATGGGCAATCTGTGGGTGACGTTTCAAGCTTCCCTTTCCAACCACTTTACCAGTGTGTATTGGAGCCAATTTGTTCTGTTTTTTATGTATTTTTCTAGTGCCGCCGGACTGCGCTCAAGCTTAAACATCTCTGCTGTTAACTTTAGCGCCTTCCCACTTTGCAAAGCAGGATGACCAGCTAAACTAAAACGTTTGTTATATTTGCGATGAAAACAGCTAAAACCTTTCTAATTTGCGATTGAGCATATGATTCCTAGCATAGTAGCTGAATGACACTTGATGGAACTTGAGCCTTATTCAGGCGGACAAAGATGACACTGTCCGTTTCCTTGCCGCGTCGCAAGCATCATACTGTCTGTGGAATACACCAACCGAAAACGCTCCACCATGGAGGACATCAGTTAGGTCGAGTAATCAGGCCGTGAGACGTAAACGTTTTCAATCCCAAACCAGCACAATGCGCATGTCATTCGTGAGGGCATGAAACCTACCTGCGCGTGCACACCCCCTATCCGCCCCCCCCGCCCCCCTCCCGCCCCCAACCATCCTCGCACGCGTAAACCGGTGAAGGGTGATGTGTGCGCGATAAGAATTTAAATATACTCGGGTAACCGTCACAGAGGAAGCCCTTCCGCTGAACATGAATTATTGGCTTACGTCGTCGCTTCGGTGGGCATGTTGCTTTTTACTCGAGTGTATTCGGAACAACTTGACGAGGTGGAATTTGAGGCGGAGACGGCGCTGGCTCCACGTTCTTGGGGAGTGGTTTTTTGTTGTTGCACCCACTCGTTCGTCTGGGCGTGCCCACGCTAATTTGATTCTGTATATTGTTCCTCCGAGCGCACGGTACGCGTCCGTCCATATAAAACTCGTGAAGGGCGCGTTGGTGGTGCCAAAGAGTAGCAAAAAATTGGTGCCGATTCAAGCGGCGGCTGCGTAATAAAAACCCGATGGTTTAACCATACACAGCTCCGGTGAAAAACTTGGTACCTATAAAAGAGGATGAAAGAATATGCAGCATACATCAACTTATATTGCAAAACCTACAAGCTTTGAGAAATAACGGTTATGGTTAGGAACAAATATTTATCTAAAATATCATTTGAAATAGTTAATGACGCACCTAAAAGTAATATAAGATTAGCAATAATTATTCGGAATAACTATTAGGTAAAATAAGTGATGCTGGGACATCCACAAGACCTGGAGTAGGCGTTATGATTTTCGAATTATTCCGCATGATAAGACAAACCTATTTAACAGGCGTTGAATTTGTTGTTATAACACTCGATTTGCCTAAGATTCATTTTTTCGCAGTTGAAGTTTATCGCCCTAATCGCGCCGATAAATCCTTCCTAAAAGCGTACAGAGTTTCGGCATGAACAAAATGTTATCACAGCTAGGTGTCGTTCCTTGGAGTGTTTAAAATTTCCTTCAGTGGCTGATTTGGTGATTGCCTAGAGCCACTAGCCACTATGGCGAACCGGATGCAGACCGCATACATTTTAGAAAACTAAATGACGTTGGTTGAGGAACTCGCCTAAACTACAAAATTGGGGACGCGTGCACTAGCGTTGCAAGGCTTCAGAAACAGCAGAGCTGGTGTCCCCCTGAGCTCGTCGGAGACCCGATCTTTTGCATCTCACATGGACTTCTGAACTTGCCGAGGGATTTTCTATACGGCTGGCAGTCCCGGATCGTTGGGTTTAAGGCCTTTCATGTCTCTCCAAAGTGGTCCGCTCTAGCACGAGCTAGAAACGGCGGCCACCGGCTTTGCGAACGCGGCGTCTGCAGCGCGAGTTCTGTTTTTCTCACTTTATGCGCAAACGCACGTGCACGGCTAGAAGAACTGCAAGTGAGACGTCATGCAGCGAAAGCTGCAGAGTGTGTTCTCGGTGGCCGAGTTGGACGACGCCGGGTGATCCTTGTCGTCCTATCTCTCCTCCTGTCGAAGCGTACGTTTCTTTCGCGTTGTTTATTTGCCACACAAGCTGTGGCGTGGGATAGGGAGAGTGTTTGGCCCAGTCGTTACTAGACCTGAACATTCTTTTTAGATTGCCGATGTACTTGAACTCATTCAACAGTTCTCAAAAGAATGCTGCGCAACGATGAATGCTCGCAAGGCAAACGTTGCAGCACTCCATTCACCTACGATCGCATGTGTATGTCACTATGTTGAATGCTTTCGCGACGCTTCTGTAGTCTTTTGGTTTAATACGTTGCACAGGTTCTCTGTAATGAACAGTGTTTAGTGGAAGAACACTGGGTTGTTCTTGGCTACGGTACAATATTGCCTACCCTAGAGCTAATTCATAGATTCTTGATAAATTATGCATATCGACTAAGACAAAAAGGACACATCTATATTAAACATAGATTTCCTAAACCGCAAAAAATAGGGCAATGTGGGAGCTCATTCGAAAAAGCATGTAAAGAGCAAAATACATTTATGGTAACTTTCCGATTAATTTTCTTATTTCGTTTTCTAATGCGTTCTGGCGTCATTTTTATCTAAAAGTGAAGTTAATTTTTAGTATTCCAGCGAACAGCAAAACAGTAGAATATTTCTAATGATTTGTTCAGTTCACTTTTCACAAAAGGACGCAGTAATTAAGAAATCAATTGATCAATAATTCTGAAAACTTATCTCTAAATCAACATTTGAGAATCCGAAGGAGGTGGTTGTTCTCTTGCTTTGAATTGACCGCGCAAACAACAGCCGAATTGACTCTAGTACTAACAATATTCTTGGTAAAATATTTTGAACGATCTCACAGTACTTGCACCTTATATTGGCTAACCTTATTTGGATTTGTAGACCTCGCACTGCGGCAATACGGTAAACTTATACGAATATCGAAGTCGGACTGCCCGCATTTATTCACTACCTGTTTGTCTATCACTGTCTTTTGCACGTGAGCAAAACCACCGCAGAATTAGTTACTCACACGTTTTGAAGCATGCTCGATAAATACTAATTAAAAGTACAACGAAACAAGTCTTCAGCAATGGTATGTCATCTCTAAGCCAATAATTAAAAGCTGTCGCTGAATTTGTGAAATCTTGGGAGGCCAAAGTAATTATCACGATGATTTTTTTGATTTTCGAGACATCTTAAAACCTATCCAAGAACCTATCTTAAAACCTATACAAGACTGTGCCGCCTAACTCAAGCGGATGTACCTTCACCAGTGATTTTCTACCCTGCCTTTTCCGGCAGAGGTGTTCTGCCAGTGTCGACATGTCGGCGTTTTGGCAGTATGGTCGTAACTCCTATGGCTATCAAACGGCCAGTCTCGGTCGGGCAGCCGAACGGCTTACGTGCATGCGACCAGACTCCAGCCGTAGGGTTCCGGTCATTCGACAGCCACCCGTGTGCGACCGAAGAATGGCCACAGGAGGTCGACCATGATGCGGTCGTCGGAATCCAGCTTGAGTACAGCTGCACGAAGTTCGGCCAGGCTCCGGGCATAGGAGTTCAGCCACAGTACGTTAGATTGATTGATTGTAGGGTTTAACGCGCCGACGCAGCGCAGGCGATGAGGCGTGCCGTAGTGGAGGGCTCCGGATTAATTTTGACCACCTGGGGATCTTTAACGTGCGCCGAAATCTCGTACACACGGGCGTTTTTGCTTATCGCCTCCATCAGAAAAGCGGCCGCCGCGGCCGGGAATCGAACCCGCGACCTCGTGCTCAGCAGCGCAACGCCTTAGCCACTGAGCCACCGCGGCGGGTAGCCACAGTACGTTAACTGCACTGAGGCCATTTCACGACCACTGCATTGAGCGCCACCAGACGAATCAGTGACACTGCGCAGCAGCACGAACCCACCATTTTGGTGAACTGCACCCACATCAAAGTGAGCCCCCAGGACAGCACCAGCCGCCCAGCCTTCGGTGCAGCCCTGCTTATTGATCAGCCTCAGTTGACTGCAAAATTCGTTTAATAAACGCTGCTCACAATTTCTCGTTTCTCTCCTTACTTTGCCTCTTTCGCTATCAGATTCAGAAAATATTAACTTCTTTACTATAGCTAGAATAGTTGTATTGTCCAGATCCTCGTATCTTCTTTGTGGCTTAGCTGTAATAAATAGGGGGAAGAAGCGGATGGCGTTTACTTTAGTGGGTTCAATTTAAAAAAAAAGTAAATGTACTGCTTTTGACCAATTTATGTTAGGACAACCTTCCTGTACACTTGCATGCTCTGACTATATCAACTATTTTTACAACAGTTGCCTGAACAATTCAGTCGCATATAAAGCAGCACGCATGTAAAGGTGAAGTAGTATGGTCCTCCACACAACACTCAGCAACATTCCAAATAATTTCCTTCACACAAAAATACGCCAAGCTTTTGACCACGTTTTGTAGAGATAAATTCTGTACTCCATCCATTTTCTGATGCGCATTCATGTAGCTGATTCGAAGAGAAATGGAACAACTACCTTCATTTCCGTATATTTTTGATGTTTTCATCATCACCACTTATTAGCACAAACGAACGTAATTTTTGCACTATTCTCGTACTTCTTTAAGAAAAATAGACGTATTGCGAATGACGCCATGCTTCTGGTGGCTGGAGTTAACGGCAGGAATGACGTAATATGAGTTTCGAAAATTTGTTTCATACTAGTAATATATACACTGGTGGTGTGCATACAGCAAACCTTGCATACTGCAACAAATAAAAAAATTGGCCGCGTATCTGCTCCTTTCGTTGCAAATGACGTCAAAAGACGATAGTCTTTATCGGCTTTCGCGAAGCAAATGCCTCCCTTCGCTTTACCGCTCACCTCTCATGTTGTTCCTCTTGCGTCGTGCTCCTCCCAAGGTAAAGACGCCAAATGTTTGCTTAAATCATTTTAAATTTTGCGCGTTCTACTGCTCCAAACCGGGTGTCTCGATGCGAACGCTGCCGTACGGCGAAGACGCGCGTTAATCGAGGCGCCCTACTTCAACGTTTATAGAACCACGTTTCCCTACTCCACGTGCGTTGCAAGCAGAACGTAGAAACTATCTAGTGGAACCTTTCGTAACTGTTGCCGGTTGATTTCTTAAAATGGCGCCAGAAGCTAGAGTGGCGCGGGCGACAGCAGGCGACGGCGGAGTGAATTCTTTTTCTGAAGTTGATGAAGTATTTAATTTCGCAAAAGTCAAGCATGTTTGAATTTTTATAAAGGAACACTGCAAATATCCCTTCTGTATTGATTTGGTGTCTCATATTTCCGTAATATCTTGTTCTTCTTCAACAATGTTGACAAGTATGAACATTACACCGGACCAAGAAGGGTAGATTTAGCTGTGACTATATAAGACTATTGCGCAGGCATTCTTTTGCTTTGGCCGGGTGGCTGAATCGAGTCACACGCAGACAGACGGACAGACATACAGACATACAGACAGACCAAAATTTCTGGGTTTAAGTAGCCCAAGAAAGACTATCGTCTTTAAAAATCACTATTTTATTGGTCGAGTTTGAAGGCGTAAAGCTCTCAACCCTTCGGAGGAGAATTCGCGGATCCGCCCTGCGTACACGCATCTTCCTCCAACTTCAAAGGGTAACATGCCATCTCTCTCACGCCCCTCGAAAACAGCGCCAGCCGCACTTTCCAGTCTAATCGTTCCTGTGGCCACGTTTTCCAACTTTCAGCAGCGTCAATCGGTGCGTGTTAGTCCTTTTTTGTTGCGAAACTAAGCGAAAAGTAATTTTTGTTCCCTGCTTTTTGGTTTTGCTAAAGGATGCTTACAAAGAGACACCTTTCACAGGGTCTGTATGTATATATTTGATGCCTGCTTCGCCTTTGAATGCGTTACAGCAGGGCGAGACATAAAAGTAAGCATCAAATTTGAGACAAGGAGGCCGAGGAGAAATAAACTTTATTTAGGCAAACCATAGGTGCTGATGTCTGGGCACTTGCCTTGGTGTCCTCTAGCCCGGGATATTCTAGCCTGCGCTGGTCACCCGGGCTCTCTGCACTATGCTGTGCTGGGAGGAGAGCACGGAGCTGCTGAGCAGTGCCTCCCACTGCTCGTATGTAGGTTGGGGATTAAAATTAAGTGACGGGGTTTGTTGACATCCCCGTACCAGGTGGTATATAGTTGCAGGATGGGAGTAGTATTTGGTAGATGCGGGGAAGAAGGGTGAGTTACATTGCATGGAGTAGGGTATTGGGGGGGTAACAGTGCGTTTGTAGCCGTCGGAATATTGCAGCTTCGGTTCTGGATAGGCGTGAGTGGGGTTCTGGGTATTGTTGGCGCCCGCGTCAGTAGTAGGCGAGTAGGCCGGCGTATTTTGAAGCCGCCTAGGCTTCATGTCGTCATCGTGTATGTTCTCACCCTCTTCGTAAACGGCCCGGTGTGTATCAGCGCGGGCAGCAGCGTGTGCTGACTCGTTTCCTACTAGGGTTTCGTGGTCAGCTGCACAGAAAATTTGTAGTTCTGGAAGTTGTTTATTTTTTTTTAGTACAGCCAATACTGGCAGGGATATTCGTCCAATCAAGAAATTGCGGCATGCAGCTTTCGAGTCTGTCAGTAAAACTGTATAGTTTTCGCAAGTAGTGGCAGCGGGGGCGATAGCAACTTTTTCAGCTGTTTCTATCGATTTTCTAGTGGTCATGACTGCGATTAATTCTTTTCCGTTGGCTTCGGTCACACTGGCAGCGTGGGCAGATTTGTGGGGGTATGGAGAGGCTCATGCATAGCGAGTTAAGGGGAGGTGATCATACTGCACATGGATTGTTCGTTTCCTTGCTGCTCGTCGTGCCTTGTTATAGCCCAGATGCATGCTGTAATGAATGGGCCCAGGGTTGGCGTGAAAGTCACGCGTTAGTGGCCAGTGCGTGCGCGAGTAAACGTTGCGTTATGCATGACGCAAGAAGAAGCAGAAGATAGGGCACGGAAACAAAGACGCGAGGCTAAAGATATAAGCGTTACAAAAGGCACGAGGCTAACGCAAAAATGTCCGCAATAAAGAAAAGAAACGTCCCTAATAAAGAAAGAAACGCCCTAAAATTGTATTGCTTTTGCAGCCTTTTTTTTCATATAACGTCTTTTCCGCTCCTCTGGGAAGAGTACGTAGCCCAGTTTGTGGAGCAAAACGGGGAGATATGGTTTTGAATGAAAGTAGGCTAGCAGATTGCCTGTACTGCAGTGGAAAACTTCACTATGCAGTGGTGTGACCACGGCCACAACTGAAGCACTCTTTTTTTTTCACTTAAATTTGAAAACGGAGTTTTGACTTTTTATGCTTTATATTATTTCCCGAAGCAACAACTTCGTACTCGCATGTAGAGGTTTCCATTGCCGAAAATTTACATCCTGCAAGTATACAAACGAGCTACTAATCTTGGCAATATATTCTGCATAAACCCAACTTTAATGCACCCACAATTTTTTAGTACTCCTGACATTTACAGTATCCAATATCTCACGCAGCACAGCCAATCTGCACTAAACTATAGTTGTATGCATTAGTATTGTTATATTTCTCTTATAAAATAAAATTTGCTAAATGCTACGACAGTACGGTGCATGTTTAACGCCGTCAACACGTTTTTATTACTGACTCAGAGCTGTTTGGATGATTAGTCGAAGTGCCCAGGAAACGTTGCGCAAGAAAGCGATATTGCTTCCTGCATGGCGCTCCTATACCGCACCATATACTATGGTTATCCCTTACATGGCCCATGAGTTCGCTCTTAGGATTCAATCTAACGTCGTAAGCATTAATTACAACTACTGGAGTTCCACTGTACCTGGTTGCGTGGACAGGCCATGCTTCAAAACGCAGCGGCTACGCCGTGTGCGCCACAACTTTTGACGTGTCGTCCGTTTCTATCCCAAGGCTAGCGAGTCGACTCTCAAGCACAGCAAACAACTGAGCGTGTAAGCATCGCAAATCAGACTAAAAAGTTCACTTCGGGAACCGCTAATACAAGCGCGCACACCGCGTTTCACCCTCCGGGGTAAAGTCACGCGCACTGCGAAGCGTTCGATGACCTCCGCCTTTCGAGCAACGCAAATTCCCGTGATCTGGCTTGTGATCCCTGCCATTGCCATCGCGATAATGTCCGTGTTGAATACCCCACAAGATAAAATGAGTGAACAGAAGCTTGGCCGAGCGAAGCAGCAAAAATGGCCTCAGAAACACTCACTACGCAGTTTAGGCAGCCGCCATCTTGCATTGGCGCGGCGACGCACAATCAGGGGTCCGTTTCAGCAGATTCCGTAAAGCATTGAAAGTCTCTCGTTTCAGCTATCGCCGACCGGAAGGCCAATCATGCTTCAGAATCTATTTCTCACTTCGTTTGTGCGTCTTTCTTTCCCAGCCGTTCGTGCGTTTGTGAACAAATGAAGATAAAAAAGCGGCCGGGTCCTGAAAGAGGGTCCCTCAGCCCATCCAATAGCCCCAAAAAGGCCACGCCGGTGGCCCCATTGCGAAGATGCAGCGCTCCTAAAATTCCTTTTTTTCGCACTTTTGTGGTGAAATTTTGTCACCGCGGCTAGCAAAAGTATTTTTATGCCCCTTTGCGACTGTTTTCAACGGGAATACTTTGCAAACGCACACTATAGACAAAATGTGGGTTTGTAAAAACGATGTTCTGGTAATTTTTTTTCGAAGCTGGAAACCGCGTTCCCCCTTTCAAGTAATCAATCCAAATATTCGATGATAACCGGTTATTCCAACTCTTTGCAATATTCGAAATGTTCTGAATGCATAGCTTTCGAAGCGAATACGAATGTAACATATTTATTATTCGAGTAATATTCGCAAATTTCGAATATTCGCACACGATATGTCCTAAAGGAAACACATAAGATGTGCTTATAACTGCTGCACAACGAATAAAAACGTTTTCGGCTTTTTCGAAGGTTTTCAGCGTTCTGCTTTTTCGAAGTATTCTACTTTTCGAAGGTTTTCGGCTTTCGAATTTTTGCTGATGTAATTGATTTCTATTCCTTGTGCTCAACCCTCTGCTGGGTTATGCTCGATCAGTATCATCATCTTGTTCATAATCGTGTCATGAAAAGCTCAGAACCCAGTCGCCGTCAGCCATGACGCCGAAAACTGCTGCCTATCTACTCTTGCCTTAATAATTGGTGCCAAAACCTGGGAAGAAGTCCACGCGCCGACGGGGGGAGGAGCAGGGATACTAGTGACTCCAGACATGTGAGACCCAGTACCGTTCACCACCGACTCACCCTGAGCCACCTGGAGCCATGACTGATAGTGGCTGCATACCGACCACCATAGGTCGGCAAAACAGAAAGAACTCACTCAAACTCAATCACATTTTTATTTATTTACGCTGTACTCAATCAAACTCAGACTCAAAAAGTTCGTCTGTTCACAAAATCACTCGTACTCACTCATCAAATACTCATTTGTAATCGTACTCACTTGTACTCAAACTCATTTGTCCTCACGAGTATTCGTACTCAATCTGTACTCATGAGTACTGAATCTGTACTCATGAGTACTCACTCTGTACTCATGAGTAATCAATGAGTACTACTGCTCATGAGTACTACTCATGAGTACTACTTATTCTGCACTCGCGAGTACTACTCATTCATGAGTACTACTCATTCTGCACTCGCGAGTACTACTCATTCTGCACTCACGAGTACTACTCATTCTGCACTCATGAGTACTCAATCAGTACTCATGAGTACTCAATTTGTATTACTCACGAATAATCAACTTATCTGCACTGTTAGCTAGGTCGTAGCTGGAATGAAAGACTAAGTAGAAAAAATAAATTGTTTAATTGATTAGAAAAACACAGGTTACATATAAATCAGGACAGAGGAAGAAAACGTCTGACGCGGTGCACTGTCGTTGGGCGACTTACTGTCCGAAGGCAAGTACACTGTACATGTGAGAAAGCGAAACGGAACGTAAGCACTCGCGTTGCGCCTGGCGTCTCGTCTTGTTCTCAGGCAGGGTCGGGGCTCAGGGGAGCTCGGGGCTTGTCGGTGCGGCCGTGGCCGTAAACTGCGTGTATTCGGGTGGCAGCTTTTGTCGTCCGTTTTCGTTTCCGGGCGTGCTGATACGTATCCTAATCGTGCTCTGAATCCGAAATGCGCCTGCCCCCAGGCACAATGAAGCGTTCGCGTAGATCGACGTCCTCTAGATCACTGTCCGCTTGTTCACAGATGCTCGATGCTGGCGTTTGTTTTTTGTTGTTCCAGATACTAGAAACTCGTTGAGTTTCGGTGAATTTCAAATCTGCTTGATTTTATTGTGCGTGTGCCGTGGGATTTACTTCGTCAGACCTGAACTTGACAGTGTTTACGGCGTTGCGTTGGTTGCGCCGCTTCCGTCGGCGATTGTGTTCGTGTAGCTCGTCGCGTGCTTGATGCATGTGGAGGCGTAGACGTCTGGTTTGTCCGGTGGCGAGCTGCGCTGTGTAGGGATGGCATAGTTCGGCGCGTTGAGGACGTTGCTTGAATTAACGCGTGCGTTGCGTATGGTGCGGGAGCCGTTTGGCTTTTCGTTTAGTGTGCGGTAGCGGGGCGTTTTCGTAGGGTGGCATGGCTGATCGGTCAAAGTCGTTGCGGCTCCGTGCTCGCTGTCGCCGTGGTTGTTTCGGAAGTGAAACCGTTGTGGTGGGGAAGCGGACGTAGTTCGTGCCGTCCGTTCGGTCCCACATTCCTCGGCGTCGCAAGCGTGACTTCATCGTCAGGGCATTCGATGCTTCGTCTGGATCAGGTTCATTCGTTGCCGTTCTTGCCGTGTCGGTGTCGTCGCTCAAGACCTCGTCTTTTGGCCGTTGTTTCGAGAATGCTATAATCGCTATCTCTCCCATACAAGCAGGATCCGTTTATCGCGAGTCCGCTTGCTCGCGGTTGCGTCCTCTTGTACGAAATGGTGTTTGTCGTGTGAGTCTCGATCGGAGCGCGGGTGCCGGTGATCTTGTTAATTCTGGCTCGGACATGCCGCGTGCGCTGGCCGTGTCTTTGCTCGTTGACGGACCAACTTGCACGAGTGTCACGTCATTCGTCCGCTGGACTCGGGCGGGAGCAGCGGGTGTCGGAGAGCTCGTACTTTCCGGTAGGGTTGAACCGCGTGCGCTGGGTCTTTTGTTGCTTGTGGCCAGGTGATTTCTGCGGTTATTCGCTGGCCAAGTCCGGATAGCACCTGCAGTGGGAGCGGAGGATGTCGCGAACAGCAGATTCCTCCGTGTGTGCTGCGGCTTGGTGGCGTTCCGTGCGCTGTGCATTTTCGTTCTCCGTGGTCAGCTCCACTAGTTCAAGTTGGATGTCGTTCGTCACTTCTGGTGCGTTTCGTGCGCTGTGCGTCTCGTTTTATCTATGAAACTCCCCTATAATTGGGGTGCGGTCGTTCGCTACGTATGGTGCATTTCGGGAGCCGTGCGTCTTGCTCGCTTGTCGTGGCCATATCCACCAATCCGGACGCGATGTCGTTGGTTGCGTGAACCCGCGCCGGGACAGCACGTGCGGAAAATGTACGTACCGGCTCCGTTGCGTTCCGTGCTCTCAGCGCTCCGTTCGTGTACGTCTGTAGCGGAAGAGCGGGTGCCAGGAATGTGGTGCCTTCTGGCTCGTGCGCGCTGCGTACGTTGCGCGTCTCGTTGCTCGTTGCTGGAAGGACCTGCGCGTGGGCGATGTAGCTCGTGGGCGATGTAACAGAGCAACGTGTGTTCGTGATCTCGCCAGAAATGCACTGACCTTCGATGCGTCTCCGTAATCGTGGCGATTACCTGGGAAAGGTCCGGTGAGCACGCAATCACAATTTTGCATGCGTCGTCTCGTTCATGTGCGTGGCGTCGTGCATTCTGCCTGTGCTCGGATCTCGTGCAGTCCAGGCACCGTGGAAAACGTGCGGCCGACTCTCGCCAGTTGTCTCAGAAAACTTTCTCGTTCATCACGCAGCCTTCTGCTCTCAAACAGCGCCGCTTGCAAGGTCATCTGCGTTTGTTGTCGGAGGCAGCCTGAAGTAGCGTTGGCACATTCGTTCGTTTGGAGAGATGGCGACGTTCTTCGTTGTCCTCTAGAAGACGCAAGATAATGTCGTCCTTACGGCCAGAGCAGGGTAGCCCTCGTAATCGTAGTGCGCTCACGAACTGCTGTTTCTTCGTAGAGCATAGGACGTAGCGTTCCGTTGAAGTCAGCACTGTGTCGACCACCGCTGGCGTGGAGTGCATCGGTGCCCCATGTCTGCGTGCTGCACTCTCGTAGTCGTGGTGCGGTCCGTCCAGGTTGTCCGTCCGTTCGTCCTCCTGTGGCCTTAAATCATGATCCTGTCGACTGCAACATCTTAGCTAGGTCGTGGCTCGAATGAAAGGCTAAACAGAAAAAAATAAAATGTTTAACTAATTAGAAATACTGAGATTACATATACATCAGGACAGAGGAGCCCGAGAAGAAAACGTCTTACACGGTGCATTGTCGTAGGGCTTCCCACTGCGTGAAGGCACGTACACGGGAGAGAGCGAAACGGGACGTACGCACTCGCGTTTTGAATCGCGGGCTGAATCGCGGCTGAATCGCGGGGCAGTTGGCCAGTTGTAGAGAGGGCGCATTATGTACGCGAAGCTACTTAACGGCGACCCCAGTAGCTCCCATGTGTACAGCGGGGCGTGATATTAAGTTGCAATAATGAATTATCTTTATGACGGACACAGACAGACAGACTGACAGGCCAAAATTGTAGGGCTCAAGTGGCCAAAGAAAGACTATCGTCTTTAAAACCATCTGGAAAGAGACGCTGCCGCCGCTGTTCCGAATTCTGTGAACATTGCGCAACCGTACCCCTCGCAACCGCCGCCAGCCCGCAAAGTAAGAGATAAACAGAAAGACGAAAACCGGCTAGCGCGCGAAAAGCCAAAGAGGGAGGTCCCGCCGCGAAAAAGGGACAGGACGGGCACTACGCGTCGTTGTGTCTATTTCCGTTAACAACTAGGCCAAAACCCACACGGGTCTGATCTTACTAATTTTTCTATGCGTGTGTGTGCGGTTAACCAGAGCGCCCGACACAAATTTGCTGCACCTGGCGACGCGCCGACGGTGGGCCCGATTCGCGCCTCGGTCAGCCAGCCTGCCGCAGACGTGCCGCAACTGGCGGCACACGGCGCCGCCGAGTCTACTCTCCTTTTCCCATCGAGACGGCCGCACCAAATCATGCTTGGGACGACCGGCCCGCAAAAGATACGCAGCGACGAGTAGACTCTGGAGACGGCGCCGCTGAGTCGCCTCCCCTATCCCATTCGTGGCTCGGCTGACGCAATCACTTCGCCTGCATTCTCCGGATTCAAGCTGCGGCCAGTGATAGTCCTGATTGGAAAGATTCGAACTGCACGCGGCTGCGGCGGAACCCCGGGGGTATAAAACCAGCCCTGAAGCAGCGGCTGTGCGGCGGCATTTCATCGGAGGCACTGAGGTGAGAAGTGCCTTTGTGCGAGCCATGTAACGCTCTTGCTACCTTTGTATATATTGTATATGAATGCAGCTTAAAATCACCGTCGGCTCGACAACTTCATCGCTCTTCTCTGCGCCGCGTCGATGGCGGACTGAGCAGGGCAACGTCGCAGCATCTATGCATCTGTATTGTTAACCTGTGGCTTTTGTATCTATGTTGTACAACGCGCCCCTTATGTAACACCCCCTGTGGGGTCTTTAAGGAAATAAAGTGAAGTGAATCGAACAGTGGTGACTGAGCTAGAATGGCCCAGTCCCAACAGTGTGCGTGTGTGTGTGTTCGGGGGGGGGGGTGGAGAGGGTATCGGTCGCAGTCGAGGGCCGCAGTGCACCCAGTTGCTGCCGGTACTTGGTAGCCGTTACAGCAGCGTAGACCTGCTCTGCCGTGCTTTGTGTACTCGAGCACAAAGTTTGTAGACGCATTTTTCGGAGGCGTGATAGCTTGCACTGACGTCACTGTATTGCCGTGTTG
Organism: Haemaphysalis longicornis; assembly: GCF_048455015.1. Taxonomy (NCBI): domain Eukaryota; kingdom Metazoa; phylum Arthropoda; class Arachnida; order Ixodida; family Ixodidae; genus Haemaphysalis; species Haemaphysalis longicornis. The sequence goes on along the minus strand of NW_027526295.1, from coordinate 48,117,823 downwards.
GTGGGTTGGTTGCACAGTGGAAATCTGCAGCTCTTATCTCGAGCAACGCGGATGAAGCTGACAGCGATCGATCAAAAAGTGCGGTGACGTCGTTATGTGCAATCCACATGTTTTACGAGACGTTCCAAGATAGGAGCTTAAGCGACAATCCCGGCGTCTGGCGTTGGCGTTCATCAATTCAAAACAATTCCTTCACGAGGCCACTCACAGTGCGAGCTTAAACTCCGCGGTATAGTTGCTAGCGAGGGGTGGTCGCCCCGCCTGTAAACAGTAGTGAAGGTAGGGGAATTACAACCACCGAAATTCACCATCATCGTCAGCGCCCTCATTACACGGTGGCATAAACGAGAAGCGGCGAATCGGGTTTCCACTCGAAAGTAAAGCCATTCGAAAGCAAAACGCTCCTCCAGCGGCAAGATGACAGAGCTCTTCGACAAAATATGCGAGGCTAAGTGCCGCACGCGTTGAACTGGATATTATGATGTCCGATTCACAACTCACAAACGTGCTTAGGTGTACTCGGATATTTTATTTCCATTGCTGGGGCAAATTCCACCGCCGCGCCTGCACGCCGTAGTGCACGGTGGGGCTATATGCTCACTTGTAAATGGCACTACACGAGACCATTTTTACTAGCTAAACCTGAGCAAAATGTTTCAAAACGGGAACCTAATAAAACCATATGGGCGCACGTACATCAGCCAAACTGTCGCTTGAATACGCACAGCTAACGTTACAAACCACGCAGTCGGTTTGACGCGAGTTACGTAAATTAACTGCGACTGTTGAAATGAGCGGTTCGGCTCACGAAGCGACTACACAGCGTGACATGCGTCTATGGAAACTTCTGAAGACCGAAAAAGAGAGACTTCAGTACGCCTAGTTCGTGCGTTGTTAGCAGCCTCCACCGCCTCTCCCCTAAAACAATTGGAAGGGAGCAAGCGCAATGAAGCCGCCACGCGTTCAGAGGCCGCGTCAACAAAAATAACTGCGGCAGTCAACAAGTCCCATCAGAGAAGAGCAACTGCAGCCGCGTTTCCCGCCGGGCCCTCACCCCCTCCTTTTTCCCTCTTCACCATGACCCCTTTGCGAGCGACCGCCGAAAAACGCTTGCAGCGCCAAACAGGGACCGGGAAAGGAGGGAGGTGCAGTTTTCGTTGTGTAATTTTACCATGCTTGACAGTTAAGGTGCACAGCGGCACCGCTAAATGTTTGCGACTCGTACACGCGCGTCCAGACTCGAGCTCGTGATAAAACTTGTTTGCACTACTGTACTCAGGAGTGCATATACTCATGAATACAGAGTACTCATGAGTACACAGTATCCATGAGTATTGTACTCATGAGTGCTGTGTACTCATGAGTACTGTATACTCATGAGTACTGTGTACTCATGAGTACTGTGTATTCATGAGTACTGTGTACTCATGAGTACTGTGTACTCATGAGTACTCATACTCATTAGTACTCAAACTCGTGAGTACTCATACTCATGAATACTGTACTCATGAGTACTCACACTCATGAGTAGTGTACTCATGAGTACTGTACTCACGAGTAGTGGACTTACCCCTGTACTCACTCGTCATCGTACTCACTGTTTTTTTCTGGGTGTGTGATCACTCATCATCGTACTCACTCGTGAGTTTGAGTACAAATGAGTACAAATGAGTGTACTCACGAGTGAGTACGCCGACCTATGCCGACCACCGACCTGGCGCTGGTGCCAGCGTTGGCATCGAGGGACTGGTGAACCAGCGTCGATTGACTGGTGATCCGGCCTGAAGGGATGGGTGACTAACTACACTCGACCGACACCGGCGTGACCATCCCCTGTGCACTGACGAATACCGACCGCACCTCCTCCACCGACGCCGACCTGCCACGTCCCGTCCAACCAACCATGCTTGTCACAAACACTACCGCTACCGAAGAGCAAGCTGGTGAGCTGGAAGCTGTGCGGAAAAAAGACCCGTGCAGAATTGTTACCCACTCTTACTGATATTGACCGAATCACTACTCTGTAACTCGCTGTGTGGAAACTTGAAATGTGCGTTGGAAATCTCGAACGCAAACGGATAACAGTCCATCTCTAGGGGCTAGTTGGTGCTGCATAGCTTGAGTGGGGAGTGCTTAAACATTGACTAGTAAACATTGACGAGAAATACTACAAAACAGGAAAAAGCGCATTGGTTGTGGGGCACAGCATACGTCAAAGTCATAGTCTTGGATCTTGCTTCGGCGATTAGTGAGATGAAAAAACACTGTCGGAAGCGGATAAACCTAATAAAATTGGATTTGGACATAACACACCTATTCGGCGACGAACTTGAGGGGGAAGTAGAGCACGTAGGAATTAGAGCACCGAGAGTTTTCACGGCGCAAAAGCACTCCTCACTCCTTACATAATTGGCCGAAAGAAAAGAGTACTGCCCGAGGTCAAAAGAGTTGCGCTAAAAGACTGAATCGCCAAACTTGACTATCGGCCTGCCAATTCACGGACAAGATTTTCCGAGGTAATTTGTACCCACACCACGAGTGCATTTCTGTACCAGCCGACACAATACGCGCACGCTACGGTGGACCTGAAGAACTTGTCATCGGCAGCGGATCTTCCGGAAACACAAACTAAACGTTTTGAACTGGACGTAGCGCAGGCTTCTGAAGAGGCCCGCACTAAGCTGCCAACGCCGGCGTTCAAGTACGTCTTTGGTCCAGACTTCATCACAAGCGAATCCTCCACCGGACTTGTCCTCTCGTCAAGCGATCACCTCACCTTCTTCATCCACACGTTTTACCATCCCACATTCCATACTTATGGAAAAACTGGGCCACTCCGCCGCCTGATCTTCGCCCCATCCTTTGGCCTCGCCTCGCCCGGCACATTGCCCACGTGCGGGGCCCTGACACCTGCGAAATTCCCACCTGAACGTCTTCCAGGGCCACCAGAACCACATTTTTGGCAGCCCGGACATGGGCCGCTTTAAATAAAGTTTGACCTTTCTCTCTCCATCTAACTTCCTAATACCCCGCTAGCTTCAATCATCGAAGTGGGGGAAGTTGCACGAATGGGCCAGTATGAGTCATTCCATCTCATTGAAGTTGAAAACCCTGAACCACCGCTGTTCACTACTGCTGATGAACTTGGGGAAACAGCGAAGCTTGATCGAGAAAAAGCAGAGCCGTATTTTGCGTTGACGGTCATCACGGCAATTACATCCTCAGAAGCCTACTCCACCGAAAAGAAAACACGGGCATCTAATCGCAGACGCAAGACTGATCACCGAACGTCAGTCAATTCAGGCAACAAGAATTACCGCAACACAGACGACGCGTCTAGAGTTGTTTGAGACCGTCTTCGGTATACGTTCCGAACATAAGCTGGACACACTAGGTTGCGCCGGACACCATGATGGTGAAGCTCAGCGCTGGTTAAGCTGCGACGACGGCTCAAATAACGCTGGAAGCGCAAGAGGCGACACGCCCTTACTACCGTGTACGACGATCTACATTGCGGACTTATCCCAGAAGTTACGACTGCAGATTTATTGCTGATGTGTTGGTGATCTCCTGGACAGTAGAAAAGGAACTTTGAAGCCGTATTGAGCCATTACGAGCTGACCAAGTATTCACCGACCTCTCGGTACTACGACGATTGTCATCAGAGCCACACGTGCTTGCTAATGACGTCAGTCCCATTAGTTGCTTGCACGCGGGCCTTTGGTCAAGACGTGGCGCACCTCAGAGAAATGTCAACAAGACACAGGTTTAGTATCATCGTGGGGTCGGTTCTTCAACTTTACAGCGGCAGAGGGGTGAACTGCGGCGGCGGCAGGATGTTGAATCCCCCCTTGTTATGGTTAGAATTCGCTGCTTCATGGTATTCGCTGATTTTTTTACATTACACCTAAACACTTGCAGCTGTTTATCAGTATAAATTGTTTGTTTTATATTTCTGACACTTTCATTGCAGATGTACCCCGTTCCTTTCTGTTCGAATGTTTTTGACTTGATGGATTAATTCGCTGCTTCATGGTATTCGCTGATTTTTTTACATTACACCTAAACACTTGCAGCTGTTTATCAGTATAAATTGTTTGTTTTATATTTCTGACACTTTCATTGCAGATGTACCCCGTTCCTTTCTGTTCGAATGTTTTTGACTTGATGGATTAATTCGCTGCTTCATGGTATTTGCTGATTTTTTTACATTACACCTAAACACTTGCAGCTGTTTATCAGTATAAATTGTTTGTTTTATATTTCTGACACTTTCATTGCAGATGTACCCCGTTCCTTTCTGTTCGAATGTTTTTGACTTGATGGATTAATTCGCTGCTTCATGGTATTCGCTGATTTTTTTACATTACACCTAAACACTTGCAGCTGTTTATCAGTATAAATTGTTTGTTTTATATTTCTGACACTTTCATTGCAGATGTACCCCGTTCCTTTCTGTTCGAATGTTTTTGACTTGATCGATTAATTCGCTGCTTCATGGTATTCGCTGATTTTTTTACATTACACCTAAACACTTGCAGCTGTTTATCAGTATAAATTGTTTGTTTTATATTTCTGACACTTTCATTGCAGATGTACCCCGTTCCTTTCTGTTCGAATGTTTTTGACTTGATGGATTAATTCGCTGCTTCATGGTATTCGCTGATTTTTTTACATTACACCTAAACACTTGCAGCTGTTTATCAGTATAAATTGTTTGTTTTATATTTCTGACACTTTCATTGCAGATGTACCCCGTTCCTTTCTGTTCGAATGTTTTTGACTTGATGGATTAATTCGCTGCTTCATGGTATTCGCTGATTTTTTTACATTACACCTAAACACTTGCAGCTGTTTATCAGTATAAATTGTTTGTTTTATATTTCTGACACTTTCATTGCAGATGTACCCCGTTCCTTTCTGTTCGAATGTTTTTGACTTGATGGATTAATTCGCTGCTTCATGGTATTCGCTGATTTTTTTACATTACACCTAAACACTTGCAGCTGTTTATCAGTATAAATTGTTTGTTTTATATTTCTGACACTTTCATTGCAGATGTACCCCGTTCCTTTCTGTTCGAATGTTTTTGACTTGATGGATTAATTCGCTGCTTCATGGTATTCGCTGATTTTTTTACATTACACCTAAACACTTGCAGCTGTTTATCAGTATAAATTGTTTGTTTTATATTTCTGACACTTTCATTGCAGATGTACCCCGTTCCTTTCTGTTCGAATGTTTTTGACTTGATGGATTAATTCGCTGCTTCATGGTATTCGCTGATTTTTTTACATTACACCTAAACACTTGCAGCTGTTTATCAGTATAAATTGTTTGTTTTATATTTCTGACACTTTCATTGCAGATGTACCCCGTTCCTTTCTGTTCGAATGTTTTTGACTTGATGGATTAATTCGCTGCTTCATGGTATTCGCTGATTTTTTTACATTACACCTAAACACTTGCAGCTGTTTATCAGTATAAATTGTTTGTTTTATATTTCTGACACTTTCATTGCAGATGTACCCCGTTCCTTTCTGTTGGAATGTTTTTGACTTGATGGATTAATTCGCTGCTTCATGGTATTCGCTGATTTTTTTACATTACACCTAAACACTTGCAGCTGTTTATCAGTATAAATTGTTTGTTTTATATTTCTGACACTTTCATTGCAGATGTACCCCGTTCCTTTCTGTTCGAATGTTTTTGACTTGATGGATTAATTCGCTGCTTCATGGTATTCGCTGATTTTTTTACATTACACCTAAACACTTGCAGCTGTTTATCAGTATAAATTGTTTGTTTTATATTTCTGACACTTTCATTGCAGATGTACCCCGTTCCTTTCTGTTCGAATGTTTTTGACTTGATGGATTAATTCGCTGCTTCATGGTATTCGCTGATTTTTTTACATTACACCTAAACACTTGCAGCTGTTTATCAGTATAAATTGTTTGTTTTATATTTCTGACACTTTCATTGCAGATGTACCCCGTTCCTTTCTGTTCGAATGTTTTTGACTTGATGGATTAATTCGCTGCTTCATGGTATTCGCTGATTTTTTTACATTACACCTAAACACTTGCAGCTGTTTATCAGTATAAATTGTTTGTTTTATATTTCTGACACTTTCATTGCAGATGTACCCCGTTCCTTTCTGTTCGAATGTTTTTGACTTGATGGATTAATTCGCTGCTTCATGGTATTCGCTGATTTTTTTACATTACACCTAAACACTTGCAGCTGTTTATCAGTATAAATTGTTTGTTTTATATTTCTGACACTTTCATTGCAGATGTACCCCGTTCCTTTCTGTTCGAATGTTTTTGACTTGATGGATTAATTCGCTGCTTCATGGTATTCGCTGATTTTTTTACATTACACCTAAACACTTGCAGCTGTTTATCAGTATAAATTGTTTGTTTTATATTTCTGACACTTTCATTGCAGATGTACCCCGTTCCTTTCTGTTCGAATGTTTTTGACTTGATGGATTAATTCGCTGCTTCATGGTATTCGCTGATTTTTTTACATTACACCTAAACACTTGCAGCTGTTTATCAGTATAAATTGTTTGTTTTATATTTCTGACACTTTCATTGCAGATGTACCCCGTTCCTTTCTGTTCGAATGTTTTTGACTTGATGGATTAATTCGCTGCTTCATGGTATTCGCTGATTTTTTTACATTACACCTAAACACTTGCAGCTGTTTATCAGTATAAATTGTTTGTTTTATATTTCTGACACTTTCATTGCAGATGTACCCCGTTCCTTTCTGTTCGAATGTTTTTGACTTGATGGATTAATTCGCTGCTTCATGGTATTCGCTGATTTTTTTACATTACACCTAAACACTTGCAGCTGTTTATCAGTATAAATTGTTTGTTTTATATTTCTGACACTTTCATTGCAGATGTACCCCGTTCCTTTCTGTTCGAATGTTTTTGACTTGATGGATTAATTCGCTGCTTCATGGTATTCGCTGATTTTTTTACATTACACCTAAACACTTGCAGCTGTTTATCAGTATAAATTGTTTGTTTTATATTTCTGACACTTTCATTGCAGATGTACCCCGTTCCTTTCTGTTCGAATGTTTTTGACTTGATGGATTAATTCGCTGCTTCATGGTATTCGCTGATTTTTTTACATTACACCTAAACACTTGCAGCTGTTTATCAGTATAAATTGTTTGTTTTATATTTCTGACACTTTCATTGCAGATGTACCCCGTTCCTTTCTGTTCGAATGTTTTTGACTTGATGGATTAATTCGCTGCTTCATGGTATTCGCTGATTTTTTTACATTACACCTAAACACTTGCAGCTGTTTATCAGTATAAATTGTTTGTTTTATATTTCTGACACTTTCATTGCAGATGTACCCCGTTCCTTTCTGTTCGAATGTTTTTGACTTGATGGATTAATTCGCTGCTTCATGGTATTCGCTGATTTTTTTACATTACACCTAAACACTTGCAGCTGTTTATCAGTATAAATTGTTTGTTTTATATTTCTGACACTTTCATTGCAGATGTACCCCGTTCCTTTCTGTTCGAATGTTTTTGACTTGATGGATTAATTCGCTGCTTCATGGTATTCGCTGATTTTTTTACATTACACCTAAACACTTGCAGCTGTTTATCAGTATAAATTGTTTGTTTTATATTTCTGACACTTTCATTGCAGATGTACCCCGTTCCTTTCTGTTCGAATGTTTTTGACTTGATGGATTAATTCGCTGCTTCATGGTATTCGCTGATTTTTTTACATTACACCTAAACACTTGCAGCTGTTTATCAGTATAAATTGTTTGTTTTATATTTCTGACACTTTCATTGCAGATGTACCCCGTTCCTTTCTGTTCGAATGTTTTTGACTTGATGGATTAATTCGCTGCTTCATGGTATTCGCTGATTTTTTTACATTACACCTAAACACTTGCAGCTGTTTATCAGTATAAATTGTTTGTTTTATATTTCTGACACTTTCATTGCAGATGTACCCCGTTCCTTTCTGTTCGAATGTTTTTGACTTGACGGATTAATTCGCTGCTTCATGGTATTCGCTGATTTTTTTACATTACACCTAAACACTTGCAGCTGTTTATCAGTATAAATTGTTTGTTTTATATTTCTGACACTTTCATTGCAGATGTACCCCGTTCCTTTCTGTTCGAATGTTTTTGACTTGATGGATTAATTCGCTGCTTCATGGTATTCGCTGATTTTTTTACATTACACCTAAACACTTGCAGCTGTTTATCAGTATAAATTGTTTGTTTTATATTTCTGACACTTTCATTGCAGATGTACCCCGTTCCTTTCTGTTCGAATGTTTTTGACTTGATGGATTAATTCGCTGCTTCATGGTATTCGCTGATTTTTTTACATTACACCTAAACACTTGCAGCTGTTTATCAGTATAAATTGTTTGTTTTATATTTCTGACACTTTCATTGCAGATGTACCCCGTTCCTTTCTGTTCGAATGTTTTTGACTTGATGGATTAATTCGCTGCTTCATGGTATTCGCTGATTTTTTTACATTACACCTAAACACTTGCAGCTGTTTATCAGTATAAATTGTTTGTTTTATATTTCTGACACTTTCATTGCAGATGTACCCCGTTCCTTTCTGTTCGAATGTTTTTGACTTGATGGATTAATTCGCTGCTTCATGGTATTCGCTGATTTTTTTACATTACACCTAAACACTTGCAGCTGTTTATCAGTATAAATTGTTTGTTTTATATTTCTGACACTTTCATTGCAGATGTACCCCGTTCCTTTCTGTTCGAATGTTTTTGACTTGATGGATTAATTCGCTGCTTCATGGTATTCGCTGATTTTTTTACATTACACCTAAACACTTGCAGCTGTTTATCAGTATAAATTGTTTGTTTTATATTTCTGACACTTTCATTGCAGATGTACCCCGTTCCTTTCTGTTCGAATGTTTTTGACTTGATGGATTAATTCGCTGCTTCATGGTATTCGCTGATTTTTTTACATTACACCTAAACACTTGCAGCTGTTTATCAGTATAAATTGTTTGTTTTATATTTCTGACACTTTCATTGCAGATGTACCCCGTTCCTTTCTGTTCGAATGTTTTTGACTTGATGGATTAATTCGCTGCTTCATGGTATTCGCTGATTTTTTTACATTACACCTAAACACTTGCAGCTGTTTATCAGTATAAATTGTTTGTTTTATATTTCTGACACTTTCATTGCAGATGTACCCCGTTCCTTTCTGTTCGAATGTTTTTGACTTGATGGATTAATTCGCTGCTTCATGGTATTCGCTGATTTTTTTACATTACACCTAAACACTTGCAGCTGTTTATCAGTATAAATTGTTTGTTTTATATTTCTGACACTTTCATTGCAGATGTACCCCGTTCCTTTCTGTTCGAATGTTTTTGACTTGATGGATTAATTCGCTGCTTCATGGTATTCGCTGATTTTTTTACATTACACCTAAACACTTGCAGCTGTTTATCAGTATAAATTGTTTGTTTTATATTTCTGACACTTTCATTGCAGATGTACCCCGTTCCTTTCTGTTCGAATGTTTTTGACTTGATGGATTAATTCGCTGCTTCATGGTATTCGCTGATTTTTTTACATTACACCTAAACACTTGCAGCTGTTTATCAGTATAAATTGTTTGTTTTATATTTCTGACACTTTCATTGCAGATGTACCCCGTTCCTTTCTGTTCGAATGTTTTTGACTTGATGGATTAATTCGCTGCTTCATGGTATTCGCTGATTTTTTTACATTACACCTAAACACTTGCAGCTGTTTATCAGTATAAATTGTTTGTTTTATATTTCTGACACTTTCATTGCAGATGTACCCCGTTCCTTTCTGTTCGAATGTTTTTGACTTGATGGATTAATTCACTGCTTCATGGTATTCGCTGATTTTTTTACATTACACCTAAACACTTGCAGCTGTTTATCAGTATAAATTGTTTGTTTTATATTTCTGACACTTTCATTGCAGATGTACCCCGTTCCTTTCTGTTCGAATGTTTTTGACTTGATGGATTAATTCGCTGCTTCATGGTATTCGCTGATTTTTTTACATTACACCTAAACACTTGCAGCTGTTTATCAGTATAAATTGTTTGTTTTATATTTCTGACACTTTCATTGCAGATGTACCCCGTTCCTTTCTGTTCGAATGTTTTTGACTTGATGGATTATATCCTTCCATCCCTGTAAGCCTTATCTAGGATAAAAAGTTGTTTTGTTTCCCTGACCATTGCTTTGCAAATGTTGATTTCATTTCTGGTTGTGATTTGTTGCAGTAGGTTTTGTTTCCTTTGGCGTGTGTTCTTTTTTTCTCCCGTCCCCACCTCTTGTCATGCACGAGCGGCCCGATTTATTGTTTTGTTGTTATTGTTCCTTTGTTTGCGGCGCATACCCACTTGGGTGATTGGCCAGGATCGGGAGCTTTATTGGAGCTAATGTGTCCGATTTAAGAAACTATGATTTGAAGACAAAATGTATGAAAATAATCGTGCAAAAAATATAGAAATTGTCACAGAAAAGTGCGTACAATGCGGTAATTTATAGAAAAGCTGATGCGGGAATTTGGGACCAACGGATCTTCTTTCATGTGGGTACAGCTCAAACATGCTCAACAAGAGCGGCTAACAGGGTAGGCGCCTTGTCTCTGAGACGTAGGTACGGACGGCTATAACCAAATTGTTCTGAAAAAAACCCAAGTGAAATGACACCACACGAAAGTGATACCGGCATTTAAAGGGTAAGTTTAGGCGCTGAGTTGTCTCCGCGATTTATTTTTTGATTAAAGAGAAACAGCAGCAATGCAGGAAAAAATGCCCTACGGTTTCAGGTTTATCTCAAAGAGCACGACGGCCAAAGGAGGTGAGACCAGGATGGTGCATATAGAAGTTGAATTGTGGAACTCTACAACCTAAGCTAGTAAAGTAACATGCATTGGCGAGATTCGCAACATTTGGAGTTCCACGCATATGCAAGGTGGCCGTAATCATCAAAGGAGGTGATAATAAAGGAGGTGATAATATACGAAAATCATAACGAGATCCTGTTTGCGAGCAGGCTATCTTTATAGCTTTTGTGCCTACGGCGAACAACATTCTTCGAAAAGTATTTCTGGCTACGCCACTGGCAGTGACACCGGAGCCAACCTCGCCGACGTCACCCGTGTCCACACGAGCTGTTTTGTTCTAGGTGCTTCAGATTCGCTGCATCCACCAACCAACAATAAAAACTTTTACCGATGTGCCAGATTCATTGCTTTCTGTGCCGGATTCATTGCTGCTACATACATTACGAGGCACTGGCTCCAGCAGTTAGGATACGCCAATTGCTAACCCCGACCTCCGACCATGGTCTACGTGGTGGCTGTTGGGAAATAAGACGTTCTACGTCTCCCGCGGCGGTCGAGGGGCGGCGCTAGTTGAACCCCCCGGTAAAGTCGAGAGAGAAGCCGCTACGGGATAGCGTAATGGTGAACCCACCGCACCAGTTATGCGGAGATGTGGGTTCGAGTCCCGCTCCCGGAAAAAACGGCGTATTTTTCTCGACTTATATTTTCGCTTATTTATCAATGTATCAAAGAAACGTGACAAACACACGTCATTCGGCCCTATTAAATATTTAGGAAAAAGCCGAATAGCACTGGCAATGACGACTGCAACCTTGATACATATATATATATTGTAAGGCCGATGGTAGGCGAAGGCAGACCAGTACTCGCAAACCGCTTTATTCGCAGACCGAGCTGCAAGGCGGCAAGATGGCAACCCAACCAGGTTACCGATGATGATAGTTCGAGAAGGTAGAAGAATCGGTGATGATGAGTATATACAGAGATGAAGAAGCCGTGGCCGCAACCAGGCGCTAGTGATGATTGCCTTCCACTGGGACATTGCATTCAGCGCTCCGAACTTCCATAAACGAGGCTACCACTGGTCTTACACTATTTCCCCCCCGGGGCGGGAGCGGCCGCCTGGTCGCGTTTTACTGCGGATTACGCCGGTGGAAAGCCTTGAGGCGGGAAACGTGGACAATCTCCGTGCCACGATGACGGCGGTACGAACTTCCACAAACGGGGGTGACGCGATAGTTCACCGGAGAGGTAGCCTCAAGAACCTTGTAAGGACCAAGGAACCGGTGTAGGAATTTTTCGCAGAGGCCTGGAGAGCGAACCGGTGTCCAGACCAAGACTTTGTCACCAGGTCGGAAAGAAACGGACCGGCGAACAGCGTCGTAGCGTTCTTTGCGGTCTTGTTGGCTTGCTTCTGTGCGCATGCGAGCCAGTCGCCGACAGTGGTCAATCCGAGACACCAATTCTTCCGGGAACGATGCAGAAACGGAAACAGGAGCGGTAAAGAAACAGGTATCAAGCACGTGCGATGGATGACGGCCGTAGACAAGGTAGAAAGGCGCGTACCCTGTAGTGGTTTGAACTGCCGTGTTATAGGCAAAGGTGACTGAAGGTAATATAGTGTCCCAATTTCGGTGGTCAGGGCGTATGTACATTGATATGTCAGAGAGCGTGCGGTGAAAACGTTCGGTGAGCCCGTTCGTTTGTGGATGATAGCTTGATGTCATTTTGTGGGCGGTATTAGAGGCACGAAGCACTTCGGCAAGGATCTCAGATAGAAACATCTTGCCGCGGTCACTTAACAGTACGGGAGGGGCTCCATGTCGTAGCAGTATGTGTCTCAAAAAGAAGGCAGCGACGTCGCCAGCGCTAGCCGAGGGAAGTGGCGCTGTCTCCGCGTAGCGAGTCAAGTGATCAACGGCCGTGGCGATCCAGCGGTGACCAGTGGATGTCGTCGGTAAGGGCCCATACAAATCAATACCGACCACTTCAACCGGCGTAGTTGGACACGGAACAGGCTGGAGGAGACCGACAGGGGGTGCCGTAGAGCGTTTTCGGTGCTGACAGGGTGAACAAGATGCGACGTATTTCACCACACTGGACGAGAGTCCTGGCCAAAAAAAGCGATGTCGAATGCGGTCGTACGTCTTTTGAAAGCCAAGCTGACCGGTGGTGGCGTCGTCATGAAAAGCTTGCAAGACGCGACTCCGGAGAAAACGAGGCACAACTGGGTCCCATGTGGCGCCATTTGGGTGGTGGTTTCTGCGATACAGTGCACCGTCTATGAGCTGGAACTAGCGCAGTTGGCGACGTAGGCGGCTATTCGGTGGACGTGTCAAACCAGCGAGTTGATCCATTATTTTCCAGCAGTAACTGCCTGCTCGTTGATGATCGACCAAGTCGCGGCGGTCGTCAGCCGGTGCATAGTCGATAGGTGCAACAGATGAAGGCGGTGTATGAGAAAGTGACGCCATGTCGTTTGAAGACGGCATCAGCGGGCACCGCGAGAGTGCGTCTGCGTCTACATGCTTGAGTCCGGACTTGTAGGTAACCGTAAAGTCGTACTCTTGCAATCGCAGAATCCAGCGTCCCAGGCGTCCCGACAAGTTTTTCAATTAAGACAGCCAGCACAGAGCGTGATGGTCTGTGACGACGGTGAAATGTCGGCCGTAGAGATATGGCCGAAACTTTTGCACAGACCACACAACGGCCAGAGACTCCTGTTCCGTTATCGTATAATTCTTCTCCGCTCGTGTTAGAGAGCGGCTGGCGTAAGCAACAACCCTCTCACGGTGGTGAACATTGCGCTGCAACAGAACGGCGCCAATGCCATGCCCACTAGCTTCGGTGTGGAGGATCGCCGGTCTCGAGTCATCAAAGTGGCATAATAAAGGTGCGGAAGTAAGCGCTTGCTTGAGGTCTTGGAACGCCTTTTCGCAGCCATCACTCTAGTCGAAGGGGGTATTAGAAGTTAATAGCTGGTTCAGAGGTGCAGCGAGAGTAGCAAAATTGCGGACAAAACGGCGAAAATAGGACGCCAGGCCGAAAAAAACTACGCAGCGTCTTTTGTTGCTGAGGTCGAGGAAAATCGGCGACAGCAGAAATTTTGTCTGGGTTGGGGCGTATGCCATCTTTGCTGACGACGTGACCAAGAACCTTTATCGATTTGGTAGCAGAGCGACATTTCTTGGTGTTCAGGGTCAGACCAGCCTTTGCCAGGCAAGTCAACACCTCGTCCAGACGCTGCAGATGTTCCGCGAAACCTGACGAAAAGATGACGATGTCGTCACGGTAACACCGGCATGTTTTCCATTTGAGGCCGCGAAGGACCGTATCTATCATGCGCTCGAATGTGGCTGGGGCGTTGCATAAGCCAAAAGGCATTACGTTAAATTCGTACAAACCGTCTGGAGTCGCAAACGCCGTTTCCTCTTTGTCAGACTCGCGCATGGGGATCTGCCAGTAGCCAGATCGCAGGTCCAGACTAGAGAAGTATTCAGCCCCTTGTAGACGGTCCAGTGCGTCATCTATGCGCGGCATCGGATATACATCCTTCCGGGTAATCTTATTCAAAGCCCGATAGTCCACGCAAAAGCGTACGGAATCGTCTTTTTTTCTCACCAGAACAACAGGAGAAGACCACGGGCTCGAGGAAGGTCGAATAACGTTTCGTTGAAGCATGTCCGCGACGTTTTCTTGGGTGACTTTCCGTTCCGACGACGACACACGGTACGGGCGACGGCGAACAATGTGAGTCCCATCTGTCTCAATACGATGCTCTGCCACAGACGTCTGTCCAAGGTTGGCGGAAATGCAGTCAAATTAGTTTTTGTGTTTTTTGAGCAGCTCAAGTAGGAGTCTCGTTTCGAACACCGTGAGGTCTTCGCTAATCGTGGCTGCCAGGGTGGGACGTGAGGGGCCGGAATCTGAAGACAGGGGAACGGAAGACACAGAGCAGAGGGGAACCAGAGACAGACTGTCATCAGCCACAACGGAAGCGAGCGTGGTGCCTTCAGGGAGGAGTACTGTCCCAGAAGTGGAATTTGTAGCGACGAGCGGCGCAGACCCACGTGCAAAACGGACAAAACATGTCGCGATAATGATTCATTGGGGAATAAAACGCGCAGACGGAACGATTAACGCATCACCATCACGAATTTCGGTTGAGTGAACGGAAAGGATTGTATCGTGGCCCGGGTATAAAACGTAATCGGCACTTGCTGTCAAATTCAGTTGTGGCTTTTCTTCCAGGTTGGTGGTGTCCTCCGTATCTGCGAGTTCAATTTGCGGTTGCTGGCACGAAATGACGGCGGATGCGGATGACAAAAAGTCCCAGCCCAAGATAAGGTGATGCGCACACGGGGACAACACTGCACACTGAACGTGATGACGAAGTTGACCGACTTAAATTCGTACCGTGCACTGTCCGGATGGCTTGATCGTGCTGCTATTGGCGCCATGCAAAGAAGGTCCACTGTAGGGTGTTCGGACCTTGCGTAGTCGTGCACACAATTCCATGCTTATCACCGAAATACTGCCAACAGTGTCAATAAGGGCATCTACACAAACACCTTCAACCAAAACTGACAAAATGTTCGATGGATGCTCCGGAGGCATTGTAAGTTTCCCACGTGATGCAGTTTCCCCTCCCGAAACTGCATTAACTAGTTTTCCGAGTGCTGGTCGGTGACGTACGTCGCAGGCCGAAGGGGCGACAGCGCCCGACGGCCTGGCGATGGTGAGCGGCGTCGCGTATCGCGCGGCCTACGAGGAAGGTCGGTTGGTGGCTCGGGTGGCGATGGTGAACGGCGTGAGAAAGACGGCTGCGTACGCTGCACGTAGTCGAAGTAATTCGGGCGTACATAATCGCGTTCGTAGGCTACGTAGCCGCGTCGTTCGTCACGTTGGCGCCTTCGACAAAATCGGGAGATGTGGCCCCGGATGCCACAATAATAGCATACTGGCCGGCCAACGTTGGGGTCGTGGTGTGGCGGGAAATAAGACGGTGTGGTTTGCAACCGTGGCATGGCGGCCACATAGCCGGGCGGTGCCTGTGTCGTAATGGGAGTGAGCGGTAGAGGATGCCGACCAGCCACATCCGAGTAAGATGGCGTTGCCACAGAAACAGGTTGGGTGGGACGCGGAAGTACGGGCATAGCCGCGAGCTCCTCCTTAACGATATCCCGTAGGCCAGGCACAGAAGGAGCTTCGCGAACACAGTCTGTGCACTGAGACATATTGGCGTGCATCTCCTCGCGAATTATAGAGCGTATCAACGCACGCAGGTCTTCATTTCCCAGATGATGGGTAGGAGCCGTGTCTTGACGAAGGCGGATTGACTGTAGTTCGTCGAGACGCTTACAAGTGGAGATCACGTCCGAGACGGTTGTGGGGTTCTGCGTTGCCAGTGTGGTGAACGCGAACTCACCGATTCCTTTCAGGACGTGGCGTACACGGTCAGCTTCCGGCATGTTATGTCGGCGCGACGACACAGCGCCAGAACGTCCTCGATGTATGAGGTGTACGTTTCATGCGCATGTTGCACACGGGTCTCGAGTTTCTTTTTCGCGCTGTCGCTCCGAGCTTTAGAAGAGCCGAAAATCCGGCGGAACAGAGCAACGAAATCGGCCCAGTCGGTGATGGTATGGCGGTTATTTAAATACCACGTCTCGGCAACCTTGGTCAAGGGGAAGGGAACATATTGCCGCTTGAGGTTATCGTCCCAGCGGTTGAATGCGCTCACCCTGTCGTAGTTGTCCAGCCACTCGTCGCCATCATCGTCACGAAGGCCAGCGAAGAAAGGAGGGTCACGCTGGGGGCTGGTTATGATGCACTGGGGGGTTGGTGGAGCCGTGGCGTTCGCCGATTCCAGCGTCATCACTGTAGTTTCCGGCATTAGGCGGCGACCGGAGCGGAGCTCCAGTAGGGCAGCTTGAGAGGTGGATTACGGGACCGAAACGCACCTTCCACCACTTGTAAGGCCGATGGTAGGCGAAGGCAGACCAGTACGCGCAAACCGCTTTATTCGCAGACCGAGCTGCAAGGCAGCAAGATGGCGACCCAACAAGGTTACCGATGATGATAGTTCGAGAAGGTAGAATAATCGGTGATGATGAGTATATACAGAGACGAAGAAGCCCTGGCCGCAGCCGGGCGCTAGTGATGATTGCCTTCCACTGGGACATTGCATTCAGCGCTCCGAACTTCCAAAAACGAGGCTACCACTAGTCTTAAATAATATATATATATATATATATATATATATATATATATATATATATATATATATATATAGGGTGTGGAAATGAGGTGCTCGTTAGAAAATAAAGAAAGAAATGCCGGCAGTCTACAACGCCAAAGAAGGCATAGGGGAGTGGTTAGACTTTTTTTAACGTAATTGACGTTACATTATTTTTTTTTATTAATTACGTGAGAAAGATAGAAAGAAAAACACGCGCCCAGAGTGGGGACCGAACCCACGCCTTTCGATTCGGTGGCAGCCAGTGCCATTCGGACTACTCGGGGTGAAGGGGACCTTCTCCCTTCACCCCGAGTAGCCCGAATGGCGCTGGCTGCCACCCCCAAGCACAGGAAACAAAAATACCTAACATAAATAGCCCAGAAAGTGAAGGGGAAAATCGCCCCACCGGTAGCGTAGTGGTTATCGCACCAGACCGGTATTCTGGAGGTCGTGGGTTCGGATCCCACCTGGCGGGCATTTTTTCTTCACTTTCTTTCTTTCTTTCCAAATTCTTAATCTGTTTCAATGATCTACCACATCCTCCCCTTTGCTTTCCGAGGTTTTCTCGACTGCCAACCCTTATTTCTGGATATATATATATATATATATATATATATATATATATATATATATATATATATATAGGGTTTGGAAATGAGGGGCTCGTTAGGAAATACAGAAAGAAATGCCGGCACTCTACAACGCCAAAGAAGGCATAGGGGAAGGTTAGACTATTTTTTTACCGTTAGTGACGTTACATTATTAATAATTTTTTTAATTATTACGTGAGAAAGAAAGAAAGAAAAACACGCGCCCAGAGTGGGGACCGAACCCACGCCTTTCGATTAGATCTCGAATGCCTTACCAATTCGGCTATCTGGGCGACTGTGTTCTGCTTCACTTTCTGGGGTATTTATATTTACTACAACTGTATCTGACGCTTGAGGGTGGTAGCCAGCGCCACTCAGACTACACGGGGTGAAGGGGACCTTCTTTTTCAACCCCCGGGGCGTGACGCGAACGTCTACAGCCTGTCATGAGCGGTCAACTGGCGGGAAACCCTCTTATGCTACCTTGGCACCAAGGCTGCCAGAACCGAGGCCCTCGCTAAGCTTTCGCGCGATAATAGGGTTTGGAAATGAGGGGCTCGTTAGGAAATACAGAAAGAAATGCCGGCAGTCTACAACGCCAAAAAAGGCATAGGGGAAGGTTAGACTATATTTTTACCGTTAGTGACGTTACATTATTATTAATTTTTTTTTTAATTATTACGTGAGAAAGAAAGAAAGAAAAACACGCGCCCAGAGTGGGGACCGAACCCACGCCTTTCGATTACATCTTGAATGCCTTACCAATTCGGCTATCTTGGCGACTGTGTTCTGCTTCACTTTCTGGGGTATTTATATTTACTACAACTGTATCTGACGGTTGGGGGTGGTAGCCAGCGCCACTCAGAATACACGGGGAGAAGGGGACCTTCTTTTTCAACCCCCGGGGCGTGACGCGAACGTCTACAGCCTGTCATGAGCGGTCAACTGGCGGGAAACCCTCTTATGCTACCTTGGCATCAAGGCTGCCAGAACCGAGGCCCTCGCTAAGCTTTCGCGCGATAATAGGGTTTGGAAATGAGGGGCTCGTTAGGAAATACAGAAAGATATGCCGGCAGTCTACAACGCCAAAGAAGGCATAGGGGAAGGTTAGACTATTTTTTTACCGTTAGTGACGTTACATTATTATTAAACGGTAACGGTAACGTCACTAACGGTAAAAAAATAGTCTAACCTTCCCCTATGCCTTCTTTGGCGTTGTAGACTGCCGGCATTTCTTTCTGTATTTCCTAACGAGCCCCTCATTTCCAAACCCTATTATCGCGCGAAAGCTTAGCGAGGGCCTCGGTTCTGGCAGCCTTGATGCCAAGGTAGCATAAGAGGGTTTCCCGCCAGTTGACCGCTCATGACAGGCTGTAGTTGGCGTCACGCCCCGGGGGTTGAAAAAGAAGGTCCCCTTCTCCCCATGTAGTCTGAGTGGCGCTGGCTACCACCCTCAAGCGTCAGATACAGTTGTAGTAAATATAAATACCCCAGAAAGGGAAGCAGAACACAGTCGCCCAGATAGCCGAATTGGTAAGGCATTCGAGATCTAATCGAAAGGCGTGGGTTCGGTCCCCACTCTGGGCGCGTGTTTTTCTTTCTTTCTTTCTCACTTAATAATAATGTAACGTCACTAACGGTAAAAGATAGTCTAACCTTCCCCTATGCCTTCGTTGGCGTTGTAGACTGCCGGCATTTCTTTCTGTATTTCCTAACGAGCCCCTCATTTCCAAACCCTATTATCGCGCGAAAGCTTAGCGAGGGCCTCGGTTCTGGCAGCCTTGATGCCAAGGTAGCATAAGAGGGTTTCCCGCCAGTTGACCGCTCATGACAGGCTGTAGACATTCGCGTCACGCCCCGGGGGTTGAAAAAGAATGTCCCCTTCTCCCCGTGTAGTCTGAGTGGCGCTGGCTACCACCCTCAAGCGTCAGATACAGTTGTAGTAAATATAAATACCCCAGAAAGTGAAGCAGAACACAGTCGCCCAGATAGCCGAATTGGTAAGGCATTCGAGATCTAATCGAAAGGCGTGGGTTCGGTCCCTACTCTGGGCTCGTGTTTTTCTTTCTTTCTTTCTCACGTAATAATTAAAAAAAATTAATAATAATATAACGTCACGAACGGTAAAAAAATAGTCTAACCTTCCCCTATGCCTTCCTTGGCGTTGTAGACTGCCGGCATTTCTTTCTGTATATATATATATATATATATATATATATATATATATATATATATATATATATATATATATATATATATATATATATACTGTAGCTCACCCTTTTGAAGAAAGCATCGCAGACGATGAGGACGAGAAACCTTGAAGCACGTGCGGTGATCGTTCGAAAACGACAACAAAGAAACTACTGGGCGCTGAGTTTGGGCATCCGTTGGCTGCGACACCACCTGTCATCTCTTTACCATTCGGAAATACATCTACATCGTCACACGACGTCTCTGCGTCGCGTCGTAAGATTCTTGGTGGAGGTGGTTGCGGAGTTGGTGTCGAAACGCTATACCATAGCGCTCACACGGGCGTTCTGCGCCAACCACGGAGCCTCGGAGTTGATGCTTCCTTCCTTGTGCAACAATGCATGGTGATGGAGCGGCCGCGTCTACTACAGCCCTCGTCACTGTGTCTCATCCCCGTGAGCCTGGCCTCTTCACCTGGGCAGACGGCGTTGATGTACATGAGAGGCTCAGTCTCTTTGAGCGTGTCTGCAATCACCAGTGGGATCCCACCGCCATACTGGAGAACGTCATCTTTTACCTTAAAGAGGCACGCAAGTGGTTCGAGACAAACGAGACCGAGTTGGGAAGCTGGGATGTGTACAAAACAAAACTGAGAGACTTGTGAGGCGGTCATCCACCTCAGGGCACATGATCTTTCCATGAAGAATGGCACCGGTTCGCATTTGCCTCATCACTGCCGCGAGTGTGGCAAAAAATGCCTTCCGCGACTGACAGAAACAATTATTATAGGAAAGAGTCGTGACACCGTGGCGCGAGAACTGCACGAAGCGTATTTTATTCAGAAAAACAGCGCAGGGGGTATCATTGAAGCATCCCTATCACTGTTTTCGAAGGAGTCCTGGGTCCTAGACGACATGCCATAAAATGGTGTGATTGTTGTCTTCAGCTGTGGCCATTCTGTTTTTATAGTATTTTATTTATTCTATTATCTTTTGTGTATGTTTGTGTGTTTGTTGACAAGCTACTTATATCCCTGTCTTTCCCTGAAGTAAATAAGTTGTTAGCGCATCTGTCTCGTCGTTCTTCGCTTTTTCTGTCCTCGTTTGTAGCGCTCGTTTTTCCTTAAGCACTGAACCAAGTAGCCCAACAGCATATTTTACTGAAATAAATGCCCATACTAGGAAGCTGCAAAAAGCTCATACGAACAAGCCTTCAATCGGGGAAGATTTCAGCCAAAGAATCCGAAATATCAGGAAGAAGTTATGGGACAGCACTGAACTAAACCGAGGAAACCAGAAGGAGGTCTCTCTCTCTTTCGAAAAACCGTTTAATAATGACTTGGCATAAATTTTGGACGAAGCTAAGAAAGAAAGAGTAAAATAGGCTCCAATCAATGCCTTGACGGTGGTTGACTGCAAAGCTGTAAACAGCACCCACAACTATTACACATGCGACATACCGAACGCAGCAATGACGGCAGAAAGAAAGCGGAGAGAAGCGTCTCGGGAAGTGTGAGGAGGAGGGTGGCACGGGTGCTTATGGCGTCATCTCCACCTCACTCTTGTTTTATGCATTGCAGCCAGAGTAGCACCCTCATCCACCCTCCCCGTCTGCAGACGCTGTTCAGTTCGCTACTAATCCGAACCACCTAAAGGCCGTTATCATAAATTATACGGTTTACATTTTACACAAAGACGTGCGGGGAAGAACAACTTTGTTCGACTACATTCGACGGAAATCTCGTAGGTCGGCAAGGTCCTTAGTTAGGAACTCATTGGTTCTACCCGCCATCTTCACCCATTCGGTCAGCATTAACTGCCCATTCGGGTCAGAGCTGGCAAGTTCACTCTTTCACTGCTCGTAGGGACTGGGAATCGGTTTCAAGTCAGGGTTATTCTGGCACTCCAAGAGCATATGATATTGAATAGCACGTTGGCCGCAGTAAGTGCACAAAACTGTACAAAGGAGGTAGCGTGTTTATGGTTCGTCTGGTAGAAACAATTTTGGCTTCGATTTGCGAAAGATTGAGAGTGATCCTACGTAGATATTTTAATGTTGGTTTTAAAATAGTACCGCGAACCATATACGAGTTTGTTTATTTATTGCTTGTTTTTAATGCCCGGACGCGCCCGGATCTGTTATCTGTGTCCCATGCGAAGCGCGTGCTCCATTTTTTTATTTTTATGCCGCACGGGCTACCTCATTCAGATAAGCAGAGTGTTTCGCCCTAACGCCGCTAGCCCAGAATAATCTTCTGTGATCTACAATGTTCTGGATGTGAATCGACGGTTACAGAAACAGTCGCGCCGCAAGATAAAAGCCTGCACAGCAGACGCCGCGGCATTCGATTCTGCGACGCTCACCGACGCAAGTCACGTTGTTGACCGCTGCTTCGCCGCCTCTATTCTTTTGAGTGGTTAGGGGAGCACAAGTTCGCTCCAATAAACTTGTTTCTCCTTCAAGACAACTGTGTCGTCCTTGGCTTCGTGACAATATAGCAAAAATGCAAGACTTACTTTCTATCAAAGGTTAGCAACAACGACAAAAAGATGCTGGAGAAATAGTACTAAAAAATGAAATTCCACGGTATCTAATGCAGAAAAATACGACCGGCGTTCAAGATATTTTTAAAGTGTTGCATGTGTGTAATTTTTAAATAAATAACCTTCTGTAGGGTGAAACAATGTTAGGTCGTTTAAAAGTAAGCAATGTCTTCACAGAAGAT
Organism: Haemaphysalis longicornis; assembly: GCF_048455015.1. NCBI lineage: Eukaryota > Metazoa > Arthropoda > Arachnida > Ixodida > Ixodidae > Haemaphysalis > Haemaphysalis longicornis. The sequence continues at coordinate 48,095,180 of NW_027526295.1, read as the reverse complement.
AATCTGCTACGATAGCTGCAGTAGCTTGCGTTTAGCGGGTGCCCAATTTCCTATTTTAGGCTATTTGTGTAACGCTTATGTGACCTGGGCCGGATTCAAGACTTTTGTTAAAAAGGGGAAAGTTTTATTTCGCAACATTACAATATCTTATTATTTGTGGGAAAGAATCGGTACATGCATTTTCGTCCGAATAAGAAATGTTGAGAGCTCCCACCTCTCGCCTCCTGTGAAACAACCTTATTTCTAGACGGCGACATTAGGGCAGGGCTAAGAAGGAACACTGCTTCACCTATATTTCCCAATTGTTGAAAGTTGTCGTTGAAACTGCACCACGGCCTTAAGAAAAAGCAGTATTTTCAATTTTTGTTCTTATTTTATAACGGTCACTATCAGCTGTCAATCATTTTTTTCCCATATCGCTAATAATTAAACTCTTCGAAAAGGCTCACGGACTCGTTCGTGATGTGATTTAGTCGAACCAGAATGAAGCGGAACGACAAGAATTCTTCCGCACCCAAACCATAACTGAACCGGTATTTTGTCGGTTCGACAGTGTGGTTTTCTTGCACACCATTAACGGCTGCAACGAAGTAGGACTTCGAGCCGCAAATTATTGAAAAGGGTGTGGCTTGTCATGGCTTTTAAGATTTTCTTTTGTTGTCAAAACACTCTTCAATTCACCCAAGTCTGTTAAATTAGCACTGGTTGTGTGGCTAATTTTTACGAATAAAATAACACTTCTTTCATGCAGCAGAAGCCTTGTCCGGTGTTTATACTGGGAGACAAACATTGGAGGCAAAATATTCTGCTGAAATAAATAAGAATCGAGCCTATACGTGCCGAAACGACAATATTTCGTGTTTATAGATGCCTAAGTGGCACTTCGCATTATATAGAATGAAATGCCTCTTATAAGCGCCTAAGACCTCGATTTTTTTTGCTTGCAGTTCCAGTCTCAAGCATTGTGTACCCATAACTACTTGGATTTGTCAACGGGATGAACAACTTTTATAGAATCCGCAAAAACTCCTCACAAATGTCAAAATCCTCATCAATGTCAGGGGTAGCTTCGGGGCAAACATGTAAAACACCATTTAGACAGTAGTCTAGGGGACCTATATCAACAAAATAAGCTCGATAACTGAACAGGCTTTCGCTACAATAGGTATTTTTTGATAAGGTATCTCACCGTTTTCGCTCTTTCAGCCGTTCATGTCACATTGCTGTCCGATTGCATGACTGGAAAGAGTGGTGCGTAGTGGGCAGTCCCATTTCATTCCAATTCAATTCCGAGAAATTAGAACTTGCACGCATTCTATTCCTTTCAATTCCGTGAAATGCCAAAATTATCCCCTTCCCGCTACCGTGAAGTTCAACATTGAAATTCAACACTACCGTGCCGGGACGTTCAATACCATTCCAGAAAATCCTCAGCGTAGAAACACCTCTTGTCTGTATAGAGTCACAATTTATTGCAGTATAGAGGTTATGTTATCAGCCACGTGGAAAACTGCAAAAATATACATACACCTCGCCAATGTCGAGAAATGGTGGCAACCTAATGACATGCCGTGCAGAACAGCCACCCTTTATTCACGAAGGGCCATCATTTCCGATCCCAATTATCATATTTTCATAATCAGCACATCTTAATGGCTCGCTATTGCGTGGCAGTTGAGGAAGAAGTCCTCGTTTTATGAAGTCTTCTGTATGAAAGAGGTGAGGGAAAAGAGGTAGGAAAGGAAGTGGGTACCCTCTGAATTTATTTCAGTTCGGCGCTCGCAACGCCGAACTAAAATAATGTGACTAGGTGCTGCGGCTTTGAGTACTTCTGTACGTGCACGTTCAATATCAGAATATTAAAAAACACCACGGTTGCGTCGATGCAAATCAAATGCGGAGCAGCGCAGAATAAGATGTTGCATGTTAGCTTCCCACACGGTGTGCATAATCGCGAAGAAGTGGTGTCACCTGGAAGCCGCACCAAGTGGGGACCCGGGGGAGGGGGGGAGCTTAGGGCGGGAGGTAACTAGGTGATTACATGGTCTTGCCATGTCAATGTGCATAATCGCGAACCAGTGACGTCGCCTGGAAGCTGGGCCACGTGGGGACCCGGGGTGGCGGGGGAGGTATCATGGTGGTTACACGTTCCTGTCATATCATAATCTGGAGTTCTATTTGTTCATCTTCAGACTCTCCTGCTCGGATCTCCCGATCCCCGCGACCACTCGCCGCCAGGCAGCCACTTTCACAAGGTGCGAGTATGACGCTACCTTCCCATCCTTCACTACAAGAGACTGAAATGCATCACTCCTTTTCACAGCTTTAGGGATTTAACCCTCAGCCGATCCAAATAAATATCTGTGAACAAGGTATTTCCTACTGCCAATATGGCCATAGAAGATCCTTTACCGCCAAAGGAGTAACGATGCGTTGCTCTCTGCTTGTTTAGTTTCGCACAGCCCGCCACGTGTTACCAAGATATGTGCTTCCCATATCACCGAATTATCGCCAATACACTGCAGTAGCTAACTGACAGACACGTCGTCCGTACCTTACTCACATCTACACGCACTCCTGATCCTTAGCTTTGCACAGCACCGAAGAGAATTGCTATAGCGACAGCGTGAGGAACAGCAGGATAGCGTCACGAAAGAGCGTCGTTTTGCATTCACCGTACAAAAGTCGCCACCTCTTATTATCCTGACTTCACTTGTTGATTCTGTTTAGATTAACTTAGCTCTACCTATTCAATACAAGGCATTATTTAAAGTATTTGTCGTTAGTCGGTACACAACTTGGCTCAGTTTTCTGTGTGTGTGCCTGAGGCTTATGCAACCCGGTAAGGAATGCATGCCGCTAGCCATTAGCGTACGGTTGTGGAGCAGGTTGTATCCCGTAGTTTTTGCAATACATTCCTTGGGTTTGGAGCCCGTCGCAGGTAACTTATAAGCCCGCATGCCTGCTCAGTAGTTTATCTCATATATTTCCATGGCTGCCTCGGATCCTCGCCACAGAACACAAACCCACCGCCTAGCAACGATACTGTCATCAAAGCCTTCGGTGCTGCCCTTTACGGGTATTCCTCAAAGTCCTAAAACATCACCCTAAAAAATGTTGTTGCAAACAAGATGTATGCAAGTACTGCTGGTTAAAGCACCCCCTTTGCTGTAGATTCCAGCCGAAGATCGACAAAGCTTGCTAAAAATCAAACACAGTTCATTGCAATTCCACTCCTGGGTAAAGGAGCCTAAGTGCATTCTTATTCCTTTCAACCAAGCCTGGTCATCATTCAATTCCAAGTCTATTTTGTGGTCACGAAAACATGGAATGAACCGGCAGTCATTCCGATTTCGAGGTGGTAACTCCGGAACACTGATAGGGACGCCGTCCACAAGTTCAGGCCTTTAAAACAAGTAGTTTTCTGGGAGTTAGTATTACTAATCCGGTCTTTTTACGTTGCTAGCTCTGTATTTTCAAAATATGCCTCTCGCCCTTCTTAAATAATAGTCACACCAGGAAGCCTTTCCACTGAAGGGCGTCTTGCTGTAAGTTTCATTTAGTGTGCAGATCATTTTTGCCATTTATATTTGCAGAAGACCTGAGCTACCGTAGCACCGACGATTCCGCGTCGACAGCAGTTTCTGCTAAAGCCCCACAAAGCTGCTCTCGACCGTGGAAGTGGACGGACGTGATTCAAGTGATGCTAGCTCTACGAATTTCTCCCTGAAGCGAGGAAGTCGGTGCCAGGAAAGCCCATCTTGAGCAACAGGCTGGTCTGCCGAGAGATATTAGTTTGTTTATAAAGCGTCATATATTTTACGGCCTCATTTGGAAGAAATCAGGAGGACGATGTATAGTGCGAGTTTTACTAATATTTCTAGCTTCTTTCTTGTATATGGGTCTCCTTATGCATTGAGCGCAGTTTAGTGGAGCCGTAGTTTGATGGTAATTAACTAGCCCGCGTTTTCGTGTTAGACACGTACGAATCTGTCGTTTGAACGACCTACACCACTGCACAGCCGTACCAACGCGACATCGCGTCTGCCACCCGAGCCGCGCACAGTGCGACTGCCTTCTCTGATTCCCCAGTACGCCGCCTGTAGGGTGGTTTGTTTCCGTGTGCAGAAAGCAATAGCAGTAGTGTTAGATCTGCCGTACAACTGCAGTCGTGGCTACTCGGCAGACGGGAAAATAAAATCCCGCGCTTCCGCCGACAGGAATCGGATTGTTTGTAGCTCGCTACCAAAAAGTAGTTACCTCCGATGGCATTGGCGAGCTGGAGAGAAACCGTTACGTAGGTGTCAATTCCTGCACAATACTAAAAGCCTGCTCGTGTTGTGAAACATTGGGTACGCTCGGAAATCAGTCACGCAAGTGGCGATGTCACTTTAGAAGATGGCGACTTTCGTGGCAGAGAAGCCCAATGCACCCGACCGGAGTGCAGCTACTGCAGGCATAACGCCCACAGTACGCCGTAGTGCTTGTATGTTTACATGTTCGTCCGTATCCTCCATTGCCTTGGCACCGATTTTACCGCTATCAAAATGAGCACTATAATTTAGCGCAAGTAGCGCGTTCTGCAAGGCGAACATTTCTGCTTAGTTCGCGCGCGATATTGTCAAATCTGGCCCATCGCCATATGTCCCATTACAAGTGCAATGCGGAAATGCAGGTAGGAGGAGGTTGTGTGATAACAGATACGGTGCCGAATGTATAGTCTCTGTTTCCCTCAGTATATTGCTTAGCTTAGAAACGTTTTGCATTCAAAGGGGAGTCATAGCTATTCCTGCGTAATATTATTCGAAACAAAACACAGTTGCATTTTGTCTTCATGTCCCCATTGAGCTAGGCAGTAGGCAAAGTTCGTAGCCCCGGCGAGAACAGAGCAGATGAAGAAAGCGGAACAGCTCAACCGACCGAGCGAAAAGGGAACGAAATAAATTAATAAGCACCTTTAACACCAACTTACGAAGTGGCAGTTAAAAGGTGTCGCGCATCGCGTAGGAGACAAATCAAAATCTTTAGAAAGCGACGGTGTAGACCATACAACCAACTGCCCAAGATCTTACGATGCCGATGTTCTGCCCGAGTCACAGTTTTTTCCACGTCCGGAGTCACTACAAGCAGACATATTCTACATTGCAAAATCAGTGTGAGATCGTTTTATGTGCGCGGTTCCATATCATTCTGTGAGTAGTTTTAATGCATGTATCTGCAACTAAACATTCCGATAGAAATACAACGCCATCGTTGTATAAAAACAAGAACTTGGGACCTAAAGTTCAGATATGTCAATTATCAGCAAAAAAAATGGCTCGAATCCATGCTGTGACAGTGGTTGGAAAGAATAGCTTTAAACGACACCCACAATAATTGTCCATGCTCCGTCACATGAATTCACAAACGTGGTTCAAAAACCTGCGAAAATAAAGGTTCTGCAAGCAGTTACTTGAATTCGCGCGGGCGACGCCCTGAACGCAGCCACATCGGCCGCGGCCGAACTAGGGTGGTGGAAAGCTGCCGCCATTGCCCGGCCGTGCGTTCGCAGAAAAAAATCGGAGACGAGCGTCTTTCAAAGGTGAGACAACAGAACCATGCCACCCTGATGTGCTAGCCCGGGGCTACAACACCTAGCGTAGACACCGAAAGAATTCCGCGTGTGAGCTTAGTGATTCCCGCTTATACTCATTTCAAACTAGTTGTTTAGTACGCTTGAGAATTGCGAGAAAGGTGAGGGAGTTTTTATAATCACTTTTTATTAGGGCCAGTTTTTCCTTACGTCTTTTGTAATACCTCTTAAAACACAACGGAAATGGAATTCATTATTTAGAAAACAGAATCCCAATCCAGGCAAGCAGTGCGCAAAAGGTAGCGTTTCTCTAGCGGCCAGATGTCTGTATGTGGTCTCTACATTTTCTTCTCCCACCCTTCAAACAGTCCTTAACGTATCGTTGCCGTACGACCAATTATTTCCATCGGATCTGGGTTACCCAGGAGGTGCTGTCGGGCAAGTTAATCAAGCCGTGCAAAGGAAGCGCCCAACGGACGCGAAGCTCCGCCGAAACACGCCCAAAACAACCATCACTAAAGCAGACGACACAGCTGTACCACCGACGCGCCCGCCAACGAGCAGACCACTCCGGACTGGGAACACTGGGTAAATTCGCTGCGCCAGGTGTGCCCCGTCAGTGAACCCCCTACCCCAACCCACCGCCGCCTACGCCGCCTTGGGAATTCATTGTCCGGCACCACGCCAACGAATCATTGGCTTGTAGAGCTAAAAAGCCTTGCTTTAAAATCATCCACCCCTCCGGCTAACGACGACGATCGCTCAACGCTAAGCTTCGCCTGACGGATTAATTGGTTGGCCAATCCCACACTGCGAGTATGCGCTACTTTGGAGGGGCGCAACACTTTTCTAGAATATACACAGCAACTCTAGGGTGTGCACTCCGTATACCTAACTTTGGATTAGGGGTGTAGGCACAAATCAGCACCTGCTGCTTGGGTTGCTCTTCCACCATGTCGAGCGGGTTTTAAACCGACACTGACGTGTTTCAAACCAGCATCGTAGACACTGACATGACTGTGTGCTCAGTATGCAATAATGAAAACAATGTCGAATTGCAGCACTAGGATAGACTCCGGCTTCATAACTCGGGGGCACCAAGGGTCGATTCCGGCTACGGGAAGCGTTTTTTTTTTTGCTGCACCCACGATCATTCACCATTAACGTCTGAGAAACTGGACTTCCCAGCAGGGCCTATTGGCGTACAGCGGGATCATTGGGGACAATAAAGTTCGCCTCGATATGAAAATTGGGCCGCGCTTGAACTGGTGAAGCGAGTAAATTGCAATTGGGAGCTTATAATAAAGCAAGAAAACGACTCTGCTAGTTCACTATACTCCGTTTCATACATCAAGTGCAACGCTGTCAAAGCTAGCGCTCTTATTTGCGCTGTGTACTTCCGCGACCAAAGGTAGTGGGTTGCTTGCGGTGAGCCAGAAACAATAAATGCTTCGCCGGCAACCTTAAAGCACAAATATTCATCATCAGCTTGACAAAAAATGCGCGTGTTGCCGGACAAACAAGCGAAATATGCGACATTGTGTTTTATGTTTGTCGCTTTCGTATCAGGTTTTCGCTCTCCGCGCAACCTTGAACGCTGGTTTTTGTTTACTGTTTGAGGCAGCGTTAAAAAAATGGCGTCCAGCTCTCGGGCTTCGACCACCTCTCCTTACGCGTTTTTTTCGAGGGTTCGCACATCAAATGTGTCAAATACCGCAAAGCAAGTACTTGCAAATGTGCAAAAGCCCGTATCAGGATGCGTTTCCCGGCGAAATCTGTGCGTGAACTACTGAGTGTTGTGAGCGACGACACCGGAGTATCTCCCAGTGTCGTGGCGAAATTGAAGGCGGAGTGTCTGCGTGGGCATTTGGTGTCTCCGAATAGAAGACCTCGTGACGTGACGATATCAAGCACGCGGACCGTCAAACATGACAGCTTCCCAGCCCATGCCATCCGTCTGAAAGTGTACAGCATGTACGCCAAGAGGGGGATTCCAACACTGGACAGTGTGCGAAAGGCTGTCAACGAAGACGACGACTTGCCGTACATCACGAAAACCACCTTGTGGAGGTTAATGAAGGATATCAGCTTCACCTTTGATAAGAGAATACGGAATCTTGGCATTATTGTCTGGCGCCGCCTATACCTGCGGGTGATCAAGGAATCCCGAAGAAAGGGCAAAAGGGAATCCATGAACTTTTCAGGAATATGTTACCTGTCTGTGGCAGCTGTGTTCACGCGGGTAAACTGGCAGAGCTCGAGCGTGGACACCTTTCTATCCAGCCTGCTCGCGCTGCTTCATGCTGAGCCGATTCCCCGAGAAGGCTTTGTTACCACGACAAAGCAAACTGCGTTTCCTCCTTGTGTGGTTTTGTTAGTGGGGTTTAACGTCACCAAGTGACCCGTGCTGTTGCAGACACCGCATTGTAGTGCTGTGCTGTTCGGTCGTGAAGTGTAGACAGCCGGAACGGTCATATAACTTCTGCAAAAACTTTGTGGAAGAAAGGAACGAAAGGAAGAAGTTGGAACACACCAGGAAATCGACCAGAGGTGCTCTCCTATAAATAAAGTTTGTTTTATAAACCGCAAAAATCGGCCTCCTCTTGCAATATTTGTGTATTACACACAATCCGCATTGGCCCTGTATGCATTTATGTATGGCAACAAATTTCCGACTCATGAGCTAGTACTGTTATTTGTCACAGCATTAACCTATACCATAGACATTTCCTTAACACAGAGAAACAGGCCATATGAAGGTTCCGTATGTAAAAACAATTGACCTATCCATGATTTTCATGCGAATAAGAGCCTAGCTCAAAGAGCTCTCTTTTCAAACACAAAAAAGGATATGACTCTTGCTTCCGGGGGAAAGATTGTAGTAAAGAAATAAATAAATCACGCACAAGAATTCAGAAAAATGTTGCATATATTCGGAATGAAAAGGGGTGAATAAGAAATCTAAAACATGTCTTATGCGTTTCTGTGCCATAAATCAGTATTCTAAGGTACAGAAATCTTCTTTCTGGCATTTCCGACGGATAACAAATGATGCATTATTCGCACCAAGGGCTTCGGTCTACTCCACAGTGCAGTGCGAGAGCCGGTTCCAAACTATTTCGGTAAACACTGAACCGATTGCTCTGCTGGCGGACCAGTATAATCAATAACATGCTCATTGTTTTAAGAGGGGCCCAGAAAGAAGTGGATCGTCAGGGCAACGGCGAAAACGAAAGTTGAAAGTGTACACCTGTTGCAAATTCAGCCCGGTTGGAGCAGCTGTGCTAACTAATCAATGAATTACCGTGTTGTTCTTACACAAAGTTCTCGCTACAACCAACGAGGTAAACCGACAATGCTGCGGAATCGCTACAAAATCGCCATTGATGGTCAAACATCGTTGCGAGCTTGTTTCGGCCGGCACAAAAGAACACGGTATGCACCCATGAACACATACGTGCAGTTCATTTCCGCATGCGCGTAGTGTTTAGGTTACTGGGAACGAAATAAGATTTAGAATTGAACTCGCAGAAAATGTGATACAAAATAAAAAAAAATGTCGGAATGCAGTTTCGAACCCATGTACTTCAAAATTCAGCGTCTCCTCTCAAGACCGACGCGTTACACCACACGGCTACAAAACTACAAAACCGCGCGGAGCAATACACCTTCTTTTTTTGCGGAATACTTCTGTAGCCTTCACAGCGTTGCACTTGATGTATAAAATGGAGTATAAGGGAGTGTACCATCAACCAGGACTTACACTCCCCTAGTACAAGACAGGAGTTTCAGAAGACGTCAGGCAGAGACGGCAGGATAGGTTCGCCACATAAACCCTGCTCATTTGCGAGATTCACGAGTACGACAGTATGCGTTCGTGAGTGTACGGTCTCTCTCGTGCTTCTCTGCTCAGCCCAAGCGTAACCACTGTTGTACAGCTTTATTGATGTATCACAAAAAACGGCTGTGCCCCGAAGGACCACAGCGGCTTTATCTGCATTTTTATCTCTGATTTTATCGCGTAGCTTTCTTTTCCGACTACCCCACAGCCAGTACCGTCTAACGCCAAGAATTTCTACAAAAAATGCAGATTTGGCGCAAGAAACACCTGCAACCGTTACAATAGCGTAAATATCGATAATTGGTCGGACAGAATTTAGAAAAACCCAATGTAAGAGAAAAAGAAGAAATAATTTTTTTTCTAAAATCACTGGGACAATGAAAACATACATCATGTGCATCTGCCCCCAAACCCGAAGACAAAATAAAAAGGCCGCAAAGGAACGTTAAAAATACCTATTGAAATAGCACAAAAGGGACAATGTTTGCAGTAGGTCTTGCATCATCAAAAAACTTTGTTTGAGCGAAGTAAAGAAATTTGATCGCTGTAGTGGTTTACATTCACAACAATATTTATTTATTTTTTAGAGAAACGTTATAGGAAAGAAACAAAAGAAAACTTAAAAGAATAAGAAACTCCAACATCCTTGACTTCTCATGGCCGTATCAAGCTGTAAACAACTGACACTATAGAAAATTGGCATAAGGATTCTATGCACTGGTAGATAATGCGCTAAATTTCTGCAGATTTTTTAATGAATGGAGTTCATGATAATGCTTAAACACGAAGACACTGAAGACAATGTGCACAAACCAGGCGCATACCAGTAGCATGCACCGCAAGCCTTACTCCAGAATTCTGTCTTTTATTTCTATAATGTTCCAACAAGAAACACCACCAAATTGGCAGAACTTAACTTCGAGTTCGCCCCAGATCATACCTCCGAAAGCTTACCATCACAGAGCGAACGACCAGTGGGGAAGCGGAGAACGCCGCCAGGGGGTGGCCGCCAGCCGTCGGCTATAAAACAATGCCTGCTCAGGCTCAGAGACCGTCTCTTGCTTCAAAAGGCGTTGGAGCAGGTGGAGAGGGGGCGGGCTTTCTTTTCGTGGAGGGCGGCCTTAAGGGGTGCAGCTTCTAATGGACATCTGTACATGCGGTTTATCAGCCACCTGGGCAAAAGGGGAGCTAGTCTTGCCATCATGTTCAACGTAAACTTCTCTGACATGCGCCAGTATCCTGGCTTAGAAGGTTTGAGAGTATTCTTGAGTAGAGCTATCTCCTGCATTGACCGCGGCTGTTGAATTGGTGGGCCAAAAGTCCCACCTTGGCCAAAAAAATTGCAAGAGATCTGTCCTTTTTGCTTACAGTTTTTCAAAATGCCAATGCTGGAACCGAAAGAGATATGGGAAGGTTGTGCAAATACGAGAGGTCAGCTGGCTCACTGTAAAAAATTGGCTCTGGTACCTGGCTTCTCCTAAAAACATAAGTGGCTGATTTGGAGTTTATAGCTACATCTACTTCCGTAAAGATTGATTTGATTGATTGCAGCGTTTACCGCGCGGACACAACGCATGCGACGAGGGGCGCCGTAGTGGAGGGATCCGGAATATTTTTGACCAGCTTGGGATCTTTAACAGGCGCCGAAATCTCGTTCAAGTGGGCACTCTTGCTTTTCGCCTCCATCAGAAAAACGGCCGCCGCGGCCGGCAATCGATTCCGCGTCCTTGTCCTCAGCCGTACAATGCCTTAGCCACTGAGCCACCACGACGCTTCGTAAAGATTGTAACTACTTTGTGTCTTGTCACATGACGACATTTCACTAAACGCTCGTAAAATAGGCCGGTAAAGTTCACCACACCACGGCGCCCGTTCGAAAATAACTTTGCTTTAGATCTCGTTGTTGCCAATAGCGTTCTCCACTTGTAGAAACCAAACAGTGTTCAAAACTTATGAATATTCGAGTTAGCCACGTTAGGAATGGAGGGCGTTTTCGGGGTAGACGACTGCAATCCCCTACCAGAAAATACGTGAAAAAAATGCATTCAGGAAGGATGGTGTAGAATGATTGCGAAGAGCTTCAGATGTTCCCTGTTAGAGCGCTAGGTAAACTACCCCGGGGCATATTTTCGGAAAATTTGGAGCCGTACAGACAAAAAAGGCGGCGTTTTTTTTTCGAAATGAGCCAGACCCACAAACCAATACTACGTTGGATAAAACAACAGTGACAAGAAAAGCTAGGGCACTTTCCCATAAAAAGGGTTGGGAAGATAATAGTAAAGATAACGCCCTGAAAACGTGCACGCAATTCGTAGTTCCTATACAAGATGAGCTAGATCCTGCTGTTTTATGGAACAAAATGAGCCAAATTTATTTTCCCAATTGGAGCTTGCTTTTGTCTTTGCTGTTCAGACTGTTTTGAGGGTGTTTCGGGAAGTTTTGTTTAGTTTTTGAAGCTAGCTTATTATGAGTTTAAGCGATAATTAAATGATCGGCGAGACCTCTGCACCCAGATGTAAACGAAGAAGTAAACAGAAGGCGAAATGAAGGAAATGAAACAGAGAGGTGTGAAACAATGATTTCATTTCGTCTTATCCATCCATATAAAATAGCTTATGCTATATTTGTTTTTTATACTCCCACGCTTACCATTTTAGTACCTAACAAAATACTGCTGCTTACAAGCCCCGGCAAATCCCTCCTCCCAACCACCCTGAGAGTACGAACCAAGTTGTTAAGGGGAAGAAGGTACAAGCAGCCTTCTAGTGCCGTGTTTTGGAAATTCATGACAAGGCAATGAAGAGCTTGCTTACTTAGTGAGTGCCTTCGGGCGTGCCCAAGAAAATAATCCTAGGGAAGATTTCGGAGAGCTGGTAATGGTGACAAGAGGACTCACCCTCTCCCCATGTATAGGTCTACTGTTCCAGAAGTCTGTTAGATATTTTAATGCCTTTTCCCTCAAAACTGAATACCACCATCCTTGAAAGTCAATTTCAATAAAGTTTTTATAGGACTTCCGCATCAACTTGAGTGTTTGAATTCACTATGAGCCAAATCCCAACTTATCGCCCCAATATTGGCCAAGTTCACTGCAAATATATCCTATGAGAGCTTTGACAGCGTTGCATTTAGTTCCATAAAACGTCCGCTTATTTATAAAATTCACGTTCGGCGGATCTGGCTCATTTACAAACATCTCCAATATCCCGCGAGTCGATGCTCAAGACAGTTTTCTTCCCTTACTGTGTCATGTGACCAATTGGGGCAACTTCTTCCCAAGGTTTTTCAAGGCGTTGCCTTGCCGACAAACATCGCTTTCGTAAATGACCTTTTTCAGAAGCTGTCGTCTCTGAATCATCCGTTACTGTTGTCATATGTCCCTGAACGTTTCTCTTACGACATCTTGACACGAACGGCGATTGTTTATCACGATACGCACACTGTAGTGGTGTTGCTTCTGTAAATTAACATGTTAGTGTTCGTAAAACGCCCCCTGATTGTGGTGTAATATGCCGAATACACGCAGAAGGGCCTCGTGTCGACAAAGGCGAAACGTATTGAAAAGAAGAAGCTCGATGTGGCGATGCAGCTTTTCGTACCATACGGATGTCGTGATGAAAAGTTTCTTTTAGAGGTCTGCGAAACGAGATTTTCTATAAGTTCTATATCCCGTTTTAAGCCATGGGTCCGCTCTACCAGTCTTTGTGATATAGCTTGTGTGCGAACTGCAGAGTTCATGGCGCTGCCCAGAGTTGTACAAATTCATACCCGGAACACATTGTGCCTTTTGCCAGCTGGCCAGTGTAACAAATAGGCATGAGTATTTGCTATATCATTATGAAGAGATTCCTTTTCGTGTCAGCCGGTCGGCGACGAAGTCTGTAGGGCACAGTGCCTGTGGTGGACGTTCTTCGCTGTGGGTTCTCAACCACTAGAGTGAACGCCGCTGTATGTTCGATGAAATTAGCTGGTGCAATGCGACTTCTCTCGAGGCCACACAGACAGGGTTCCCCTGCCCGTAGAATGTTTTCCCCAGTCTCGTTTTTTCATAGCGTGGATTTTTGTGATACTGGTAGGTTTTGCACACATTGTTTCCACCGGTTGATATCTCCCAAGGAGCCCAATTATGGAGTCAGTGTATTTAAATAAGTCACTCGAATGGTCAAACAGATACGTCTTTAAGTACTCGTTGACTGGTCCTCAAGCCGCACAAGCCAGCAGGTGCAATCGAAATATTGGATGTAACGGCACCATCAGCTGGCGTGTTCTCTAGTTCTAATGAATGACAAGCTCATTTTGTGGTCTTCGACGCAAAACTGTGTTGGTAAACCCGTTGAACCGCTACTACGCTCACTGAAGGAACTCATCGCTCCAGTTCTACCAGTGTGAGAATATTTCTCGTGGCGGCATTGTGTCGTGATTTGTTTTATTTGCACAATTTGTACACAAAATTTGGTTTAGATTAGGAATGGGCTGAAAAATCTAAGATGCAACCTGCCTGTCGCGTGTAGAATTAAACTGTCCATTTCGGTGCGTCGTTGGACAAAATCAGTGACAGTTTCTGGAGAAACGTCCAACTCTTCAAATGTCCAACTCTTCAATGTCTGCAAGCCTGGCCAATCCTACTACCTTTATTAGGCTGAGGGTGTGTGTGAGAGGACTCTCATCGCAGGATTTTTATTGTCCGAAGTTTTCTAAGACTGTTTGACAATCAGACGCCCACGTGTTGCAAAACGTTCGGTAACTTTGATTCAAGATTTCAGTGATTTTGTATACGCTCCTCCTCGTATTCAAATAAAACCCACGAAAATGCATCCTGTCCGCCGCGCAGATGTCCCTGGAAACTGTGCTGACATTTTGTGAAGGATGAAGCCGATTGTAGCGGCGAGTGACGACGGAAAAGAGGTTGTCACAAAGGGATCCCGTTTTATTCTCGTCCTCAGGAGGTGGAAGCCTTTGAAGAGGAACTATTTCGAACCTTAGGTAAGGCAGAAAATGTCTGCCATATTCAACGATGATGACTTGCCAAAAATACCTGCATTCCTGCAGCTGATGCAATAGTGTGCGTAAAAAATTTGAGTAGCTGAGCTAATAAGTGTGCACTAAGATCAAGAACAGTGGACACGGTGTCGTTTAGGGATGTGTGTCTGCGGGTACATACTGATATATCAAACCCAATCCCACGCTTTTTGTGTGCTTCTTTCTGCTGTTGGCGTGGTGAAACTCATCATTACTGTATTATACATGTTAATATTATTCAGACTGGTTCATAGGGATCACCTCAGCTATGTATGTCCTCGTTTGGTTATTTCGACATCGCCCCGCGATAAACGGCACAAAATCATGACATCTCAGGTCGTAATTTTGTTGCCGTCTTCGAAAGATTTTGGTGTGCCATCGTTTGGAGTTTTTCTTTCCTGTCGTCCAGTGAAACTGGCGGCTCCCGGTAAGCCGCACTTCATCTCATATATTGATGCGCTGTGTGAAGTTGAAGTGAGGACCGCGGCTGCCACTTTTCTGATGGAGGCGAAAGGCAAAAACGCCCGTGTGTACGAGATTTCGGCGCACGTTAAACATGCCCACGTGGTCAAAATTGATCCGGAGCCCTCCACAACGGCGCGGCTCATCAGCCGCGTTGCGTCGGCGGGCAAACGCTACAATCCGATCAAAAACAAACTGAATTGAGGCAGTGCAGTCTCTTTTTGCGTTGATCCCAGATCTCGAAGCAAATACCCTGAGATTTCTGGACTGCAGTTTGGGAACTACGTCCCGCGATAATCTGTCATCCTGTGCGCCCAAGAAAAAACTGTCTCGGTGGGTTTCCGTCCCTTCCGCAGCGTCTTAGTTCAGCATGTTAGAGGTAACGAGAGCGATGAACCTTTATTGAGAATCAGCAGTGCCTCACATTACGTCAATATAGTTTGTCTCCAATGAATGCTATATTCCGCTCAAGTGCATTTTTTATGTACCGCACTAAACTTCTGTTCGGCGAAGATTAGGACAGAATCAGACAGGTCGTCTGAAAACATTGTACGGCTGCATTCACGTCCTTAAGTCACGTACGACTGGAGTGTTGCACACAAATTCTCATAAGGCATGCGGCGTATTGGAATAGCCACCAGACTACTTTCATGCTGGTTTGAACTTTTGCCTGGGCGCATGTATGCGCTGGTCTTCGTAATACTGCTTGCTGACTGTGTCAATTCCGGTAAGGCGGGGAAGCTGGCTTCTGTTCAACATAAACTCTCGTGGTAATTGTTTATGGTGCCAAGATGATCGGACGTTTCCAGGGGAATTTCGGTTGCTCCAATTCTTGAACTACAAACGAGTATGCCGTCCCGAACGTCGCCAAACATCTTTGGATGTCCAGCTGTCCAACTGACTTCGTAGGGATCATAAGGATGACTATTTATTACAGCTCATGTATTTCTATTCATGTCACGGAGTACGATTTGCCTGCATGATCTTCGGAGTCGGTGAAAATGACCATCGATAATATTGCTACCGGGGAGCTATGCGGTAGGAGGATGTAATAGTATCCCACGGCTCTGTCGATGGCGTTGCATTCACTGCCTACTGTTGGACAAAATCAGTGACAGGTTCTGGATCGTTCGTTGCACTCGGAGGTAGTAGCTACTGCCGGAATAAGGCATCTGTTCCTACTACGATGAAGTGTTTGCCTCTGGTAGAGGGATAATCTAAATGCTATAAATTTGGCTAACTGGAGATTTCTGCACAAATTTCTGCCGAATTTCTTAGCTATCTCATGTCCTCGTTTTTGTCGGGATCAATATTCCTGGGTTAAGGGGCAACATTGAGGAGGTGTTGCGTTTGCTCTCGAGAAGTTAGCCATTAATTTTTTGTGCCTTTCTTGAAGCTGTTTGGTTGAAACTAATGCCACTGAGGATGTCACGACGTACCAATATTCTTACAACTATCGAGAATATATCTTCTGAAACACCTAATGAATCATTATTTTTAAACTCTTTAGTGTGTAGCCGCTTTCGCAGAACTATGTTTAGACATTTTTAGGCAGTAATATTCCGGTCACTGATCACTATCGTTACAAGGCCGTTAATCCTTGAAGGATGACCTCCCAGAAATCGTTGTGTGGCAATTTCACTTTTACGAAATGTATTTGGCTTGTCGTATGTCGTATGCGTCGAAGAAACTTACGGAGAGGCTTTTCCCAGTCGACTGTGGTGCAAGATAGTATTCTGGCTAAGGTTTTGTTGACTCCTGCCATTACACCGGATTTGCGCCATCAATGTCCTTTTTCTGTGGACACGCGTACACCACGGCAGTTTGCAAGTTGACGATTTTTCTCGAATCGACGGTTGGGCATGCTACCATCTTCAGTTGGGAGGGAGTTTTCGGCGGCGCTTTCACCCCTAAATCAGGCTTGTACATCGTCGAAGAATGCGGACAGCTGCTTAGTGCAGATGACGTTCTACTGCAGTTTTTGGCCATAAGATTCTTACATATGCAGACAAAACATCAACCCTCGTGATGCAGCATTGTCTTATTTTCACTGGTGGTAACAGGCAAGTCACATGTTTCGGTATAAGGCTCCTTCCTTTTCTTGAAAGAACAGGGAAAGGTCTAGCGACTGCCAATAGTCACTGCGCGAATTCTCCAGTTCAGAAAGCTGTAAAATCTTTTACTTGTGCGGTCATGCGTTTATGTAGCCCGGAAGTTTGGGTTTTTTTGCAAGTGTGCAACAGTTCCTGCGCTCCCCTGTTTCCAACTCTACATTGAGGAAATCAAGCAATGGAGCCATGCTCACGGGGCCGGAGCAGTTGCATTAACGAAGAGTACTGGCGCTGTCCGGCTGTGCCGTCTCCAGAATAAACATATGAGTTTGTTCAGGTAGTCTATTGAGTTTGTCCTAAATAATTTGTCTAAGTAAACGCCGAACAATCGAAGGGGAGTGCACAGTAGCGATAGAGCCCTCGTTGATGTGTATTGTCCTTATTTTTCTAATGCTTCCTGAAGTGCGCCGCAAAGACGACAGAGACCAAGAAAATTAGCTGGTTAGCGAACAGATAGCAGATAATTAAGATTGTAATGCAACCTTGCACTATTTGGTGGTGTTTTGTGAGGTGTACGAGGATGTTTATGACGTATTCGTAGCACGAAAACATAGTGGTAAGACCTGCAATGGCATTTAATGCAGGTTTTATAAACTAAGACCTTAGATACGCAACGTTGCCTCGGACAGCACTTTTTGTAGCGTGTAGCTCCACTAACAAGAAAAAACAGCGATGTCTATCGCAATAGGTATCATTCAACGACAATTCCCCAATAAACTAGGAGTTTTGGTTTCGTTTTCGATGCGATAAAAGAATTTTTCTGTCATGGCGTCAATTGACACCACCAGAGCCAAAAAGTTTAAGGATGCCATCAAACACTCATCCTCCTCTTGCTGCTGTGCATGCCATCGCTTGTCTCTTTCGAAAGGGTTTCGGCGCCAGGCTTGACAAAACAACGTTGCGCTCGAAGGACAATAGCGGTTTTATTCAGCCTCTCGGAATCAGAAGGATTCCAGGACCGTACAAGCGTACGTTTATGAAGAAACATGAAGGAGCAAGCGAACGTTCAAGCAGAGCCACTGTCCACATATTTGTGGCAGAAAGGTGGACGTGGTGCGTAGTAAAAATTAGTTGGAAGTGGTGACAAGCGTTCCCTTCAGAGGAAGCGATCTGTGATCGCTTTAGCTAGAGCAGGCAGTGAAACCTTCCGTGATGATCAACACGGTACTAAGCACCAAGCCGCAGCAGCAGCAATCGCACCAGTTTACAACCAGCTCTAATAGACAATTTTGCAATACGAATGAACCGTTACTTTCCGTGCTTCTGTACAAGTCGTAGTGAGTAAAAAATATTTTTTTTATCTGATTTATACGAGTATAGGGCTATTGGGTTATGTTGATTTTTAGGTAGCAGAACTTCTTCAAGAGGCCGCACACACCTGTGCTCTACAAAGAACCCATAGAATACAATGCAAATGTTCTCATTCAACTGGTCCAGCTGGCTGGATTTAGGAACACGAGAAAGGACTAAAAAATATGAGTAATCAAGTTAAATAATGCGTCATAAAATTGCAGCTGTCATGACAATAGCAAGATACCCAAACAATGTTTTCACTTGCTCAGGCGTATTCGTAAGGCGAGTATTTTACGCCGCCATATTCTACCTTTGCGTAAAGTAAAGCACCTACCTCATATGACTTCCTTTAAAGCTATGATTTCCCTCCACTGAAAAAGCGTGACGGCATGTCCGTGTGTCTTTAGCGGGAGAAAACGTAGCTGAAGTTTTATTACTTCCGTCGTTTGGGAGAAAACGAGCTGAATGTTTATTGTTTCAGTTGCTTCAATTGCTCAAATTGGGGGTTTTATATTTCAAAAGTGCAGATTTTTTCGCAAAAAAAGTGCGGGTATCACGACTTAAGATACACCTTCACCTGGACATCTTCGTGCTCGCGGCTACAAACGGGGTGCTGGTGGCAAAGTGAAAATAAAATGCCCTAGAACCCGTACAGCAGGGCGGATGATTGCTGTATGAATGCTGGCTGTCTTTGCTTTACAGTTCTACTTTTAGTGACCCTGACTTTATGTTAGACTCCTTGCGTATCCTTTGTAATAGGCGCAGCACTAGAGACTCGTGCTTGGTGCCTACACGATAGCTCTGGTGTATGTCGACCAAGCTTCACTATTTTGCCCAATTTCTGATTTGAATATTGTGAGATGTCGGAAGTAGTGGAGGCAGCTGTAATCGGATAATACGGCTAAAATAGAAAATGCCAACAGCGTCTGCACACCAGTGACAGTTTTTACGCACCATTCTGCTGTGGCCTGAAAATATATAAACGTTTCGAGGCCTATTCATATTGTTTTATTGGTTATAACACTGGAGAGCTTATTCTAGTTCTCTTGGCTTGTCACCACTCAAAAATAGTTTCCACCAGTACTTTGCTATGTTAGCACTACCTCGCATGTCTCAATCGACTGTGTCATCGAGTTCTCAGTAGCACATTTAGGTGCTGTGTCGTCGTTGGAGTCGCTTCCCGGTATTTATTTTTTAGCCGTTTCCACCTCAGGCTTGCAGCTGCGCCTACAAGAATTTCGACGCCATTATGATGCGTTTTAATCTGCGATGTTTACTGGGTAGCGGCAATGCGTATCTGTGAAATTTGCCACAGTAGACTGTATGAAAGCGTTATACAGCGTAGTGAGTGAATTTCAGACGTGCAAAAAAGTGCCGTGTCACATGCAGGGAGCACCAACAGGTAATTTACAGAAGAGAGCACTGATACTGCCGGATTCTCGATTTTACAGGCTTATAACCTGGTTCGGCAATGGTTCGCGAAAAAACGAGGAGAAAATGGGAATAAGTGACGGCCTGAATCTAGGCACAGCGTCACGTTTTGGCGTCTCACGTCGTCAGACGGTAGCCATTGCTCGCCATACAATAGGCTTTATTTTCTCGGCACTTCGTAAGCATCAATTTCAATTTATGTAAGGTTAAGTATGAACAGAAGATATTACTCCGGACATGCACGAAGCAAACGATGAATTAATCAACCTTCTAGAGTACACACTGTTAGAAGGTCGGCCACAAAAAATTTTGTACCCGTACACTGAATCTTTGATGTGTTCTAAAATCTACCGAAGTGTTTGAAACAAAGAATAGCAGAAAACTGGAATGGCGTAATAAACAGCATGACTCGAAAGAGCGCGAAACAACGGGGACAAGAGTAGGCAAAACCCCAAAAAACCTGCCCACTTTGTTTTTTTTTTGCGTAATCTCGTCCCCGTTGTTTCTCCGTGTTCTCCATCACGGAAATCAACTTGCCCAGTTCGCCACCCGGTTAAAGTGTTGTGCAACGCAATATAAACATAAATTTAGGCTATCTTCGTGCGATATCTGTTTGCCGGTGCAGTTTAATCATCTTATAAAGGCATTTTTGAAAAATTCCACCAGCTCGAAAGCACAACGCGTACAGAAACAAAATATTCTTTGCGGGAAGCAGATTTGACGGAATTGTGCACCACCTTGCTGCGTCTTCCTAATATTTGGGACAGTGAGGGAGTATTTTCCTTGTTTATAAACGTTACCAATAGAGGTCCCCAGGAGATGCAGCTGTAATATTGAGCAGCAAGTTTACACCAAATGGCGAGACATTTTACAGCCAAGAGCCTCAACCAGCAGTGGAGCGCCTGACCAAGGGGTCGGTGCAAATACAAAGTCTACAGAGGGTACTAAGAACTTGTCATCTTGGGCAACCCCTTACTGGAATCTGTGAGCCAATAATCATACCGCACAACCTGAAGTATTCAGGCAAAGCCACTTCTCACTTGTTCCAAAAACTTTCCTAATAATATTATCCCGCAACGTATGGTTATTACACAACCGGAACACACTTTTTTGGGAATAAAAACAAAAAGTAAGCTCACAGCCGGCCAGGCTTTTAAAACGCGGGTTTTTAATGTTTCAGAAATGTTCTCAGATGTCGACTTCTATATTATTAGGGGGCGGCTGCGCAGAGGTGAGGCGAACGATTCGATGGGGTGAAGCGATCTATTCACATTACTTACAAGCGCCCATGGCAGACTACGATCAGTCTGCTCGCCCGCCTTTTCCTCGTTGTCTTCGACGGTGGGCTATGTCCCCATGGGGCATTGTCCACCTTTCCCGTGACACTACCTTCCGGGCAAAGACCACCGTCCCGGTCGAGACCACAGGCATACGGCTCAGACACGCTGTCCTTGATTCCTGCCGCCTGCGAGACTCTGGATCAGCAGCTCGACCTTGTCTTAGTAGCGCTCGATTGCAACCCGCAGGGGTTCGCGCCGCTGCTGATGCGTTGAGCGCACTTGCAGAAAACCGCTCTGTGCGGTTGCAGGTGCCTGTACGACTTTCAGCTGTAATTTGGGCATCTTAATCAGGCAGCTACACGCACGTCCTGTCCACAAGCTGTTGCACCAGTGTCTCCATTTCTTCATGGCCAAGCTTTTCCCGCCGCAGAGAATCTGTCGGAAGTAACCCGCAACGAGGTCCATGATGTCGACGCGCAGCCGGAAAGTTTTGACGTCGACCGATGAGGTGAGGATGAAATGGGATGAGCATATACGGTGAAGTCCTTGCCGCCACGGATGTTGGTGATGGTCGTGATGAGCACCGGCCCCGGAACAGCTGTGATCACCGCCAATCCCACGAAGCAGTGTCCAAAGCCCTCAGAGAAGCGCTGGAAATCTGGGCGGGGGAACGTCGTCGGCTCTACGTCTGGTCATGGCTGGTCAATTCATCTGATTTTGGGGGGGGGGGCATGGGCAGGGAACACGGGGCTGGGCAATGGTGAATGGTCACATCCATGGCTCACAGAGCCTGGAGCGGGCCGTCGCTCTGCAAGGACCAGGATGAGACAACTTCATGAGCCGCGACGGGGTGGAGCTCGGGGCCGGGACGAGACTAGTCCCCGCACCCTCCACCGAAATGTTACGGGGCGGCTTGGCAGAGGTGAGGCGAACGATGCGATGGGGTGGAGCGATCCATTTACATCACTTACAAGCGGCCATGGCAGACTCCGATCAGTCTGCTCGCCAGCCTTTTCCTCGTTGTCTTCGACGGTGGGCTATGTCCCAATGGGCATTCTCCACCGGTCCCGTGACAATATATTCTTGCATCACCATAAAACATTTGTTCCGACATTTTCTTCCTGAAGCACATCCAGCGCAAGAGAGGAGCTTCACCGGCCAGGATGTATAAAGGTACTCTAGTTATACTGCTCTCTTTATTTTCCTGCGTATTTGTATGTTCTTTTCTTAAGGAAAACGGTGTTTTTGTAAAAAAATGCGCAAAAATACACACACCACTGACGAAGAAACGTAGGGCAGGATGGCATTGTTGTGCAGGAGCGCATGAACCGTGTACTTTTAAAATAAGTTAGAGTGCAAAAAGAAATTCATTCCCGATGTTAATGCTGGCATAATTATAATAAATCTGCACTCAATCAACGTTCACTGTTTAAAAGATTGGGCGAAACTCTTAGGTTGACCTGTAAAATATCACAACCATTCCTTCTATTACTATGAAACTGCCTCAAATTGGTGGAAGCAAACTGTGCTTTTATTAGAAAAAGCAACATCTTGTATCATATTGATTAGTATATGCGTGCCACGCGAGAGTTGAGCCACGTCTGCCTTGCAGATTACCGTTTGCAAAAGATAAAACGGTGACACCGAATTCGTTCAGATTTTTATAGATGTGATTTTTGGCACAATGGGAAATAAATCACTGCTGGGGTAACGCTTCATAGCATACAATAACAAAAACAGCATGTTCAAAGTTGACGGTTCCGGCCACAATGAACAATGGGCCCCAACCAGACGGTATGGGTGCCTTGCACAAGACTTCGTAGCTACCGTAACTACTGTTGCTTCGAATATAGGCATCTTGGGAATCTTAAATGGCTACACCCAAGCCCAGCTTCGTGTAATTCACATGTAGCTGCCCCTGAATGCGTAACTGCTCGTTTCGTTTGTTCGTGGCACACATGAAAAGACTGACTCCTCGGGATGCATGAAGAGCTGTTTAATTTTTTTTTTACTAACGCAGTATAGTTCGCAACCCCATTTTGCCCGAGGCGTGTGAAGTGTACGCGCTTAACTTTCTGCGATAACACAGTTCTGACGTTCCTGGTCTTCTGATCTTGGGATCTGCTTTAGGTTTTAAACTTTGCCCGATTGTTTCATTTAGGGAGTCTTCCTACTCGGTCGCACACATTTTTTGCCTTGCGCGGTAGCGGAAAATTGCCATTGAGTGTCAAGCTAGTCGTTATTTGGAAGCTTGTCACGCTCGTGGCGGTTTTTGTAACTGCCAGATCCAATACTTAGGTATGCCAATTTAGGTTCGCACTGGTGTTATTGCCCACAAACTACCTGAATTTTTACCAAGCCAACAAGACATGAACATAATCCCGACACACGTCCTAACTTTCAACAGGAGAAATCATGCTTTTAGCGTCATCACGCGTTTCTTTTGCCGGTGGTAGCTCTGTACCTCACCGGGAAGCAGGATAGACGTACTATAGGCAAAGTAGAACTGAAACTAGGTGCTTCCCGGGCGTTCAGATTTGTGTTTATAACATGGTAGTGTACTCGGATCTTTGTGAACCGTTTTTAATGCTCCGTGGCTAACGGATTGGAGCATTCATGGGAGGTTGTTGCTGTTACTACACCAGAGTGGCCAATCCTGCTCTGGTGAGAGACTGCGTTACCGGCAATGGTAACCACTGTCAGGCCGCACCCCTAGTCTCATTCTGCAATTCCATCACTACGCGGATTTTTTTTAAAAACCGATGGGAATTGTCTGGCACCGCGATTCGAACCACAGTGCTTCTGCAAGATCAATGGGTGAAAGATAAGTGCGCTGAGTGTACTGGACCCCTATATATAGCCTTCATAGATAATGAGAAAGCATTTGACTCGGTCGAAACCTCAGCAGTCATTCAGGCATTACGGCACCAGGGTAGAGATAAGTATTATGTAAGAATACTAGAGGATATCTAAAATAGGTCCACAGCTACCATCATCCTCCTTAAGGAGAGCAGTAAAATACCGTTAAGGAAGGGCGTCCGAAAAGGAGACACAATCTACCCATCGTTATTCACAGCATGTTTACAAAAAGTATTCCGAACACTGGATTGGGAACAGGTAGGAGTAGGGGTTATTAGAAAATACTTGAGTAACCTCAGATTTGCTGATGACGTTGCCTTGTTAAATAACACGGGGGAGAAATTGCAAAGCATGCTTACCGCACTGGACAAACAGAGTAGAGCCATGAGCCTATAAAATATTATGCAGAAAACTAAAGTAATGATCAGTAACCAAGGGGCAGCACAGCGGTTTGAGATAGGTGGCGAGGCCGTTGAAGTAGTATCCGAATATATCTACTTAGACCAAGCTGTGATCCCGGATCCCAACCATGAGGCAGGGATAATTCGAAGGATAAGAATGGGGTCGAGTGCATTCGGAAGGCATTCTCAGATAATAAATGGCAGCCTACCATTGTCCCTTAAGAAGAAAGTGTATGACAGCTGCATCTTACCGGTACTCACTTACGGGGCAGAAACTTGGAGGCTCACTAAGAGGGTTCAACTTAAATTGAGAACGACTCAGCGGGCAATGAAGCGGAAAATGATAGGTGTAACATTAAGGGACAAGAAGAGAGCGGAGTGGGTCAGGGAGCAAACTGGTGTTAAAGACATATTAGTAGAAATTAAGAAGAAGAAATAGACGTGGGCAGGGCATGTAATGCGAAGGCAAGCTAACCGCAGGTCATTAAGGGTAACAGAGTGGATCCCTAGAGAAGGCAAGCGCTGCAGGGGGCGGCAGAAAGTTAGATGGGCAGATGAGATCAAGAAGTTTGCGGGGATAAATTGGTCACAGTTGGCACAGGACCGAGGTAATTGGAGAATAATGGGAGAGGCCTTTGCCCTGCAGTGGGCGTAGTAGGCTGGTGATGATGATGATGACTGTAGAGCTAAAGCTCCGCTAGTTCTAATATATCAGCTGGCGTGGAGATTGTCATGGTTTGCCGTTTCCTAATTAGATCGTTCGTCTCCTGGGAAAGTTTACCAGTACCCTGTCTAGCCATCTGCCCCCGACTTCTACTGCACACTCCGTGATAATGCGTGTAAGGTTGTCGCTGGCTTCCTGTGTCATAAACTCCGCTTCCTCGGTAAGAGCTGAATCTCGGTTCCGCAGCGCGATCCTGAATTCTTCTACTTTACGCCTTACTGTTAGCTCATTAATGGGATTCTTTCGTACTAGCTTGTTACGGTGCCTCCTGAAATCTAGCTTAATTCGAGATCTTACCTTACGATGGTCACTACACCTTACCCTTCCGAGCACTCCCACATCCTTCACAACGCCAGGGTTATCGCATAATAAGAAGTCTATATCATCTTTATGCTCCCCATTCGGGCTTCTCCACGTCCACTTCAAGCTCTCCCGTTTGCAAAAAAAAGGTATTCATAATACGTTGGTTATTCCCTTCTTCGAACTCGACTAGAAGGTCCCCCTGCTATTTCTAGATCCCAGACCATAGTTATCAACTGCCTTGTCTCCAGCCTGATTCTTGCCCACTTTATGATTGAAGTCTCCCATAACTACGGTAGGCTGTGTTTTTTTTACGTTAGCCATTGCCCATTCCACATCTTCATAGAAGCGTTCCACTACTTGGTCGTCGTGGCTGGATGTGGGCGCGTAGCCCTGCACCACCTTGAGCTTGTACCTCTTATTGAGCCTAATTACAAGACCGGCTGCCCTTTCATTATTGCTATAGTATTCTTCTATGTTGCCAGCTATGCTTTTATTTACTATAAATCCCACTACTAGACCACGGTAACATAGGACGTGCCCATTTCTCAGCTCCGTAAAGGCTTCACCTGTCCTGCTAACCTCATTAACTTTTATGATATAAGAATTATTGCCCTCTAATTCCTCGAACAAGACCTCTAGACTCGCTTCAATAGATAAGGTTCTTGTGTTAAACGTTTCCAGGTTGAGATTCAAATGGCGGCCTGTCCGGGTCGAGGGATTCCTAGAACCCTCTGCTGCGTCACAGGTCTGACCGCCGCCGTAGTTAGTTGCGTTGCAGCCACTGGAGACTGAGTGCTGTGGGTAATTGGCGTATTCATGGGACGTTGTGGCCGTTACTACCCCAGCGTGGGCAATGCAGCTCTGGTGAGGGAGTGCGTTACCGGCAATGGCCGCCGGGGTCACGCCGCAACCCAAGCCCCATTGTTCAATTCCAGCAATACACGGATCTTTTCAGGGGCGAAGCTTGTCTTGCTCGGGCCCTGTCCCGTCCCTCGTTGCTGCTGTATCCAGCACCTTAATGATGATTGTGGCAGGATCCCCCCCTCTTTGGCCAATCAAAGATTGGCCGAAGAAGTCAAAATGTTCAACGCGTTTGTTGCTACCCCTCAAGGAGGAGAGGAAGAAGAAGAGGTTGTCATTCGTCACCTGCGAGCTCAAGACATGTGCCGGGGGTACGCGACACAAGACGGTCTGCAGAAGGCGACGGCCAAGGTGGCTAAAATGTCACACACCGACTTCGCTAACTTACCCATGGAGATTCGTCTCAAACAAGCTCTACATAATCACCACAAACATCGACGTCGTCGACGGGCTTGTCAATGGAGCGGTGGTAAGCTTGACGTGTCGAGTCTTTATATGATGTTCGGGCGAATGTTTCATGGTTTTACCGACAGGCATTTTAACTACGCCCCTCTCATCATCATTCACTTCGTGGAGATGGCGGGATTTTTTTCTTTTTTTTTTATCCGGTTGGAATGGTCCGGCACCGGGATTCAAACCGCGGTCCTTCTGCACGTGAGGCGAATGATCTACCTCTATGCCACCGCTGCAAATACCTCGGAATGTGGGGTATCAACTTGATGATCTTGATTAAGAACAACACGTGGCAAAAATATTCAGGGCATCCCACTGATCAGTTGTTCGGAGTTAAATAACCTTTGCCAGTTCTCTGAAGATGTTAAAATGGTTGCACAAAAGGAATGGTGGTGTCAAAGAAGTGGTTCTCAATACACCAATTTAACCCAGGTGATGACGGCATGGTGAGATCATTATGTCAAGTCACTTGATAAGTAAAAATTCTGAGCTTTACCCTAAGCTCATAAGGGGCTGTAAAATTGATTGCTCCCATGTAGGCAGTCAGCTGAAGCTACACCAAAACACCTGTTACTGAATAATGGCGAGTTCAGCTTTGAAGAACGGCAATATTCAGAACTTCACAATATCACAGCATATCAGAGAATATCAAGTATATTAGGAAGGATCAATCGCGCTTCCGGATTTTGATCAGGCAATTCTTAAACCTGGCTTTGTCCATGAATTGCGGCTCGCAAGGTGTCGAAAAAAGCGGGCGAAGCTACCAAAAGCGACGCTGGCGAACAGCCGCAGAGGCAAGATTGAGTAGATAGCGGAAACCATTCGCAAGTGCCTAGATCTAACATATGCGCAGCCACCGACTGCTCACCCTGCTACGCTTGTAAAACGTGTATGCGTCGGTATTTACAAAGATAATTACCGGGGTCCAGTGCGCTATAAATATATATATATATATATATATAAGGTTAGTAGAGACAGAGAAAAACGAGAAAGACTTAGAAAATAAAAATAAGTTTACTGACGTTTCAGGGAGAGGACTCCCTTTCTGAAGAAAGGGAGTCCTCTTTCTGAAACGTCAGTAAACCTATTTTTATTTTCTAAGTCTTTCTCGTTTGTCTCTGTCTCTACTAACCTTATTTTTTTCGCGCTCTGTGTGAGTTTTTATCTTTTCAGTCTATATATATATATATATATATATATATATATATATATATATATATATATATATATATATATATATATATATTGAGAGAGGGATGCAGGAAAGCAGGCCTAATGCAGGGCGGTGTTTATTCCGGCGGTCGTTACTCAGCAGCCAGCCGAACCAGCGAACTCCGATGATGATTACGATCGCGTGAGCCCGGCGATACGATGATGACACCAAACGATGCGTGGGCGAGACGATGTTGATGATAGTGTGTTTGGACACAATAGGGAGAATGACCAGTCAAGCAATCAATGTGAAGACAGCGCTCACACTAGTTTCCCCGGCGGCTGAAAGGCCATCCTGGCCGTCAAAGGGAGGATGATCTGCGCCGAAAGGGCTTTAGGCGCGAAACATGGACAGTTTCGATGCCACGGCACCGTCGGGCAGCGACTCCACAAGTGGGAGCAACGACGTAGTTGACTGGAGATGTTCTCTGTAGTACGGTGTACGGACCAATGAAGCGCGGCATAAACTTTTCACAGAGTCCTCGCGCACGGAGCGGCGTCGAAAGCAGTACCTCATCCCCAGGGTTGAATATAACTTCCCGTCGGTCTGCGTTATAGCGCGACTTGCTGTCATTTTGGCAAGACTCGGTGTTCAATCGTGCGAGGTTTCGGCACTGCGCTAGTAGAGAAACAAATTGGTCGGTGATGTTGGTTGTGGTATCCACGGGACAGGAAAAGAAAGATTCGTCTAGAATGCACGGTGGGTGGCGGCCGTAGACGAGAAAGAACGGTGAAAATCCGGTGGTGCTTTGAACGGCGGTATTATAGGCGTATGTGACAAAGGGAAGTATGACGTTCCAGTTCCTGTGGTCGGGGTTGATATAGAGAGAAATCATATCCG
The DNA here is from genome assembly GCF_048455015.1 of Haemaphysalis longicornis. Lineage (NCBI taxonomy): Eukaryota > Metazoa > Arthropoda > Arachnida > Ixodida > Ixodidae > Haemaphysalis > Haemaphysalis longicornis. The sequence goes on along the minus strand of NW_027526295.1, from coordinate 48,066,517 downwards.
AAAGTATACAGTGGAACCGTTCTGTTAGCCCATTTGTCTGCGGATGATAGCTCGACGTGGTTTTGTGGGCAGTACCAGCAGCTTGGAGAACTTCCTCAAGGACTGCTGACAGAAAGGTTCGGCCACAATCACTTAAAAGAGTACGAGGTGGTCCATGCCGTAAGAAGATGGCTTGCAGAAAGAAATCTGCGACCTCAGAAGCGCAGCCGGTACGTAGAGGGGCAGTTTCTGCATACCGTGTCAAGTGATCGACAGCGGTCACAATCCATCGATGACCAGTCGAAGTGAGAGGCAATGGTCCATACAAATCGATGCCCACAACTTCGAATGGGGCAGAAGGACATTGCAGCGGCTGTAGCATACCGGCAGGGGCTGAGGTCGAGCGTTTACGCCGCTGGCACGAAGGGCAGGACGCAACATATTTAGCGACACTTGAGGAAAGGCCTGGCCAAAAGAATATGCTTTTGATGCGGTCGTAGGTCTTGTAGAAAGCAAGATGGCCAGCTGTGGCGTCATCGTGGAAAACTTCCAAGATTTCGGCTCGAAGACAGCGAGGGACGACTGGAACCCATCTGTCTCCGGTAGGGTGGTAATTGTGGCGGTAAAGGGCTCCACCAATGGAAAGGCGAAATTTACTTAGTTGGCGGCGCGTTCGGCTGTTAGGTGGGGATGTTGAACCGTCGAGAAGATCCAGTAATCGTCTGCAGTACGGGTCGGCTCGTTGGAGAGAAACAAGGTTTTGTAGTATACCTTGACCGGCGGGTTGCAAAGGGGCCATGGGCAACGTGAGCGGAGTTGTTAAAGGCGATGAGTTACTTTGAGACGATGGCTGTGGGGAGTGGGTGGTCGGCTGTGGGCAACGGGAAAGAGCGTCGGCATCACTGTGCTTTCTCCCCGACTTGTAAGTCACAGTGAAGTCATAATCCTGTAGACGGAGTACCCAGCGGCCAAGGCGCCCCGAGAGGTTCTTGAGGGAGGATAACCAACACAGGGCGTGGTGGTCTGTTACCACTGAGAAATGGCGGCCGTACAAGTAAGGACGAAATTTTTGCACTGCCCAAACAACGGCGAGGCACTCTTTTTCAGTTATGGGGTAGTTCTTTCAGCGGGAGTCAGAGTGCGGCTTGCATAGGCAACTACTCGCTCCGAGGAGGAATCCGTACGCTGAAGAAGGACAGCACCAAGACCGTGACCACTTGCATCGGTGTGAAGAATAGTGGGTGCCGACTCATCGAAGTGGCAGAGGACCGGTCCAGAAGTTAAAGCTTGTTTCAGGGTTTGGAAAGCTTTTTCACAGCCTTGGGTCCAGATGAATGGAGTTCCGGATGTGAGTAATTTGTGAAGGGGCGAGGCTATTGCTGCAAAATTTCGGATGAAGCGACGGAAATAGCAAGCCAAGCCCAAAAAACTTCGTAGCTCTTTCTGGCGAAGAGGCCGGGAAAAATTGAGGACCGCATTGATCTTGTCTGGATCTGGGCGTATACCTTCCTTGCTTACAACGTGGCCCAAGACTTTGATTGAGGTACTGGCAAAGCGACATTTCTTGGTGTTCAGCTCAAACCAGCATTGCCAAGGCAGGTGAGGACTTTATCGACACGTTGAAGGTGTTCAGCGAAAGTGGACGAAAAAATGACGATATCATCTAGGTAGCATTGGCAAGTCTTCCACTTCAAGCCACGAAGTACAGTATCGATCATACGCTCAAAGGTGGCCGGAGCGTTGCAAAGTCCAAACGGCATCACGTTAAATTCGTAGAGGCCGTCTGGTGTGGCGAAAGCTGTTTTTTCTTTATCGGCTTCGCCCATGGGAATCTGCCAATACCCTGACCGAAGATGGAGACTCGAGAAGTATTCTGCGCTGTGTAACGTGTCGAGAGCGTCGTCAATTCGGGGCATATGATAGACGTCTTTCCGGTTTATTTTGTTAAGCGCTCTGTAGTCCACGCAAAAGCGCACTGAGCCATCTTTCTTCCGGACCAGGACAACCGGCGAAGACCAGTAACTGCCCGAAGGGCGAACAATGTCCCGCTGAAGCATGTCGTCCACATTTTCTTGAATGATTTTGCGTTCTGCGGATGAAACGCGATAGGGACGACGGCGGACGATACAAGAACCATCGGTTTCTATGCGATGAGTCGCTGCTGATGGTCGTCCAAGAGTGAGGGAATGGCTGTCAAACAACGCCTTGTGCTTAGTAAGGAGGGCGAGTAGTGATTTTTGATTTTCCTGGCTTAGTTCAGCGCTGATGGTGGATGTAAGGCTCGAAGACGTAATCGCTTGTCCGCAGGCATGCTGGAGTGATGCTATAGGGCAAAGCGCAAGACTACCAACTTCCTCGTTTAGAATAGAAGCAACCTTAGTGCCTTTAGGAAGCAGAATCGGCTCAAAGGCAACGTTTAGTGCGGCGATGAAAGCTGATCCCTGTGAAAAGCGAACGACACAAGGCGGTATTATAACTCCTTTGCGAGCGAAATTCCCAGCTGGTATGGCAAACAAATCTCCATCGGCGATACTGTCAGACGTTACGGAAAACACCGTTTCTTGGCCGGGACACAAGACACAATCTTCGGCAGAGACCAACCGCGGTACGGAAGGATCGGATACACAGTCCATTCCTGTCTCAGTGAGGTGAATCGCAGGCTCGCGGCAGGAAATTACTGCAGACGATGCTGATAAAAAGTCCCAGCCCAAAATAATTTCATGAGAACACAGAGTCAGCACCGCACACTGGACGTAATGTAGGAGCCCGTCTATGGTAACCCGCACTGTACAAAATCCAGAAGGCCGAATCGCATCACCATTTTTTGCCCCACACAAGGATGGCCCGGAGTAAGGAGTTCTCACCTTCCTCAGACGTGAACATAACTGTGCACTAATAACTGACACACTAGCCCCCGTATCAGCAAGTGCCTCAATACGCAAACCTTCCACTTCCACCAATAATAAGTTCCACGGACGTTCAGGAGGAGTTGTGGCGTCTTCGAGCAATGCAGTTTCCCCCCCCCCCCAAAAAAACTGCAGGTGCTAGTTTTCCGAAGGGTCGTTATTGGGAAGTGAGGCATGACGAAGAGGGGACAGCGAGCGACGGTAGGGCGAAGGCGATCTACGTCGGGTTGGCGTATTACGCTGAGAAAACTCAGGAGAATCGCGAGGCGGGGAAGAACGGCGATTAGGAGGGCCGTATGTGCTTCTACCGGTACCATAAGCAAAGCGGGCGTGGTCCCGCTCATCAGGAGCGTACCCTCGGCGTTCATCCTGCTGGCGTCTTCGGCAAAAACGGGAAATGTGGCCCCTATTTCCACAGTAGTAGGAAACCGGGCGGTCCCGAGGAAAAAGCTTGCGGTCGAGGCGCACGTGCGCGTAGTACGCCTCGGCACCCCGAGAGGGAGCAATGGCTGTCAAATGTCCGGGAACAGTCGAAAGCGGAGGCGATTCCACGAACAAGGGGTGTTTTGAAGCGGCCTCTGCGTATGTCGTTATGTAAGGGGCAGGAGGAGTCGAATTTGCCGGTGGGTACGCTGTCATGGATGCCAGTTCTTCCTTGATTAAATCCCGCAGCGGAGATGGGCTATGGTGGCAGTGATCGCGTTGGAGACACGGTGAGGTACGGGTGCCTAGCTCCTCACGAATGATTGCGCGCATCAGAGTACGCAAATCTGTGTTCCCATCCAGAGGAGCCGGCTCAGGCTGAAGGCGAAGTGACTGCAACTGATCGAGGCGTTGGCAGGTCTCCCGCACATCGCTGACTGTCAGGGGATTCTGGATAGCGAGGGGTTAAAGGAAAATGAAGCAATGCCCTTCAAGATGTGCCGCACCTTGTCAGCCTCTGGCATGCTTTCGTCCATCCGGCGGCAGAGGGCGAGGACGTCCTCGATGTAAGCCGCGTATGTTTCGTCGGGACGTTGGACGCGAGAACCCAGATCTTTCTTGGCGCCATCGACGCGAGCTGACGGGGTGCCGATTGCTTTGCGTAGACGCTGAGTAAAATCAGTCCAGTTCTCGAAGGTTGCCTCGTTGTTGAAGTACCATGTCTTTGCGACCAGGTCTAGGTGGAATGGAACATCGCGCAGTTTAAAAGCATCATCCCACCGGTGAAATTGGCTGACGCGATTATACTGATCGAGCCAATCTTCAACGTCTTCACCCCGAAGACCAGCGAAGGTGGAGGGTCGCGCTGGTGGCCTGTGATCACCCATGCCGAGGGCGGTGGAGCGCTGTGTTCCGACGCGCTTTCTCGTTGCATCGCTGGCTCGTGGAGCGGGAGACGTCGACCCGAACGGAGCTCCAGGGGTGTAGCTGGGAGCGGCAGAGGACGGGGCCGACAAGCAACTCCACCACTTGAGAGAGGGATGCAGGAAAGCAGGCCTAGTGCAGGGCGGTGTTTATTCCGGCGGTCGTTACTCAGCAGCCAGCCGAACCAGCGAACTCCGATGATGATTACGATCGCGTGAGCCCAGCGATACGATGATGACACCAAACGATGCGTGGGCGAGACGATGCTGATGATAGTGTGTTTGGACACAATAGGGAGAATGACCAGTCAAGTAATCAATGTGAAGACAGCGCTCACAATATATATACATATATATATATATTGCTTTGTACATCTATCTCGCATCTATATCTATCATTTCTTATCTATGTCATATCTATATCGCTAGTCATTATCTAACTATTTAGAATCCAAACAGTTTTTTGTTGAATATCAGCACGGATTTCCA